>NC_136886.1:18441324-19041324 GCF_949152265.1 Phoxinus phoxinus | reverse complement strand
GTGTGAACGGGTGATTGAAGGAGTGGGAGGAGTCAGTGATGATCTGGGAGGTAATGGAGAGTGATGTGAAGGTGGAATCCTGACAGTACCCCCCCCTCCCGAAGCGGCTCTTGACGCCTGTGAAGGATGCTGTCGGCGGCGAGGTCTACCCCGACCTCTGGGTGCTGGTCGATTGGGATGTTCCTCGTGAAACTGGGAAAGGAGAGTGGGATCCATTACGTCGTCGCGCAGCACCCAAGAACGTTCCTCCGGCCCGTAATCCTCCCAGTCAATGAGGTACTCGAGACGGGGACCTCGCCGCCTGGAGTCCAAGATGGAACGGATCCTATAGATGGGCTCATCCTCCACAGGCACCGGAGGAGGAGGAGGTACGTCAATGGCAGGTGTATCTGAAGGAAGAGGAAGGACAGGGTCAACGTACGGTTTTAACAAAGACACATGGAAGGATGGTGAGATGCGATACTGCCTTGGGAGTGTAAGTCTGTAGGTGACCTCGTTCAACTGCCTCTCGATGGGGAAAGGTCCAATGAATCGAGGACTCAGCTTACGACATGGCAACTTGAGACGAATGTCCCTGGTGGACAACCACACCTTCTGCCCAGGCTGATAAGAGGGAGTTGGTAGTCTTCGACGATCAGCCTGGGTCTTGTGTCTCCTTATTGCCTGTTGGAGATGAACGTGAGCTGAGTCCCATACCCCCTCGCTCTGCTGGAACCAGAAGTCGACAGCTGGAACCTCAGATAACTCCCCAGACCAGGGGAACAGAGGAGGTTGGTAACCGAGAATGCATTGGAAGGGAGTAAGACCAGTGGTGCTTTGTCGGAGAGAGTTTTGAGCATACTCAGCCCAGGGAAGGTAACGGTTCCAGCTGTCCTGGTACTGGTGGCAGTAGGTCCTTAGGAAGCGACCGATTTCCTGGATCTTGCGCTCAGTCTGGCCATTGGTCTGAGGATGGTATCCGGAAGAGAGACTGACAGTGACCCCGAGGAGCTGAAAGAAGGCACGCCAAACTCTGGAGATGAATTGGGGACCTCTGTCAGAGACGATGTCCTCCGGGATTCCGAAGTTACGAAAGACTCCCTGGAAGAGGGCTTCGGCGGTTTCCAGAGCAGTCGGCAGTCCTGGTAGAGGGATTAATTTACAGCCCTTAGAGAAACGATCAACGACTACAAGTACCGTGGTGAAACCATCAGATGGAGGAAGGTCGGTCATGAAGTCGATACCGATATGGGACCAAGGACGCTGAGGAATCGGAAGGGGCACCAATTTACCCTCTGGCAGTCTCCTCGGGGTGTTGACAATGGCGCAGACTGAACAACCCTTGACGAACCTTGTTACATCCTCGGAGATGGTTGGCCACCAGTACCGTTGACGGAGAAGCGAGAGGGTACGCTTGCTACCCGGATGTCCAGAGCCCGGTACGGAGTGAGCTGAGTCCAGAAGAGGAGTTCTTAGATGTTCCGGTACAAAGGTACTCCCTTCTGGACCTCCCGGCGGAGCAGGATGGAGACGGTTTTCTTGGTGGATCTGATTGTCAATGTCCCACACAATCGGACTGAGAAATAAGGCTGGAGGGAGGATAGGCACAGGTTCACTATCTTCGTGAGGGACTTGATGAATTCTGGAAAGAGCATCAGCTCTACAATTCTTGCTGCCTGGACGATATGACACCTTGAAGTCGAATCGAGTGAAGAAGAGGGCCCAACGGGCCTGTCTCGGATTTAGTCTACGAGCTTCTCGTAGATACTCCAGGTTTCGATGATCCGTGATGACCTCAAACGGATGGTTAGCTCCCTCCAGCCAGTGTCTCCATTCCTCCAGGGCTAACTTAATAGCCAGTAGCTCACGATTCCCGATATCGTAGTTTAACTCCGCCGGGGCAAGCTTTTTGGAGAAGAAGGCACATGGATGAAGTACGGAGAGATCCCCCTGCCGCTGAGACAAAACGGCCCCCACTCCTGAGGATGAAGCATCGACTTCCACGATGAATGGTAGATCAGGATTAGGGTGAGTGAGTATTGGAGCAGAAGAGAAGGCTTCCTTGAGCGACTGAAAGGCCTGTAGAGCCGCAGGTGATAAGGACAGAGACTTGGGCCGACCCTTCAGAGCAGTGGTAAGTGGAGAGCTGAGTTGACTGTAATCTTGAATGAAACGTCGATAGAAGTTGGCAAATCCTAGGAAGCGCTGGAGTTCCTTTACAGTAGATGGTAAGGGCCAGTTTAGAATGGTCTCCACCTTCCTCTGGTCCATCTGGATTCCATCTTGGCTGATGATATAACCGAGGAATTGAACAGTAGTGATGTTAAACTCACACTTCTCCAGTTTGAGGAAAAGCTGATGCTCGCGTAGTTTCTGGAGCACTTGAACGACATGATGATGATGTTCAGCCTGGGAAGATGAGTATATAAGTATATCGTCGATGTAGACGATCACGAAGCGATTGAGGAAGGGGCGAAGGATCTCATTCATATACCCCTGGAATACTGCTGGAGCATTTGACAGTCCGAAGGGCATCACCTGATATTCATAGTGACCGGAGGGAGTCACGAAGGCGGTCTTCCATTCATCTCCGTGGCGGATACGGATGAGGTTATAGGCGCTTCGAAGGTCTAACTTGGAGAAGATTTGGGCGCCTCGGAGCTGTTCCAGAGCAGCCGGGACCAGAGGAAGAGGATACCGAAACTTCACTGTCTGAGAGTTAAGCTGACGGTAATCGATGCACGGCCGTAAGCCTCCGTCCTTCTTGGCCACGAAGAAGAAGCTCGAAGCGGCAGGGGAGATAGATGGTCGGATGAACTCTTGCTGTAATGCCTCTTCTACGTACTCCTCCATGGCCTTCTGTTCCGGGATGGACAAAGGATAGATACGGCCCTTAGGTAGAGTTGGATCGGGTAGCAAGTCGATTGCGCAGTCCCATGGTCGATGTGGTGGTAATTTGGTGGCCAGCGCCTTACTAAATACGTCCTGGAACGCCCGGTACTCCACTGGAATTTCATACTGACGTTGAGTCTCAGGGCTCTCCACAGAAGTGGAATGCAGTGACACTTCTGAGACATCAGACGAGGATGGAGGGATAATATCCGAAGAAACTTCTGAGGAAGGACTCTCTATTTCAGCGGATGACGGAGAAGGGGTAACCTTGGTGATAGTGGTTAGACAGGAAGAATGACAGTCCGAACCCCATTGGAGGATTTCACCGGTCTTCCAGTGGAGATGGGGTTGATGTTGTATTAACCACGGGCGTCCCAGGATGATTTCGGCTGTAGACTCCTCCAGCACCATAAAAGAGATCTCCTCAGTGTGTAAGCATCCAATCTGCAGAGTTAACATGGGAGAACTGAAACGGATTCGACCCCTTCCTAGCGGTTTACCTTGGATGGTATGAATAGCGAGATCGTACTCAAGTCGTTTCTTGTTCAGATTCATCTTCTGGAGACATTGGGAGGAGATGAAGTTTCCCGCGGAACCGGAGTCAATGAGGGCTTGTACTGGGAAACAGAATTTAGGGGTTATTAGATGGACTTGAGTTTTGATAAGATGTTCGACGCTAGGAGGATGGTAGATTGAGCTTACCGCAAGGCGCGGAGGTCGAATGGGGCAGCTGTTGAGTAGATGTTTGTCAGAAGCACAATATAGACAGAGATGGGCTTGCATTCTTCGTTGTCGTTCAGAACGGGTTAGTCGAGAAGAATCAATTTCCATAGGAATAGGTGCTGGAGGAGTAAGATGAGCAGGTTGGGACGCCGGGGGCGGAGGAAGTGCAGTGGGTATATTGACGTCACAAGCAGTTAGTAGTTGAGAGACTCTGATAGTTTTCTGAATGAGCGCTTCTATGCCCATGACGTCATCGTAAACCACGACCAGCTGACGGATCTTCGGAGTTAATCCTTGACGATATGCAGTAATTAAAGCGGGTTCGTTCCATCCACTAGCAGCAGCGAGGGTTCTGAATCGAAGGGAATATTCAGTCACCGAAGAACGGCCTTGTTTTAGATGGAACAGCTGATCGTGGATAGAGAGGGAAGCCACGGACTGTCCAAACACATCCCTAAAGTGTTGAATAAAATCCTTGCATACACGAATGGTCGGAGAATTGGAATTCCAAAGAGATTGAGCCCACTGGAGGGCGGAACCGGTGAGTAACGAGATGATGAAAGCCACGCGGGCGGCGTCATTATGGAATTGTTGTTCATTCATAGTGAAATATAAAGATACCTGGAGGAGGAACCCACTGCAATCCTCCGCCTCGCCGGAGTAAGGCGCTGGTTTGGCCATGGGACTGGAAGAGGCAGTGAACGAAGCAGCGGGTGAATGCGGAAGTGGATCCGGGGATGGACTGGTTGAAGCAGACGCTGATGCGGTGGGCACTGGGTGAGGAACAGCGTCTCGTGTATCCGATTGCATGTTGTTGGTCTGATCTTCTGTCAGGGTTTGAAACACGGAGAGAGATGACGTAAGTTGTAAACACACTTTTATTGAACAATGCAGTTGCGGACACACAGTGGAATGGTAAGTGAGACAGTCTATGGCAAATATGGAGAGTCTTAGCTGAATGATTGATTCCGTGATGTGTATTCAGGTGTGGATCCAGGAGAGGGAGTTGAAGAGAAGGAGCCTTGATGACTGGACTGAGACGAGACGATGGGATCCGAGGAGGAATGCAGGTAAGCTCGGGTAAGTAGCGGGTTAGCATAGGAGAGTGTTCACGGTGGGTCTGTGGTCAAGTAATGACGAGATCAGACAACGGAGGTGAGGTGAATGCTGGGTTATAAAGGGAACTGGTGATGAGTCACAGGTGATGGGAATCAGTAATCAGGGGAGTGTGAACGGGTGATTGAAGGAGTGGGAGGAGTCAGTGATGATCTGGGAGGTAATGGAGAGTGATGTGAAGGTGGAATCCTGACACCTACTCAGTACAAGTCTAATTACATTGTAAATACACTGTAATAAATGTGTGCACTCACATTGACATTGTTTTATCAGATACTTTCTTAAATTAATTAGTACTAAATTAGCATATCAAATTAAAGTTCCACCACCTGAAAAAAAAGCCATAGTATCACTTTTTTTTTTTTTTTTAGTAAACAAAAGATCCTTCCAAATAAATCTTGAGTTGAAATTTTTCCAATCAATTATCTGGACACTTGTATCTGAGTATTTTATTAGATTATTCTATCAATGTATTTTCAAGCAGCTCTGCTGAAATAAAGAGAGACAGGGTGTTTTTGTTCTTGATCTTTCGTGAAAGCAAGCTTAGGTGCCTCTTAAATTGGCCAGTGCATCTCACCAGGGTCAAATAACAGATTAATAGGTTCAATAATGAGCTCCCTGGAGTGTCCACTGTATGATGCACGTCTCCCTGGCCTCCTTTAGCCGTTCTCCTGATGGATGGTGGCAAGTATCATTCACACATCACAGAGGAACAAGACTCGGATGCCATTTATTTGACGGAAAAAAAGATTCTCGGTTGCACTGACATGTTGTTGTTCTTTGTGTCTTTGTCTTGTGATGTCTATTTGTCAGTTCATTGCTATGTCTCGAGGGCGGAGCGACAGAACAGTTTAAAGTTGTTCAGAGTTTTATCTGTATATATTACTACAATAGAGATATCTAATGTCAAATGTAGTTGGGACTTCAAAAAAAGTGAATATACTACTGGAAACAGTATTCCTATATTTTTCTTTTCATCTTTTTCTACATGTAATGTACATTAGTCATTTGTAACTGCTCTTTATATGAAGATATTTTCCCTGTATATATCTTTGATATATCCATTGGATTTGTAATATCACATACACGAGACCATAAATTGTATTGATGCACATAATACACAAGTCATATGAACCACTTTTATGATAGGCTACTTTTATTATGCCTTTGCATCCTTTTCGGAAAGATGGCCTCTTGTTCACTTTCCTTATTATCAGGAGTCAGGATATTATTTGAACATTTATATTTTGTTTTCTATTCAAGACAGAAACTCATACAGGTTTGGAATGACATGAGGGGGTGCAAATAATGACAACATTTTCATTTATGGGCGATCCTTAAGCAATTTTATAATAATGAGGTGTAATTATTCTGCAATATGAGAACATGAAACAGTCAGAATGTGTAGAGCTGAAATCAAATAGAAACAGACCATTTTTTACTTACCTATTTTAGCTCCCTCACTAATGTAAAAGATGCTTAGGTAAGGCTGTACCTCACCTGGGGCCTCATTTATAACCGGTGCGTACGCACAAAACAGGCCCAGAAAGAGGCGTACGCCACTTCCGACGCATAAGTTGTGATTTATAAAAACAAACTTGACGGGAAAATGTGCGCACCTGCACGCAAACTCTGACCCATGCGTACGAACGTTTTGGAGATGAAGCAGTTTGGCGACACCGATGGTGAGCTGGAGTTAAATGTCTTTTTGGTCACTTTTAGACAGAAAATCAAAATAAAATGATACATAGGCCTATACAGAAAGATAATACAAATATAATTTCACTCACCAAGCCCATCACTTGAAGCAAATATCCACACCTTAAATGTCCGCGCCAGCGAGCGCGTTGGGCCGTTTAGTGAAACTGACGCATAGCCTATATAACGGCAGATGAAGTAAAACTGTAAATCTTCATTATGAGTCCTAATCATAAATAGGCTACAGTTTATTTAAAACAATGATTTAAACTATGTTTTATTTCTGATATAAACATTTAGATTAAATATGCCATTCCCATTAACGGAGTTAAACACTTAAACTACATGACATTTAGGCCTACTGAAAGTAAAAAAAAAAAAAAAAAAAAAAATAATAATAATAATAATATATATATATATATATATATATATATATATACACATATATATATATATATATACAATAAATAGCCTATAAATATTTGTTGTGGATGCTATGCTTTTGAACACTTTTCCTTTGGCATGCTATGTTTCAATGTTTTAACTACAGAGATTGCTTATCATGATAATAGCAGATTGTGCAAATATAATGCACAACAAGGTCTATCTGTTTCCATTAAAAATATAAATCAATTAAAAAGACTATTTGGTCAGTGGAATAGATTGAGAAAAACTTTCTCTGAAATGTATTTTACACTATTTGATTTATTTATTCAAAAACAAGGCAAGGATACTAAATTATTTTTATTAATGTAATGTGACGGCACGTATTTCATATTTTCCTAATGTCTTGTACCGTTAAACATGTTATCACGTGGATGAATAATCATATGCAAATTATATGCAGATGAGGATATGCATAGTAAAGCTAGGCGTTGTAAGCTCCATATATGGTTATTTCGGGGAGGAGGCGCACGTGCGCACAATCTTCCGCGGAGTGGGATTTATAAAGTGAATTCTGCACAGGTTCTGGCGTACGCACGTTTTTTATAAGTCTGAATATTTTTTTGCGCACGCCATTTTTGGCTTTTTGGCGCACGTACACTTTTAGTAAGGATCCTACGCACAGTTTTATAAATGAGGCCCCTGAGCATTACTTCCTGCACAACACTTTAGTGCTATTGTCAGAACCAATAGAAGCAACTGGCTTCCGTTTCAATCATACTTGACACCTTACTCGCCCCCCTGCTATCATACCACAGACAAACATCAGAAAGAACCTCAGCTGAAAATCCCGGGTATCTTGTGTCTTGTCACTGATGAGGAGGTGTAGGGAGAGAAGCATTATCAAGCCAGGCTGTGACTTCTGCAGTCTGACGTCTCTGTCCAGCATGATTAGCCGCTGGTCTGTGTGCTGAGCGGCTCTGCAGGAGAAGAACAGGCAGGGTGTAAGATGAGGGAGACACCCTCTGAGGCTGATTGCTTTATGCTACACCATGCGGTGATACTAATAACCTCTGTGTTCCTGCATTAATGCTCTCTGTACCATGTTGGCCATTTGTCTGGGCAGATTTTGGCATTTATAATGGATTTTGGTGGGTTCTCATGTAAAACAGAGTCTGCTCTTGTTGATTTTGGGACTGAGGAGCTTCTGAAATAAAACATGATCTCTTAAGGATTATTAACCATTGAGGCTCCTGAAAAGAAATAACACAATCATTATAAGTGTTGTACACCATTGTCCTCTGTCGAAGTGTCTGAACTCACTATTAGCAGAATAAATACTTTGCTCACTTTAGTAAAACAATGTAAAGGCCTCGATATTCCCACAGCAAGGTTTTGTTCCCCCGTTTCTTCATTTAGGGGTATAGAGATGTTTGAAATACCTTTGCAATGGTATATTATTCGCGGACATCCCGACACCACCCATGCTGCTGCTTTATTGGATAAGAAACAAAAAAGCACATGCAGAGAAAATTAAGAACAACATTTGAAATGGTTTTAAATAATAATTAGAATTATACATCCATATTACTTAAAATTACATCACCAGTATGCATGACAAATAATTATTGACATTATTATTGCAGTCACTACAGTCACCATTTAGTCACATATTGTTTAACTACTAATTATTTTCATCAAATCAAAGCCTCCCTTAATGCCTTTATTGCAAGTTGGATTGGTAATGGAGCTATATTCTCTGTGGCATCTTGCTTGTTTTATGTCAAGTGGGGCCAGAACATTTCACTGTGTGTGCACTTGTGTATGTGAGCTGGGGATGACCAAGTGGCAGTCCCACACCAAGGTTGATGTAAACATGTTTCTGTCCCCGTTGTGTGCAAGCAGACCCTGGGGGCAAGACTGCCCTTAAATCCATTGGGTTGGCTGGCTAAAGCTCCACGGGTTAATGTCTCTGAAGCACACAAATCAAAAGAGCATTGCACGGGGGCAGGCTCCTATTGCCCAGACCGACCCAAACTGCTCATGTAGTGCTGCCCTCCCTGGCAAAAGAAGAAAGAAACCAAATGGCTGTAGTTCATTAGATCATTTCTTAAGTGTAATTTATTATTATTATTATTATTTTGTTGCACACTTAATGGAAGAGATATGCAATGATTCCAAAGTGAAGATTTAAAAGTATTTCCTCTCTTATAGGAGGTGTGATTGGTAAACCCAAGTCCACCCCCCTCCCCCTCATACTCTCTTTTTCTCTTTATCTCTGCAGTGTCTAAATGACCAGTATGTGATTCTTGAATCGTTAGTAGATCAAGCCTGGAGGAGAGTCCTCTCCTTTGAAATTGCTGTAGAGTCTCATTTCTCCACACGGCTCACCCTTGAAGTTTTTTCCCTCCCGCTCTCCAAAGAGATCAGGATTGCTCTTTAAAAAAGACTGAAAGAAAGCAAAACCTAGGACTGCTTTTAATCTGGGGAATGAGTGCTCTGCCATGAAACACAACCGATGAGCGAGTGCCTACCAGGCCTGGCCAGAGTATTAATATTTAAATTCCCATCCAGATAATCAATAGAAGGGAGCACTTCAGTGCGTGGTTAGCCCCGAATGGGAGGCGATAAGAGTGAGAAAAACCTCCTGATTAAGGCTCTTAGAGGCTCTCCACACTGTGTTGCTCTCAATACTTTAGCACTGATTATAACCTATTGAGGCAGAAAAACCTGATCGAATATAACCTCTTTTGAATTCCTTGTTCCCTCAATAGCGTGTCAAAAAGAGCATTCAGAAGTTCGTGTAACAAAATGGCAGCCTGTTGAAATCGTTCGCTGTTTCTTCTTTGCATATGGTGCGCAAGAGAAATTTTCAGGAGCCTTTATGTTTGAGCATAATGCTTTGATTTGGGAGCCTGTGTCATAACAGGCAGCAATAGGGAACTTATATCTTATTCTTCTTTTCAGTGTACATAAAAAATCCCAGCTTAGTCCTCTTTGTCTTTTGAATGCTTTGAACTCTTTTCAGCCTTAAAGGGGACTTTTTGTGCTTTAGACTGTGGTGTGCATTCACTGTAAAAGCACTCAATGCCACAAGAAGACCACAAGCAAAACTGTGAGTGTCTTCGGCCAGACCACACATCTTAAGCATTTGCATAATTTAAGGAATAATAAGAAAGAGAGAAAGAGAGAAAACTCTGTTCATTTACAAACTTGTGGGCGAATCCTCGCCGCATACTTCCACCAGCCTAAAGGGTTAACCGGTGCAAGTTTCGGTCAAATTGTGCCAACAACGTCTTGGAATCCAGACCTTTGAGAAAGGGCTGTGCTCTTTTGTCATTGTCTGCGCTTAGCTAAGACATCATAGATGGAGGAGAAGAAAAGCGTCATGGGCTCATGCAAGTGCAGAATCTGGGGATAATATCTCGTTTGAAGGGCCAACAGAAAGGAGAGCAGAAGGCGCAGAAGAAGAGGCCAAGAAGATGTTGAAAGAGAGCAAGTCCAAAGCTGAACTGCTCAGTTCATTTTCCAGCTCACTGGCCTTCGTAATCCATCTGGGCCAGCTGCTAACAAGATTGGGTCTGAAGTTTACCTCCACAATGACTTAATCAGATTAAGAGCCACAAAGATCAAATAATGACCCTGCTTTGGGGCAAGTTCACTTGGCCCTTGATTGCGTTGTGTGGTCCTTGAGATTTATTAAGGAATTATGTGTAGTTGATGCGTTTAAAAGTATCTTCCTTGAAGATAATATTAGGTATCAATAATCTCAGAAATGGAAAATAAGGCTGCAACCATGTCTATGGAAATCCTACACATTTAACTGAACTCTCTAGCAGGGCTTACAAAGACGCACCCTGAATTAAATAAGTTGTGCTGGCAAAAGAGCATCTTACAGTAATTACCACTCAGCAGTTTCAGTGCTCTAGGACCCAAGGCAGGATTGTTGTTTTAAAAAAAAATGTTCAGGAGAAGGTGATGCTTCTCGTGCAGAGTGGATGCTAAATGACTCACATGACTCCATGATTTTCGGGATCCCACTGTTTTGTTTTCCGAGTTTATCTCTCTCTCGCACTCTCTCTTTCACTTTTCCCCGCTCCCCTGTTCTTAAAAGGGGTAACGGGATTATTGGCAGAGGCATAGAAACGTGATTGTCTCACAGCAGATGGTGCGCACTGCTTCACCTTTGAGAAAAGTTAATTAAGCCCGCCATATTGTGCCCATCCAGGGGAAAAATGTAGATGAATATTGAGCAATCGAACTCTGTGTCTCCTTTTCAAGCCCTTTCTGTGGAATGGAGAAGCCCATTGAGGGAGAATTATGTACAGAGCCAAACTAATTCAAGGCCAGCCCAATCCCCCACCCCAGTCCCTTCCCACGTCTGCACCAGCCAGCCCACTAAGGCCGAAAAATGGTTTGCTCTATGATAAGTATGGTGACCACCAAATTAAACCAGGCTGTTCACAAAAATATGATGTGCTGTGCAGATGGAGCTTCTGGGGGGAGTTTATTCACATTTTGCCACAAAATGAAAGTGCAGAAGAGCATGGCTAGTTTTACTGTTAAAAAAGAATTAAGCCAGAACCTGGTGGTAATATAACGAAGCGCTAACTTTCAGCTCATTTGTTTGAAGGACTGGAGAGTTCTTTAAGGCTGAGTGAGGGATTGAGAGAGAAATTTGAAAGCTTTGAGACTGGCAGCGTTTTATTGGGAAACAGGGAGATCTGGATTAGGAGCCTGAGTGAAATCAGAATAACAAAATAGTGTTCAAAGTGCACAACATGGAGGGAAGAGCCTGCTGGGCGTAAAATAAAAGTTGGGGTTAAGCTTATTGTAAACTCCTTCCACTACGTTCCAATGGTAGATGTTACATATGATTAGAGGACCTTTGGTGTGGAGGTCCTGTTGCGGTACTTCCGTTCCAGTTGAGCATTGCTAATTTCTTAAACCCCTGACCATGGATTTTGCTACGCCTGGACCTGTTTTTACCCACCTCCCCGCTTTCTTTTTCTCTTTCATTTTTTCTTCTTTATTTTCTAAGTCCAAATTGAATGGTGAATCAGCTACAGTACTTTAGTCATTTTCCCAAATGTTTAATCCTTCTTAGCGCACACACACTGTGAAATGAAATTCGTATTGGTCACGAGTGCTTGTGTTTAATACTTCTTTGAAAATGGAGAGAAAATGGATAAAAAAAATCGAATTCTTTGCTTTCTCAGATGAAAAAAAACACAATCACGATCACATCTTTAGAGGAAGCATCTTTAGATGCTTGTATGTGTTATGTTTTTGCAAACTTATCAAATTTTTACTATTATATTTCAAATGTCAGTGTAGTGCCATATCTTCAAATTTATTCTACAGAAAAAAAAACCTTTTTTTTTAGAATTTGTAAAAGCGTGAGGAAGGCAAGCAACAGCTTTGCCGATTAGAGGAAGTATACCAGTCAAAGCGCAGTTCTTGGGCAGTGTTAACTAAGTCAATTGTCTCTTCATTGAAAGCATCTCGTCCTCTTGAATGTGTTTGTGGAGCGTTCCACAGTATTCTCTCCAGCGACTGTTTGTATGGGTATTACGTCCCCTTGAAGTGTGGCCTCCTCCCTCCAGAGCCATTGATATCTCTCTATTGATTCAGAAAGCTGTGGACAGACCTACCAGGATAAAAGTGACTCACACTAATCACCCGGTCACTTGGGGGGCCAAAAGGAATCCAGACAATAGACCTTATTCGCTTTCCATTGAGTCTATCTCTAGACCTATCAAAATGTATAGGATAAGTTATAGTTTGATAAGTGGCACATTATATTACTTCTCTATGTGAGGTATGTAAAGGTATCTAGGTGTACAATATGTATTAATAGTCTAAGTTAGACAGATTGTTTTTCAAACCGTGCTGGCTGACCTTTCGATGTGTGAAATTACTCCTCACACCAGCCACAAAGCACATGATACAGCCCAATTAAATCAGAAGACAATCTCTACATCACGGAACAGTATATCTGTGACAATAAATCCCAAAACGATCTTAGTTCTTAATTCATAAATGAACATTGTAACGGATATATGCAAAAACTAAACAAAAATTAATTGATAATTAGCAGTAACTATTGAGTGACTGTTAAGTTACTTCATTAATATTAATTACTTTATATTAACTGATGCAAATGTTAAGTATAGAAATCCTATAAAATTAAGGTAAGGACCATGCTTTTCCTGTCACAGTTAAAGGGGTAATTTACTCAAAAACAATTCTGAGAGTAACTGACTTTATCTTTTAGTGAACTATTTCTTCAAGATGCATATTGATTAATTTGAGCAATTCGTTTTTTTTTTGTTTTTTTTTGCTATATATGTGTCACACGATGAGAATGAAGAAGATGGATGAAGACTGGATACAAATATAAACGTGATTTGATAAAACAAAACAGGCATAATAGTGTGCATATAATAGCATACACAAACAACAATGACAACCAAAGACTGAGAACAGAGGAACTAAATACACAGAGATAATGAAATTATAACAAACAGGTGTGACAATTAGATGATGTGTGCAGGTGTGAGCCAGGAGGGATTATGGGAAATGTAGTGCGCTGAGGTTACTTTACTGGTATGGTGACTGAGGACTGTGACAGTACCCCCCAGAGGATTAGGAGGAGTGCGTGGAGATGGTGCAGGATGGTAATAGCAGGTCGCGGAGGAATGGTGACAGACCCAGAGCCTAGAGACGACAACCCATAGCGGAGTCGAGGGAGGAAGGATCGAAGCGTACCCGAGGGGAAGGAGGAGCCTGCTGCAGCCATAGGGGTGGATGAACGAAACGTAGCAGAAGATCCGCAACTGACCAAGGGGAAGCCGGTCGGACAAGGAAACCCGGTGGAGTCTAAAGGCCGAGGGTGTCTGGTGGAGCTGAAGGTGGGAGGAGCCAAGGTGGAGCCGACTCGTCGACGGGCAGAGATGGAGTGAGACGATCTGAGGCCGGAGGCGGAGCCACTGGATCTCTCCACTCAGGCCCTGATGGTAGTTTTAGGACCTGAGGCTCGACGGGAATGCTTGGTATAGCAGAAAATGGCGAAGGGCTGACAACCTCCAGCAGACTGGTCTGGTGGACTGGCTGAGCAGGGCGGTGACGGAGGCAGATGAAGGCTAGACAGGGTCGAAGGTAACACAACATTGTCCATGCAGATGTTTGTGGTGTCTAAAAACAGCGATGAAGGTTCAGAAGGAACAGATAAAAAGTTCACACAGTCCATGGTGCTGTCTAGGAACAGCGTTGAAAAATCGGTACCTTGAGGGAGACGATACCTCCGTGCTGAAGTCAACCAGCCAGTCCTCCATGTCGTACCCTCCTTTGCGGCGGGTGGTAGCTCTCCGCCTGGGGGGCTCACACGATTCATCTGTGGTCGCAGGTGGTGAAACAGGCTATGGGTCCGACTGTGTTCTGGACCAGGGGTAGACACTCTCCAGACACCGTCCCTCCAGTTTAGTCCAAAGGTGTCTGGGAGGTCTATGGGGTGATGGTAATTCGCCCCAATCCAGAACAGTGACTTCAGGGTTTTGTAGACAAAGGTGTCTTGCAAATCGGCAAGGCAGAATTTTTCACTTAAAACAAAAAAAAATCCAGGCTTTCACGAGCCACAACAGCAAATCGTAGTGATGTGACTTTCGACACTGAGGCTTCAAAGCTTATATCAAAAAACTAAACTTAGCTTAATTTGTTTTGCCATAATCACGTGATCTGTAAGGTTCGAAGATTCGTTTTCGCACACAACCACAATACAGCTTTGTATTTTGTACAATAATAACTTCGTACAATAATCTTCATTTGTTTTGATTATATATGCCCACATGTTTTGTTTGAAGCAGATTAATTAAACTTGCTACAGTACAACACTGGTGACAGGACACCATAGTAATTAGTCTTATTTTTTAATTATTTCATAAATTCATTCACAGACTAATTTATTCATACATTGTATAAGTACCATGACACATGAAAGAGTATTTATACAGACCAATTATTCTTATTTCCTTTGTTTTCCATAGCACAAACTGATTTATTATTGAAACAATAAAAAACTGTCTGGGCAATATATGACGCAAAAGCAGATTTTCCCCCTTTTGACCACAAGATGTCGTTAGTGTGTACCGTGTTTAAAAGCTTTGCGTAATGAACCATTTTACGCGACAATTAATGGGAAAGTCTCGGTCCTTCGCAAAGCTTAATTTCACCATCACTAGCAAATCGCGCTGCATAATCCATTTAGGTAGGTTGTTCTGTCACACGATGCGGTTGATGAAGACTGGATACAAATATAAATGTGATTTAATAAAACAAAAAGGCAGACAGGTTCCACAGTGTGCACAAACAACAACCAACAACCAAAGACTGAAAACAGAGGAACTAAATACAGTACACAGATATAATGAAATGATAACAAACAGGTGTGATGATAAGATGAGTGTGTGCAGGTGGGAGCCAGGAGGGATTATGGGAAATGAAGTGTGCTGAGGTGACTGGTCTGGTGACTGAGGATTAGAACAATATGGTAATTTAAGAGTTTTTGAACTTGTTGCATAATATGATAGAAATCAGATGGATGTCATTATATTAGCATATTTGTAGTCAATTGTACATCCAACCCACATTGTTATTTAAAGCTATTGAGATACATCAAATTACAAATTATTCAAAGTATTTCTGTAATGACGCAAAACTCAAACATATAGCCTTTAAATAATACATATGTGAGATGCCAGTCATTAGAGTGTGTAAGGCCCAACGAGGGCAGATTTAGCTCAGGGGCAGGAAAGGTGTTACCTCATCAGCCACAAATTGACAACAAGATTTACCCGCATCCATAATTGTAGTTCCTCTTATCCACAGTTACGCCAACTAATGACAGCAAAAACTTGAAGGCCTTTCTTGGCTAGTTTTAATGAGACCCCCTTCTTTTAAAGACCACAAAATGCCACCAATTTAAGTTCTGCCAATTTTCTTCACTTCTACTTGAGAACCACCCTGGGAGAGGAGAAATCATCATACTGGTCAGCAGCGGCGACACTTAAAGAGGAAGTCAGCATGGGTCTACTTTCCCTGAATGACCAGGACCAGATTAAAATTCAAGAAATAATGGCTTTCTGTCATGTGCTCATCATGATGTCCTCACCAACTTTTAATTAAGAGAAAAAATAGTTTCTCCTTCCATTCAATGTGAACAGTGTGAAAAGTAAAGGTAAAAGAGGAAAGGGAGCAATAATCTGAGTTCTGATACTTTGTTTAGGCTTGATAAATGTAGTTTGTAGTTTTATAAATGTTACATTTCTGCTATCCAGTTTTTTTTTAAGTCTCCTCTTTAATTCATTAGGTAATTTACATTTTTGTTAATTTACAATAATGTTATAAAATATACATTTCCAAATGTTAAACATTACGCCCATATACAATTTAGTTTAAACTATGGAATGCAGCTTGACTCAGCCTCCAAATGCATTTAATTGTTTAGGGATTGTGTCTTTCACATGGTTCTCTTTAAAACCCCTTAGATCCTTTGAGCAGTGGCCACCTTTTCTAAACAGATCACAAGCTTAGTTTGCTCTAATCTGTTTGTGCTCCTTACAACCCAAAACGAAACCAATCTAACATCAATCTGGATCAGTTAGAGGGTGTAAATGAGAAAGAATTTGAGCTTGTAATGGATAAAACAAGAAAAGTTAAAATCTGTTGAGAATTTATGTAAATGTTAAACAGGCATTGCCTCTTTTTTCTCATAAATCCTCAAAATTAAAGATGGGGAGTTTGATTGCTGAATAAGCTGCAAAAAAAAAACTAAAAAATTATATAAAATATTAATAAATAAGATAAAATAAGGTAAAACATAGTAAAACATTACAATAATAATAATAATAATAATAATACAAAACCTTCCATGTTTATGTTTGATTTTTTTATATCTAGACTATGACGAATGGGTCTTTTTTTGTTTTGTTTGGTAGGACCCATCTTTGCTTTGTATCCTCTCTCTGTGTCTCTCCATGAGTAAACGTCCATATTGAACTGATCTGCACATGTTACAAAGCTGTCCAGCCCAGCAATTTTAATATGCACCATTAGACGTCATATTTATGTGTTAATTGAATTGGTGTTTAGCTGCTTGTCTGTTATTGTTTTGTTTTACTCTCTGCATATTTATTTATCCCACAATTCCTAAAATTGGCAGCTGCTGTGTGTATAGCAGATGGTTTAGTTTGTAGATGTGTCATCAGAACCACACAGCTCCTTCTGCCCTGTGTACACAGAGTGCTGTTGGGTAGGTGGTCTGGGAATATGGCAAGAGGACTTAAATTCCTTAATGTAGATTGCACTTGCGTGTATATTTTAACATGACAGCGAAAAACAGGCTAAATGTTGTGCTGTTAGGCTTGCAGCTCACAACACACCCTCCACCCCCACATGCTTTTATTGAGTGTGCGGGGAGAGAAAAGTACAGAATCATAGCTTGCAGGTAGTGTTGAGGGTATGTGGTGAGTCTATGATATATGACATGTGCTCCATGCAGTCTTTGTTAATTTCCCAAGGACCTGTCAGTGCTCCAGAGCTGTCAGTTAAAGGCTCCGTTATACTCCCTTAAATCCCCGTTTACCGCCTGATTCTGCTGACAAACATGAGAGATGAGACAAATGAAAGACTCTTGACTTCCCCATCTCACATATTAATTTTAAAGAGTGCACTTCTCATGTTTGAGTGTTTTAACCTGCCCAGTGTGAAATTTGAAAATTATATATGTTATTACATGTTTATGACACATGTATAACAGTTAAAATGTCAATAGTTAAAATATGAATGTGGGTTTGGTGATATGATCTGTGATAATACAATCCACATAAATTGTACATTAATTTTAAATTATTAAATTATGCTCAGATTGTAAACACAAGGACACTTTCCAGTACAGGTCTCTAATTTGCAAACCTCTAGCATATGCAGTTAAGTAATTTTTCTCTTTTACATTTTAAAAGGGTCCCAATTAATCCTGAGGTCATAGGCCTGTGGCCCTGTCTGATTATTGCTGTTGCATTACTCACTCAAGGTCGCGTCATTGCTGGAAGCACAGACCTTGTCTAATGTATTTATCTCAAGAGATAAAACTGCGCACAGCAGAGGCACACATATACAGAGCATTTTGTTTAGCCTCTTAATTTCGTTCGCCTAATTTGCCTGTTAAGCAGCATCGAACTCTGCTATGAGTATGATTTCAAATGCGTTTCCAAATTGTTCAAAAAGTGTTTGCTGAGAGGCATTACATTGGCACAGAGTAAACAAGAGGGCACATCTTCCAGAATGCAGTTTGAAGGTGTCTGCCCAATCACCGTGCACGACCCGTGTATGTGACATTCCACCAGGCAATAAACAGCACAGCTCTCCAATTCGGGGCCTATTAGATGTGGGAGGGGGAGGGCAAAAAGGCTAGGACGGGGGTCCTTGGGACAATTACAGTAGAGAAAGAGAGAGAGAGAGAAAAGAAGAGAGAGAGAGAGAGAGAGAGAGAGAGAGAGAGATAGAGAGAGAGAGAGAGAGAGAGAGAGAGAGAGAGAGAGAGAGAGAGAGAGAGAGAGAGAGAGAGAGAGAGAGAGAGAGAGAGAGACTTTCTTCGGCCCCCGCGGCCTGCTGGTGCTGAGTAAGATTCATGCCCAGGCAGAGGAGGATGCCAGTGCACTAATACTGCCTGACAGTAAATGTCATCAGAATTTAAATTACATGGCCTGCTCCCTCTCACGGAGCATGAGAGTTTGCTTTAACCTATATCGGCCACCGCAAACAGCAGCGGAGGAGCCTGTGGGGGCCTAGGAGGAGGGGTGGGGGGTTGTGGTGTGGGAAGTGATGTTTTTGCACTTCAAGACGCCTCGTGGTTTGAAAGCACCAGCTCAGTTCTTTCTCTTCCCTTGTCATGTATGTAAAAGCAACGAGCTGATCCACCAGGCGTGTGCAAGGCTAATTAGAGGGATTCAATTAGCCTGATCATTAACGATGTGGACAGATCTGCTGCTTTCACTAACGACCCGCACACATGCACCCCCAACCCCCCCCCCCCCCGCCTTTGTCCCTTAGCTTATATTAGCGTTCACAAATGGGCTATGAGCATGGATGGCGTGCAGAGATGACCAGGCAAGGCCAGGATTGTGAGGAACTCAAAGTGCTAGGAGGTTCATCCGTCTGACTGAGCGTATATATGGAAATATGCTTCAGTTTAACAGCTTCATATGACAAGTATTACTGTAATGAGTTGATGATGGGCCAGATCTAAATGCACGCGGTGGTCAAAGAGTGTTTATTTTATTTATTTATTTTTTAAAAAATGTGTCATGTGATACGTGCTAAAGGAAGTATTAGCCATCAGTCGTGGTACTGTGACAGTCAAGGTGACCTTATTAATTTAAGGTGTTTTATCGGTGTTCAGTTGTCCTCCAGTGTACTCAATGTGATGGAGTTTGCGCTTATATAATATAATTTAACCATTCCAGATGAAGTGTTACTTTTGGTTTCAGCATCTTATTAGCATATGTCAGTATGCAATAATTATGCTCAGTCCTGTCACACAGTTTGCTTTCCTGTATAAGATAATGAGAGTGAACTTTCACTGCAAGTATCTTTATTGAAAGGAAATGGAGGGATTGTTTTAATATGCAATTACCTTTAACAGAAGTAACATTAATAAGATAAGTGACCTTTTCTTCATTCACCCTGCTGACCAGTGCAGGGTCATCATGAAGGTTTGAACATCTCTAATACGCTTGCATCTCCCTGAAGAGTTTTTACATTGGTGTGCAAACTTTAGATCTAAACATCGAAAATTATTTCACAAATTAATAATGAGATTAGCATGTATAGTTGGTTTTTAATTGTATGTTTACCAGTGTTTTACAGTCTTTTTATAGTGCCCAAAAGGCACAATATGCAGGATTTCCGTTTTTGTCACTGTGAGACCCCTAGAGTCGCTGTGGAGTACTTGTATTTAACGTTACTGTCGTAAATACCACTCACGCAGAGCTGTCTCTGCACTCACGGCCTGATACCCTCCCCATTGTATACAGTACCTGTTCAGTTGGATGGAAGCGTCGGACATCGAACAGGCACAGATAGACTCCGAAGATGTCTACTGACCACGTAATGTCAGTTACATCACTGTTGCATCCTTTGCTGCTTTTTAGCTCTCGCCAACGAGCCTGACCAAGTGGGACTTTTTTTCCGGTTCCTCACGCGGTCAGTTTCTCGTTTTCTTTTCCTTGACTCTTCCGACCACGCTTTCTTCGTTTTCTTCGTCGACTCTGCCATGATTCACGTCTGAAATGCGTGCTAGGCTGCTTCATATGTTGTTGATGTATGTGACGTTGTGCCGTAAAGCAAGTCGTGATTCTCGCGAGATTCGGCGGGGCGCCAGCTCTCAAAGTTGCAGTGCTGGTTTTGCCAGCGGCCAACGAAATTTGCCATCGAAATTTCTTTGTAAGCTTAAGTTAAGCTTAACATAATATTAAGGTACAAATCTTGCATAGTGTGCCTTTAATGTATAAGCAAGAGGGTGAAGAGCACTTATTAAGCTATTTATGAACGGATACAAAAGATACATGTGTCAGATGCGATTTGCTGCTGTTGTAGCTCCATGTGTTCCAGACGAGTTTCTCTCTCTTCCGTAAGGAGGTTACATTAAACCCTATAAACTTCAAATTTTGAAGAAGCTGTAAACGTTTGATTCTGGAACGGCATTCGTGACACCCCTGGGAAGAGTCCCAAACTGGATTAGTTTAATGCTCTTTAGTGCTTGTCTCTCAGCGTATCCACATCTGTCTGCAGTATTGCTGTCCTACAAACGTACGATGCTGAAAATGTCAAGACAGATCTGGACTCTGCCTCCCCCTCAAATGAAAACGCTTACCCATGCTGAAGTTCATCCTATCTGTAAGCACGTATACTGTATGAGGGAGCTTGCTTTTCTACAATTTGGAGGAGCTCCAGTGTCCGAAGCATTAAGTGTAAAGCCGCCTTCTCGTTGAATTTGTAATTTTCTGTGCAAATGTGTGTTTTGTTTACAGAGGGAGAGTCCTTCATGGGGAATCCAAGCATGAAGTGGAAAAAATATGACTCTGATGGAGAATGAGTGGTCAGTTAGGAATGTGCATTTCCTTCTTTATCCAGACTGTCCTGAGGTCATTTCTTCACTCTCTCATCCTCTATCCCCCATTCCGTCTTCCTCCGCCCGATAATATTATTTCCTATCACATTATGGGGCTCTTCTTAAAGGAAAACTCACAGTGTTCCTGCCTGAGAAACACATAACTGTTTTTCTTCTTCTGAATGTGACAGGGCCCACATTCACGCTTTGTTCTAGACTTGGGGGTAATGAGCGATCCATATTTTGCCAAGTGTTGTAAAGAGATGCCCCTGGCCACACACAGCTGTAATGGAAGGCAATGGCGTGTCTGGGGTGGAATGAGCATTAGAATAAGTGCAAATCCGACCGTTATTCAGATACTCTTGGGCCCTGTCATTACACAGGCTGCAAGATGAACAAGATCTAATTACTCCAGTGGAGCTTTTCAAATGTGATTCTAAAGTGGGGAAACATAAGGTTTTATTTCTGCATTGTGGTGTTCAGTTTAATAAACACTCATAGTCTGCTTTATTTTTCCCCTGGGAACATTCAGTAGGACACAGCGTATTAATGTACAAATTTATGTAAAATAGTATACATAAATATACAGTTAATTTCTGGCAAATTAAATCCAAAAATCAAATATTCAAACTGGGTTTGTTTTTTTTGCAGAGTGTTTAATAATATTTTGTTCTGGATAAAGGTCTGATCGAGCCTCAATTGTGTATATACACGTGAACAATAATCAAAGGATAACATCACTCTTGTTTTGTGCTTCTGTTTGCTTTTTTCCGGTTTCCTGTTTAGCTTGTCGGTTTGCAGTTTTCACTGTTGATTAATTTCATTGATTGTTTCCCAGGTGTATCTTGTTATTCTTGTTTGCCCTTTATTTTTAAGTCCTTGTGTTTCCCTTGTTCAAGGTCTGGTGTTGTCCTGTCAAGGAATTTTTTTTGTAGCGTGTGATTCAGGTCTGTTCCTTTTTTATGGTTTTGTGTTTTGAGTGTTTTACCTGTCCCTTTTGTTCATTACTGCATTTGGATCCTACTTTCCCTCATAATTTCTGCATCCTCATGTTACAGAATGGGTAAAACATTTAAATGTGCCACATCAAGAGTCAAACCGGGATGGGAAGACATGAGTGAGTAAATGACAATTTAAGTTTTATGTGGTGGTGATTAATCTCTTTAAATGAACGTGTACTGTATAAGGATTTACTTATAGCATCTCTCACATTTACTTTGTGGCTGTGTTGCCTAAACCTTTCTGTGCCAGCAAGGTCATGTGATTGCTCTGCCCGCTGCAGTCACAAACACACAGTGACAATGGCGTCCTCCTTTCTTTAATCTGAATGCATTCACCGTCACTGTTCTCTCGCTCATCCTGTCTCCAGGTTAATGCCCTCATACAGCGTGTCAGCTGCAGTGTGCTCCCTGGTGGATGTGTGCTCTTCCATGACTGCTATGCCCAGCCTGTTTAGGAGGGGAAGTGTTTTCCTGCGACCACGCCAGAGGAAAGGAAAACACGTTATTCTGTCACTGCATGTCACTAAGGTCACAGAGGTATGCTGCACCTCTGGGCTAGCATGCATTCCAGTGGCATGTTTCTGTGAGCTGTGTGGCGCAAATGTGCATCAATGTAAAAAACAAAAAAAGCAAGCTTCAATTTTTAATATCCATTCTTATGGCTAAAGGGCTTCCACGAATAACACCGGATGACCTTGGTACCAGCACAGGTTGTTGATGACTTGATTTCTAGTATAGTTTTATTCTATTCAACTTTTTTATTGGTCAGTTTTTGTTTTGGTCAGTGTGAATTAATGGTGCACTCAGTATTTTTTTGTTTGTTTATGTTCCCAACATGACAAGAAACAGGGTGGGAAAAGGTCATAAATCACTACATTTTAAAAGTTTTTTTTGTAAAAAAAACTATAGTAATACTATAATTGCACCTAAGGGAACATAATAATAAAATAAAATAAACCATGTCATGACCCCTTTAACAAAAAATCAGCCAAAATGGAAAAGTCATGGGTGACAAACTAAGTATACCCTATGATTTAACTGCTTGTAGAGCCGCTTTTAACAGCAATAAGTTAAAATAATAATTTTCTGTATGCCTGCATCAGTCTCTCACAGGAATTTTGGACCGCTCTTCTTTACAATATTGCTTCAGTTGATTGCCTCACATTTGACTCGAATACTTTAGTATACAGAGGAGTTCATGGTCGACTCAATGACTGCAAGGTGCCCATGTCATGTGGCTCCAAATCAAGCTAAAAAATCATCAACCCTCCATCAGTGGGATGGACAGTTGGTATGAGGTGTATGTGCAGATATGCTGTTTTGTTTCTGTTTAGTAATTGTGTATAATAAAATTCATATTACACCAGTTAACCCTCTTTAACTAGAACTTACTGATTCTAGGTAATTCTAATTACTTAGGTAACACTTTAGAATAATGGTCTGTAATTAATGAATAACTACACAGGAACAGAAGAATAACGCAATAGTTATATCATTATATAGTACTATATTTATATAGTAAACTTCCGCATTCAACTGAGTGATACTACTTACTAATTTGTTAATCTTGTTAATTAACAGTAGTTACTATGTTAATATTGCATTGATTATTTGTTCCTGTGTAGATATTCAGTAATGGATGGAACACTATTTTAAAGTTTTACTATTATATGTTCCCAACACAATGCACATGTGCCATTACAGAGCCATAGATGTCTGTGAAGGTCAGCAATGATTCAAGCAACTGTGCAAATGCGCCAAATTACATGTCACTTCAAGTGTACATTGCATCCTTTTAGGACTAAATGCTCATTTTACAGCAAGTAAATATGATATAGATGCATTCTGAGTACTTGACACCACTGCGTCTTCATCTGACCGTGTACTGACAGTATGAGTGGTCATTTAGTCCACATATGGAACAGGAGCAGCACAGAAAGAGATTGGCATTCATGCGCTTTGTCAAATGTGAAATTGAATCTTGGTTTTATGTGAATGCTCTGTTTGAATGTAGTTGCCAACAGGCAATGAACTGCATTAGTTAGGGAAGTGTAGCCCATAGAGCACCAAACATTTTTGAACATTTGAAAAGAGCAGTGATATAGAGAGGTGTGTGATTCGGCTATAAAGTGCCTGTTTCCTCCAGCTTTTTACTGGTTTGAGGTCTGATTCATGGAACGACTCTCGGATTCAACGCAGGGGGTAGTATGAAGTGAAGATGAGTGTCAGATCCAATGACCAGAATAAAAGTATACATCAATTACATTACACTCCATGGACATTTATGCCATACCCTTTCAGAGTTTAGTCACTAATCACAGTGTAGAACATACAAGACAGCAATGAGAGAGAGAAAAAAATGCCGGGTTTATCTCTCTGGTAGAATGAGAGAGTGACTAATTAATAAACAGTTGCCAAGTAATACGTCCATTAAATGCATTTACCATGCAAATGTTACGTGTGAAAAACACTAATGGATTACGTTATAGCTCACCTCTTGAACGTGAGACCTAACCTTACATGTAATTGTGCCACCATTAGAGAGCTCCAAGCAAAGTGTCCTGGTGTTTCTGTCCAATAATATGGGACATAAAGGAGTCAAAGTGGAAATATCTCAGATGCAGTATATCCCTGGCAGTTTCAGTCCCTGAATGACACAACGTGGGATGTGTGAAGATTTAATTGACAGGCTATAGATCCCCCAGATCCAGCATGATTAACAGTTTAGAGGATGCTTTGTCAGTGAGACTCCTACTTTATTTAGCTCATTTTCACGTGATTTTTCAGAGCCATAGACTCTGTTTAATCAGTTTAACTCAACTTAAGTTGGTGGCGCTGACGCCTCTGCGCTTTAAAGCAGGGATTTCTTTGCGTCCCCACAGAATCCCCTTTCACATAACTTAATATGCCATCTTGCTCTCTCAGGGCTAATAATTGAATCCAGGCAGAGTTTAAATAGCTTAAAGGACAGGGAATACAGATGGGCATTGCCGTGATTAGCGCAAACTCCGGCCCATGGCCTCTGTGTTGGCTGCAGGATTAGGACATTACGAAGAGAATGACAGGGCTTTTTTAACACTTTATTCCCTCTCAATAACATTCTTTCACATATTAATACCACCCCTAGGTAGCTACTTTATCATGCAGAAGAACTTAATCCACTGGTGTTGAGTCCATCTCACTCTGTCTTTGATGCAGCCCCCACCCTCTGCTTTAACACTGCTGCTGGAAGCCCTGTGTAAGACAAAGCACCCGTGACAGAGACAATCAGAAACAGCTCAGGCCCAAAAAATGGGCTTCAGCCTTTGGAGAGCAGAGAAGAGAAGAGCCATCGTTGAAATAACATTAAGCCAAAGAGAAAACATCAAAAGAGGCAGAAGTAGACAATATGAACTCCTGAAGAAGAACCTTTAGAGCTCACATTGTGCCTGAGAAATGTATCATTTTCACTCTTTTCTTCGCCTCTGATTTGAGTCAGAGGGTTAGGCCCTAGTGATCTTCTTGTATGCCCCTTTATCTAAAGAGCACCTCTGACCTCTGGCTGAAAGGCCCTGGATACCGTGATGGGTGTAAGCTGGGGGGTGTGTGTCTGATGTGGGATTGCCGCTATTGCTGGCATTTAGCTTGCCTGTGAGCAGCGGTGGTGGCCAGTTTCTCCTTGAGAGCCTCACCCTGGGAAAAATTATTAGGGTCAGAGCACCCGTTGCATGTACAGGCATGCAGAATTAGCAGACTTGCAATGGCTGGTGGTGCTTAAAAAAAGGCCATAAGAGGATTGTCATTCTTAAATATGATACCCGTGCTGTATTTCTCATTGATCAGAACCGGACATTTATCAGTGTAAAGACATAAAAAGTACCACTTTATAATTAACAACCAACACCCAATTACTTTGAACAAAATCCTGGCTTTTTATGAGTGAATTTTCAGCAGGAGTGTCATCTCTTCATTTTGCCTGATGAATTCAGTCACCTGTTTAAACTTAAGCTGTCCGTTTCATTGTCAGAACTGGCGAGAGCTCTAAAGGGTTTTGATCCAGCTAGCGCTAACAGATGGTTGGTGTGACCGGACCCAGACTGGGAATCACTACCCAAACTCCCACTGAAGGGTTGAGGGGCTAAATCCTCTGTTGCTGGCCCTAAGAAGACCATAAGCTTGAGCAGAGCAAGAGAAAGGCTCTGCTACTGGTGCTAATTACCCAGAAACCACACAGAAAGTGCCCACTGTCACCCACTGAAGAGGTTCACATCCCTTCCTCCACAGATAAAAGGCGTAGTATGAAAACATTTCACGAGGGACAAAGGGGGGAAGATTAACATAATCTTTGGGTTTGTATCCCTGTAAGCTGTCCATGTGTGAGCCTCTGCCTCTCTCTGTTTTCTCCTCTCTCGCACTCATTTCTTTTCTTTCGTTTTCCTCATATCTTACCTCCTAAAGTCTGGTTTGTAAGGAATAGGCACGATGGTAAAAGGCTTTGTCGTCTAAGCCTGACAGTTGTGTTTTTCCCGCCTCTTTGTGATCCTCTCTGTAGATGGGAGGCTGATGTTTGAGCTAAACAGACAATGGTGAGCAAAAACGAGGTGTCATGCTGCTGACATACAGTTCTTCATGTTATGTCACTGCTAATCCAGAGCCCACGGCCTTCTCACTTTAATTTTTTTGCGGTAAGACTTTCCTCATAATGTCATTGCCCATGGGGTGGGAGTAGCGCTACCATCATTGTTCTGTATATCAAATCAGCAGCTTTTGACTTAAGTGGTATGGGACAGTAGAGCACACAGCTCTTTAATTCAGCTTTCTTTTTCTTTTTTTTAAGAAATCATAGTACCAAGGAATCTTTCAATCTTTCAAGGTTAGCACTGATCTCTCTCTATTCTTTTCCTCTCTTTCTCACAAGAATCCCACACCAAAATCATTAACAGAGGCATGGAACTATACAATTGCCTTTTGGTAAATGTCAAGAGGTCCAAATGTCATTAGTTAAAACATATAGTAAAATATTTGAAGAGATAAGATGGGGAAATAACCCACCTTAGGAACTTTCACATCTTCTGTCTCTGTCTCTTAGTTTGAAGTTTTTCCCTGGAATCCCAAGGTGTATTATGCTACTTTTGTTTCATTGTTCACAACTCCTCTGGTTAATTTCCTGTATTCACAGTTCACAGTATTCACAGTATAGTATAAAACAGTGGGTAAAAAGTATCCAACTTACTACCGATGAGATTCTTAAGTGTGCATATGATATACACTTTTCTATTCCATGAGGCCAAGAGAGAGGATTTGTGAGTGGCATTGAAGGCACACAACTGACACTGGTAGGTCTGTAACATCATGTAGTACGTCCATATTACATTAATACTGCACAATAGAATGTGCTTTTGTGGTCGCAAAGCAAATACTTATTCAAAAAAAGTAAGCCTCCGTACTCAGCGTGTATATGACATTTAAGACAAAGCCATAGCCTTGTGTGCATTCAGTTCTTTGTAGGTTATTGTACTGTTATTGTATTGTACTAAATTGTAACATACAGAGTTGAGCTGAGCATGTAAAGGATGGTGAACCATTATCCAGTATAGCATTAATGTTGTTAATTTATTGCGAATTTAGATGTTATAGCAACAAATTGAAAATCATGATTGGGACCGTCTTTCCCCAATTAACTGATTGATTGCCTTAATAACAATATAATATTAATTAAAAATAAATTATATGTGCTTAAGTGGTCTATAGGTTATAATAGAGAATTACATATTGTACATATATCAATAAAAGTTTTACATAACAACTCCACTATCTACAATAATTATTCAATTAAATAATACAGAAAGCATCATCTCACCGGAAGGTTTCTGCTTCAGTTTTAAGGGGGGTATCATCAAATAATTGTGTCCATAAAATCCCCCACTAACCAATATGAACACTTTTAAAACGCATTTGTTAATGCTGCAGTTACAGCAGCTGCCAGCAGGGGTTAACTACACCATGCTAACCAGCTTCATACTTTAGTCAGAGATCAGTCTGAGAGTCAGATTCTTTCTCATCAGCCCCCCAGCACTATACACTGTCAGGCTTGTCTGGGTGGAGGCTGGGTGGATGGAAAAGGAGGGGTAAGGAGAAGAGGAACTGCCAGTGAAAATTGTTTCAATTAGTACAAGTGATGGGTGATGCAAGGAACTTCTTCTCTCCACTAGAACAATGGTGTCTACGAGAAACTCCGGCGTTCATTATCCTGAGATCTCTGATCCTCTAAACCCTGACTCGCACACACAGAGGAATGAGCACGTCTTTACGAAGAAAAGCCGTAAATGCCTTTGCTCTTTAGCAAACACACAGGCCTCTCTTTGCGCTATCTTTCCCCTTATTTCTTGCTTTCACGCTTCGAGCAGGAGGTATCAGAGACCGACACAAGACTTGCTGGTTTTAGTGGATTTTGACATTTCTGACTCTTTCAGATAGTTTTCCATCAGACGCCGTTTTTTTTCTTGCTTTTTGCCTTTTCAGATTTCCATATTTCCCTGATGTCAGGATGAACTCTGTGTGACTATAGCGGATTCCTCTGTTTGTCTGAAGCTCACAGTTACAGCGCCTCTCATTGTGGTGTCTCTACCCACAGCACTTTCACTTTAATGATAATGGCACCATTTTCCCCAAACGTCAAATATCACATTTTGTTCTGTTTTATGTGTTTGAAACAATTTTGTAATAAAAATGTTCTTTAGATGAAAGTAAAAGGCATTTTGTATCAGGCGACTTTTTCTGTCCTCTCATGTTTCAGGAGTGTGATTAAATATTAAGGGTGTAGTTCACCCAAAAATGAAAAATCTCTCACCATTTACTCACCCTCATGTCATTTCAAATCACTTTATCTTTCTACTGTGGAACGCAAAAGATGAATCCTTCTTTTCAGTATAATGCAGTGAATGAAAAACGAATAAATGTCTAAAATAAAAATATCCGAAAAGTGGTCCATAGAAATGAATCCAGTATGTCTGTAATCAATGAATCGGTCACAGCGGTTAAGAACCCACTGAATAAGATTGCCTGTGACAACAGGCTAAATTGTAGTCTGTTTAAGTGATCATAAGGCTTGAAATATAGTACACAAGTTAGTTATAAAATACTTTTATAAAGCTTTTGCTTCCTTTGTAAAGCTTGAAAGCTTCAGTTCCCTGTTATGTATTACATGGAAAAGAGCAAAACATATATCTTGGTTAAACAGTAGTGCAGAGCTTGCAACAAATTACTTTTTGGCCATATACGTTTCAAGCAAATGCACCAAATTGCATTTTTTTTTTTCTCAGATTGATCCTCTGATTAAATTATTTTTGGTTACACTTTATTTTGATGGTCCACATTAGACACTCTACAAACTATAAGTAACTTTGCAAATACATGGTTCGGGTTAGTAGAATAAGTTGACGTAAATTATTTATAGTTAGTATAGAATGTATGTTGGGGAGGTCATCACAAATAAGTGTTAGATATTAAGAGAGTCTACTAATACTCTAATGGGAGTTAGTTGACATGTTGTTGCAAAGTTAGTTACAACTAGTATGTCTAAAGTGGACCATCAAAATAAAGTGTAACCTGGGCTGCGTTTCCCGATAACGTTGTCTCTTAGCGCGCTACGAAGACTCTTAAGGTATAACTAAAAAGGTATACCATTTCTAGGCGTGTTCCCCGAACCATACATTAGGAAGCTGCTTAAGATATACCTTCTTACGCGCAACGTTTCCAGGTGCTGTCCGTCGCGATGGTGCTGAATTGGTTGATATCGATGGCTTGAGAATCAATTATTCTCTCGTGCTGGGGCTGTTTCTCTGTGTTATGTGAGAAAGCGGTGTTCTTTATAAAAGAAGCACTTCAGAAATAGTTGAAATTGCATTTATTGTGACTCATGGGATATTATAAAAAATAATCCAAACTATAATAGCCTATAATAGCCTAGCCTACATATTTTAAAATTGTATCATATATTGCTGCCAAAACGGCCCATTTCAAATTTTTACGTGCTTTCTTCTCTTTCCCATTTTTGTTCGCTGAGGTGGAGCTGCGATTAAATATTGTTCTTGTAAATACTTTCCAGCATTTCAGTAATAAAAGTGTACATCGTACGTGCGGTCTTCGACAGTGATCAAATAGGATTCAAACAGTGAAGTTTGAAGTGATCTCTTCTTGTAAACTTAGAGATGTGGATTCGGACGGCATCCGATAATATTATAATTAAAAATTAACAACATTCAGTGTGTAATGACAATTTTATTCTTTGCATGAAAACACTTGGATTAGCCTAATTGAACACTGCAAAACTTCAAAATTATATTCATATAGACCTGCAACAGTGATAAGGTAAAGCTAATGGTGCGTTCACACCGGACGCGAATAGCGCGTCAGGCGCGAGTCATTTCAATGTTAAGTCAATGCAAAGACGCGTTACGCGCGTAAAACGCGTGTAACGCGTCTTTGCATTGACTTAACATTGAAATCACTCGCGCCTGACGCGCTATTCGCGTCCGGTGTGTGGGTGCAGTAAGAGTGGTCCAGACCAACCTTCCGAACGTATGACTTACAGAAGGTATACTTTAACTAAGAACTTTCCGGGAAACACGTATTAACGATAAGGTACAGCTTGAGGTGTAACTTAAGAACGACGTAGCGATAACCCCTTAACCCCTTATATTGGCATCACCACACCCATTACATATTTAAAACAGTAATATCATACACTAAACCTAAACTAATCTTGGCAAACTATATAATTCATTTGAAAGCTTATAACCTCTAGTTTACATATTTGTTGACTGATTTTCAAAATAAATTACAGAGGAGCCATAATTTATCAATTTGCAAGAAGAATATTTTCATACTCTTAAGGCGTGTTCAGACCTTTATTTTGAAATAGTGATGAACGTGAAAAATCATGAAAGAATGGTAGAAACCTCAGTTTGTTTTCATGCCAAGAGTTCAAAAGATAGCATCCATTCAATTATTTTAGAAAAAAAGGTCTGAAAATGTTTTGAATTTAAAGAAAAATAATAATAGATTCACCATTAGTGATGTGGCAGCGAGCTATAATGCACATACGTGTTATTTTTGTGTTTTTTTAGAGGTTGAATTAATTTCAAAATCTGCCAAACTTCCAATACTACTTCTGAATAGGATGTCTACTTCATAAATTGTATGAACATTTTAAAAATAATGGGTCAGATCACTCAAACAACATATGGAAATGGAGGCGCCCTTATATGGGCAGTAATGTCAACTAGTGAAAAAGTTTGGTACTGTGCCCAAACAAAATCTTACTGAAAGATATTTTGATATTTTTTTGAGATATCAACCTACAATTTGAAACACAACTTGTTCAGATTGTTGGCTTAGATTTTTTTTTTTTTACATTTTTAGAGTCCACCAGGTTTTGAAAATATATATTTTATATAAAATATGAATAATACAATTTTTAACTTTCTTAATTTATTTCACTTCTACAAAAAATCTGCCAAATGTCTTCTTTAAAAAAAGACCAATCTTACATCTATATTCCAAAGCATTCTTGAAATACAACCATTTAAGTTCGGAATGTGCATTTTAATGTCTATTAAAAAAAGGGGGTGCCGCTTAAGGGGGGTTTCGGGAAACGCAGCCCTGATTTTTATAAATCAAATAGCTCAAATCAAATCCTGTCATCATGTCATAAACAAAAATGGTATGTTTGAGCTTGTTTCTTCTCCAACAGGTGAAGTATATAGAGAGGGAATAGGCTATAGTTCACATAAAAACTATGGACTTTATGTGGATTGATTGCTGGTTTAATGATCTCTTCTTGACAGACCAAAAATAAAAATAATGCTTGGGTTTATAAAAATAAATTGCTTGAATGTGAAAAAGTGCAGGTAAAGTTTAGTTTTATTGTCTTTTAGTCTTGATTTGTCTGGGACCTATACCATAAAGCCAGTTTAGGTGGCTAGCCAGACATGTTTCAGTTTAGTTTGTGCTATGGGTTTTAGGCACCATGAAAGTGGCTCGGCTTTTAGTGGTATTCATCGCCATAGTAACTTCGACTCAACGGCTAACCTGAGCGAGGGCAGGTTATTTTCTGGGTAAGAGATCACAAAACGAATTTGGACGAATCAGCTTGACATGTCTGATGTAATAAAATGACATCCCCAATTTCTACTCCAAATTAAAGGTCACTAGTTAAAAATTTAAGATTAAAGACAAAAACATAGCGATGAGTACTAGAGGCTGTGCTGAACCATGAATAAATCACGGCTGCAGGGCTATTGACTCGTGCCTCGAGTACCTTATTGCTTTTATTAAAAGGTTACCACAAAATACAATTATTAAATCCCAAAAATATATTTCAATGCAACTTTCATGAAATAAAATCACTAAAAGCCTTCCTTCCGCTGAAAAAAATAGTCCCTGATCGTGAACAGGAACTGGTGTTATTACGCTTATATTAGACAAGCGGCAAATACTGTCTTTATGAGTGAGTTAGTCAGTAGAGTTTCAATACTTTTATATTGAAAGGACTGGAACTTGTTGTAAACACGGAGCAAGACACAAACTGACAAATGCTTTGACTAGCGCTGGAAAACCCATTAACTGTTAAAGACAAGATATCGCAGCAGACATTCAAACCGATTTTTTTATTATGAACATAGGACTGACCTGAAGAGAAGGTCCTCACTGCAGAACATAAAATCCAACTCCTCCCACTATATATACTTCGCCTCCACGCCCCAGCCCCACCACCAGATGAACCAGCATATCGGTGATCACCATTGTTTGCTCTCATCAATGTAAGTCTACATTTTGATTAATAATATAGTCGAGATAGATTAATAATTTAGTGTGCGTCTTTAAGTAATGATCACACTTAAGTATATGTTAAAGTTTTGACAGTGTCCATACTTTTTGATAACACCAAGACATGTTTAACTAGTCCGCTAAACTGGCATCCATTAATGGTAAGTTAGGTCGTTTGTAGCGTTAACGTTAGCACGCACGTGTAGAGGTGGCCTATCTATTTAGCTAAACTAATTAGCTTTGGATAATACTGTTGGTATGTTCATATGTTTATAGCTAGGGTAAGCTAACATGTGGTGTTGTCAGTCAGGTATAGCTATCTAGTTAGCCAGGTTAGCCACGCTACCCACTAGCCAGGTTAGGCAAACACTGCACTCCAGGTATGCATTGTTAGTTGTTGCCATGGAGTGTTTTACTTTCAATGATGAATTAAAACATTTAAAAATAATGAACATTGAAATATTTGCTTTCTTTGCTAACCCACAGGATATGGAGGTCGAGGAAGAAAGGGGGAACTTTTTAAAATAATATGTGAAGACACCCACCCAGACTTCTGCAGCGAGTTCTGCCAGATCTGAGCTGACCTGAAAGGATGAATAGTTAATTGTGAATGTTTCCCTGTAATGTTTGTGTCATTTCTGCGTGTGCTCCCAATGTGGTTTTCCTTATGTTTTGCCTTCAAAGTTTCCCTACTGTTTTCAAAATGTCTGTTTTACCTAGTGTGTTAATAAACGTGTGTTTTTTCCTATTTAATTGTGCTGGTAATGAATTGTTCATGCATTTATGTAAGTGAGATGCTCTTATGTTATATAAATTAAGACAGATTCCCGTGTGAAGTCATTTATAAGTTTAAAATTAGTGCTGCTATAATTTAGTCACTTACAGTTGCATAATCAGTGGAAAAGCACACATGCGGGAGACTCTAGAATGACCCTGGCACAATATTTGGACATTGTGCTGTGGCTGTGTGGCTCATCATATACTGTCGGCGAGGTGGAGGATGACGGTGCCACTCAGCTGCAGCGCTCCCAGGTCACTGCTTCCTTCATGATGTGCTTGATCATCTACCAGAACTAGATCCAGAGCCAGAGCTGATGCCCGCCACAGACCCAGAGCCGATGTCCTCTACGGAGTGCCTAGAGCTGAAGCAGTCTGAGTGGTCTGACCAGGTGTATAAGACGGTTCATATAGCTGTGCCTATGGGAATCTTGGTGGAGCTAGATGAGGAAATTGGTGGTAATATTCATCCTATAGCAGCCGAGAGTTATGTGTCCAAGTTAGACATAATAAATGTCCTGGGATGAATCCGAAATTGCCTTAAATAGGGCATTATTTGAAGGGACAGCTATTTGTAGTGGTATCTGAAACCATAGTTTACGTTATTGAGTGCACTCATTCAATCCCACATTGCACCGCAACAGCAGATGTACGCTCAACGGCTGTCCGAATTTACTCACTCGCTTATATTCACTCATTCAAGTGAACTGTATTAGTGGACTAACGTAGGAAATGATTGAGGGTTTAGGGGGTGATTTCGGAATCTGAAATCTGTGGACTCCACCTTGGCTCCTCACTCCCTCTGCTCCACCTGGTATCATCAACCCTATGGCTCCACAGGGCTTCCTCGTTCCTCCGACTTCCGGGCCTTCGTATGTGACTCGTCCCTCCACCCGTTGGCTCCACTGGGCTCCTTCTTCCCTCTGGCTTAACTTCAGTCCTTTGTTGCTCCGCCTCAGTTCTTCCGGCACCCTGTCTTCAACTCGGCCGCTAGTCCCCTCAGCTACGTATTGGTCTCCAAGATCCTCTGTGTCGTCCAATCTCTGTGGCTCTTCGGCTATGCCTGAGTCTCTACATACACCAGCTCTGTCTCGGTTGGTCATTCCCTTGGTTCCGCCTGACATCCCCAGAAAGGCACCATCATGAATCCTCCCTCCTTCAACTCCACCGTGGGCCTGCATTCTGGTGCTCCTGCTTGGGGGCACTCCTTGACTCCTCCCACTGTCATCTCTGCCCTGGTTTCACCAGGGGGTCTTCAGGGTTATGTTTGGTGTATGTGTGTTTTAGTCTCGAGTTTGCCGGTCTGCCAGTCCATCTGTGTTCTTTAGTTTGTTTCCATGGTTTTCATTAAGTTGTATCACCTGTTTCTTTTGATTTGGTTTGAATTTGTATTTAACCAGCTAACTTGCACTCACTCATTGTTGAAATGTTTGATATGTTCTTCTGAGTTCCTGTTTTGTGATATACTTACCTTTTTATTAATAAACTCCCATGCATGGGTTCTTCTAGTCTGCTTGTGGGTGTGTCGTTTCACAGAATGTATTGATTTGACATTTTATTGGGTGGCCTTTTATTTATTTATTCTCAATGGTATTAAAAGTCATATAGTATCTGGTTAACTTTTATAAATTATTCTGAGTTCACCATGAGACAAGGTTTGAAAAACTATTTCCTCAAAGGGAAGACAGAGAATATAGCAACAGGCACACACTATTTGACAGTGTTATTTTGTATCAAACTGGAATACATCTGGTTTTGTGTAGAGTAAAACAACTGTTAATGTGTGACGGTCCAAAGGAGCATAAGGATATTATGTGTCTAACTGAACATCATGTTAGTAAATACACATTTTTTATTTAAATGTCTTGTGTTCAGGTTCATTTGCAACAGCTGTACTAGCAGTGAGAGTGAAATGGAGGCATGTTGAATATTTCATCTGAGACACGGAGGAGAGGATTTTTTGACAACAAACAGCACTTACAGTTGTGTAAGTGAGAAATTCTGTGGCAGAATCTTGTTCATTGGACCAGACTAGACACAGAAAAAAATGCTGTCCTTCAGACAGCTGCCATCGATTCAGCACTCCTTCCGTGAGGAATTTGCGGTGTAAAAGTAGCATGTTACCAGCTATTACTCCGGCAGATACAAACATTAAAATTACATCACTGTCAATCCCAATGCAATGCAAGAGGCATATATAGAAGATGTTTAAGAGAGCATCTTATCAAAATAATGTTTTATCAAAATGTTTCAAGTTTAAATGTTTCTAGGGCAACATAGCTGTCCATCTTGGGATTCCAGCAAGTCTCCTTCTGCTCATTTTACTGCAGATACACTACAGGCAGAAGAGAGATAATTAGTTTCATTGCCTAAATTAGTCTTCAGAGAGAAAATTGCATCATTACCAAATTAATCTACAGATTTAGACTTTCAGAGAGATACTTTCTGTTTAAGAAATCTTCAAAATTGGGAATAGGGGAGTTTTCACAATTGGTGAGAGTTATGCGTGGAATGAACACATACCTTATGAATTTTTCATTCCTCACAAACAGTAATGGAAGCAAGCAGAAGGTTCAGAGTTTGGAACCGATCTGAATTGATTTGGCTCATAATTCATAATTGAGCAGCTAACGCATGGAAAAGTATTTCATCACACTGCATTGTGGTGACAAAGCTTTTCGCAAGCAACGGGTGACTTTTGTTGTGTCCTCGCTGATGGCTGGGTGGCATCTCAACTGATTCTGTGACAGAGTTCATTTAAATTATTTAGTTTGTAGTCAGAAGCACCCTGGGAAATGCTGTCCTAAGATGTTTGACCTCAGTGTTGTGAAATGTTCTCTAGTTCTCTGGTTCTTTTGTTCCTTTGTAATTGCGAAATCACTGCCATTATGATTTAATTTGAAGACAAATGTTATTTCTGAATCGATTATATGGTCATAGAAGACTATGGGGCATTGGAGGTCCAGTCTTTAAATTTCCTAAAATAACATACATCGTTTGAGCTGTCAAAATGTGTATGATAATGTGCATTTCAGGAGAATTCATGGTAACACTTCACAATAAGGTTCTACAAAAGGTAATTCAATAATAATAATAATAATAATAACACCATTAATCTTGTTAATGTATACTGTTAATGTAATTACCGACCTTAGTTACTGCGTACTGATATATGTTATCATTCAATTCCAATGATAACATGTTTTCGTATGCAGAAACTAAGGTCGGTAACTACGTTAATCCAGCATCACTGCATTTTACCTTGGCCTCCATAATGTTTTGTAAAAGTAAGCAAAGAACAAACAAAAAAGTTCCATGACACTTAAAAAAGTGCAAATTGTGACATTTTGACTGTGCATGATTTAAGAAGCAGCAGGTGGTGCACTATTATTTTTTGTTATTATGATTATGATACCCTAAAAACAAATGATGAAATGCACCTTAATATAATTATAAATACATGATTAAAAATTTACTTATTTCATTATTTAATGAGTGTTCATTTAAGTGGTAATTTATACATTTACAGCCATAAAAGAATGATCCAAGTTATCATACTGTACCATCGATCATTTTTCAAGTCAATGCATTCATTATGCAAAATATGCAGCCATTCCCTGAAAAGTAATCAGCCTGTAAATGTGGGACAACTTGCACCTTTCGCCTCATGTGGCATCATGTACACAGAGCATAGGCCACAATAAAGCCTGGGTTTCTGAGGTTATTGCTTGCCCACTAAGTTCGATGTGACCAGATGGGATGTTTTGTTTGATGGGCCTCCCTCGCTTTGTCACACACAATGACAAGTTTTCCCCTTTCCCCCCCTCCCTCCTGATGCCTGCCTTCATTGTTAGGCTGTTAAGGAGATTGGGTTGGCATTTACTGCATCTGTAGCAGTGTCAGTTCGCGTATGAGTGTGTTTGTGTCAGGCGGGAGAGGCCCCTGCTCTGCTCCTCTCGGCTCTGGCCTGCTCACCCATATGGACGGCCTGATCAAAGGCAGCTGAAGCAGGCTGCAGCACAGGCGCACTGACAGGAGAGCGAGAGGGAGCTGCATAATTGACACGGCCCCTCAAAACCCCGAGCCTCACAGCACACCGGGGTCTGCACACACAGCACATAGCAGCAGAACGCCTGCTAAACAAGCTCAATATTCACACTTACCAGACTGATTACGTATCATATATACAACAGCAAGTCATTAGGAAGTGTGTAGCATACGATGCTCTAATGGATTGTTATTGCATGACGTAAACGAGAAATCTAAACTCTGACATTAAGCATTTGCTCGTTGCCCATGCCTGACAAACAAGCCCTTTAAAATGCATGTTTCTGGGCGCCGTGTCACCCTGCACTCTCTCCTGCTGAATGGTGTCTATTTTGGCTCCAGACCGGTGGTGGTTGCACATCACTGGCTGTCTGTTCTGAGAGGAGAAATGTCAGAAGCCTCCGGTGGCAGCCATTCCAGCTCCTGCCTGCCACCCCGTCACATATGCCTCCTGTAAGGCAAGAGGTTTGCCAACTTGCCCCACATTAATCAGGGCCCTCTCGCACCATTAGCCAGTCAATCATTTTCTGGGGCTGAGCCAGGCTAGCCTGTGCAGCGTCTTAGCCCATTTCCATAACATTCAGGGATTCACCAACTGAAAAGTATGGTCGTGCCTAATTGTTGCATATTTGTTAAGTTTTTTTTTTTTTTTTTTTTTTTTGGCTGTATAAAGTACTGCATGTACTTCTGTGATGTGATTTAGTTGTTTAACCCTTGTAACCACTTTTAACCATGTGAAACCTAACATTTAAAATACTATTTTTATTTATTTCTTTTTTTAATGGAACTGTTTATTGAACCTTTGGGCAAAAAAAAGTTTGCATGTGTATTTTTTTTTTTTTAATATCGCATGGCTTTTATGGTTCATCAGATGAAATTCTGATTGCTTGTAAAATAAATTAACCAGATATTTATTATAGTATGCCAGATTGCTTAAATAAAATGCATATAAATAATAATATCTTAATATGATGATATAAAATGCTTTGTTTGATGTATCATATTTGATACATTTTAACATTTTTTGGGAAAAAAAAGTGGATAATCCAGTACACATAAGATTCTTCAGTCAAGTAAGTGTTAATCTTGAACTATGACTAACAATATAAAATGTATTATTACGTTTAATTTATTAAAAAAAAAAATCATTAAAGATTTTACAGCAAAAAAGACATGTGTAATGTCTTTTTTTTACTTTCATTTACTTTCTAAAATAGTATGAACTATGAACCAACAGAAGGCATGTAATAGATAGTGTACAACAGGTCATTCAGCAAAGTTTTTGATCATGTTAATATTTAGAGACCTTTAAAAATGTGCATATCAAATATGATACAGTATGCTTTATTGGTTTAAGATGTTTTGCATTTTAACCTCTGTGCAATTAAAGGAATATAGACACCTACAAATTAAAATGTTTACATTGACATTAAAACCTATCTTATCTTTCTATGTAATTTCTTTACATTATATATTAAAAAAATATCATAATGTAAGGTGAACAGCACCTGATGTGAACAAGATATTTCAAGTTTGATATCCATTCACTTGTTCCACGGCGTGCTGTTACATACGCATGTGCATTTATCTGTGGAGTTTTGACCCCTGGGTTTAGTATCAGTGATGTGAAGTGTTTTAAAATGGGGTGAAGCTGTTTTACACAGATCTGGTAGGGGCAAGATAGTCTAACTAGCCTTTTGTGTGTGATAAGGGTTGGTAGGGACCCGGCGTGCTCAGGAAGGGGGAGTGGGAGGGGAGGGATCACGCTCCTCACTACAAAGTAAGAGCCCAGGATCCAGGCTTAAGGGACCTTCATCATTAGTTAATGACTTTGGAGATTAGTATTATAACACAGAGATTACAGAGGAGACAAGGGTTGTTCTCTGGTAATTACACACTGAAGCACAAACGTCCCCCTTCATGCTGCATCTCTTATGAGGCTTAATTGAAGACAGCATCACTGTAATGGCATCATTTGGGGCTGAATGTCTCGCTCTTTGGTAAAATACAGCATAGACGTGTAAAAAAATTATGCCCGCTATTTGTTTTAGTTTTGTTTTATGATACCTTTTGATACCTCAATGTATATTGGCAGCATACTGTAAGAATTTTTATATTGTTATTGATATCTGAAGGATCAAAAGTAATGAAAATGACTTTTGTTGGTATAACCTAATTTTGTTAGTTTATTTTTGTCAGATTAAATAACGCTTTTGACCAACTTATTTAGATGGTTTTACTTGAAATACATTTAGGGTTACTTATTTATTTCTATTTTTATTTTTTTACAGTGGATCAGATAGCATACAACAATGGTATTTATCCATACAAGTCAAATTGTATATTCACTCTTAAAGGCAGGGTAGGTTATTGTTCCAGAAACATTTTTTCTTATGCTGGTTGAAAGTCTCTTCATATCCTGATAGCAATCACTCAATTACGTGGTCTAAATGTAAATACTAAATGTATTTAAATGTATATCTATCGTCTGTGGAAGGCATAGAACCATTAAATGTCCATCCAATCATTGCAATAAGACCGGGTACAATGTCCTACCTTTCATACTCGCACAGACATCACACGTCATCAGTGTATTTCATGCTATGTAGAGTTAGACAGACGCCAGTCACGAGTAACCGAAACAGCAACCACCTTTTATAGTTGCTCCTGAACCAAAACAGTCAGCTTATGGTGCGTTTACACCATATTTGGAAGAGATAGACAACCGTGACGTTATATTCAGAGCTGTTTGTGACTTGAATTTATGGGTTTCAATGGCAACACCATCAATGCTGAAATGAATCTGCAGCAGTCAGGTGGTACAGGTCAGTGCTCTTTAAGTTGTTTATGCTAATTATTATTTTTGTAATGGTGTGTGCTTTGAGACATAAGGTGGTTAAACACTATCTCTCGTGGTGCTTTTGTTTGCTCCTTGCTGTACGCAATCATGTGTTTTGAAGGAGGCGTGGCTTTGGAGATGCTCTGAAGGGAGGGTGGGATCTTATTTTTCCAAAGCTAGCTCGATATTGCTAGCCTCTCTGTCTACCTTACCTTTAAATCAAATAAAGAAATATTAAATGTATGAATCCATTACACTCAACTGCTGGATTGACTCTCAAGTCAAACACTTAAATATCAATCTGTCAATGATGCTCTTCTTTGGATTTGAATCTACACAACGGTTATGTGATAGAACACCAAACCCTCAACACAAGTAAAAAGAAAAGGAAATTCGGATTTGCCTGCTGTCTGCCTGATCCTGCTCGAGCATGGGGATCGTTCTCTCAAGGGCCATACGAGATATTTTTTTTTAGATATGGTGTGCATCACCCATTTTCCCTACCGCACGCTCTGCATATTCTAAAATACCAGTCTCAAAATGCAGTCGATAGCATGCAACATGTGGAGTGGGTGCTGGTTAAGTGTGGATCTTTATTCACCGTCTGCCCCTCAGAGGAGGACATCGCCAGCCCTGACTTCACCATGAACTCAGAACCCAGCCAGCTTTCAGCCATGTCCGTAACTGACCAGTAGCAGTGTCCTTTACGAGGGCATAGTGGAGTTTGATGGAATGGAGCCCCGCCCACACTCCTGTCGCCTAGGTGCGTTTATATGAGCTCGGTCCCCAATTAATTTCATGTTCTGGGTGATTTTATGTTTCAAGGTCTCCTGTCTCCGCTGTTCCTGTCCAGTCTCCTGTCACCTTTTCCCTGCTGGTTCTCCCCAGGCCAGAGTCGCCTTTGTTTTCACTGGTTCAGCCCAGTCCCAAGTCGTTTTCGTCACCATTGGTTCAGCCCAGGTCCAAGTTGCCTTTGTCACCATTGGTTCAGTCCAGCTCTAACTCTCCTTTGTAGCAGATGGTCCCACTCAGCCTCCCTCTTCCTCATCTGCCAAAGCCACCCAGTTCCTCTGCCTCACCAGCTCTTCCCTGGTCTGAGGATCCCTCAGCTCCACCTCAAGCTTCCAAGACCCGGACTCAACCTCAACCCTCTGATCAATTGGCTCTGCCTTGGCTCCATGCTCCCTCGGGTCCACCGTGGTGTGTCATCCCTCAGGCTCCCTTGTCCCTCTGGTTCCACCTTGGTCTTCAATCGCTCTGGTTCTGCTTCAGACTTCCAGATCTCCAGCTATGCCTTGACTCTCTACCCCTATTCCTCAAATGGGCTCCTTCTTCCCTCCGGTCTCACAATTGTCCTAAAATGTCTCCACCTTGCCCCTCTTGGCCTATGGTCCCACCCTGGGTCCTCGTCTCCACATGTTTTTTTTGGTGTCTATGCTCCACCCAGGCTCCTACTTCATCCTGGCTCTGCTCTTGGTCTCCCTCTGGCTACTCCTTTTGTCACCTCCTCCCCGACTCTTCCTTCTATCTTCTCCTCCATGGAGTATCCCTCTACCAGCCCTTCCAATGTCTCATCCTTCTCCGGCTCCTCATCGATCCCTGGAATCCCTCCTTCCTTCCTCTGTGGGGGGATAGGGGCTGGGTTAATGTCACAGTTATGTTCTATTTAGTTTCATGTCATTTTCTGTTTAGTTTCTGTGTCATGGTTTGCCCCTGTGTCTGTCAGTCTTGTTTGTGTGTTGCTATGATTTCTGATTAGTTACACACCTGTCCCTTGTTTCATTTATGATCATTGCAGTGTATTTAAGCCCTGTGTTTTCACAGTTCCGTGTTATGCATCATTAACATTTAATGTGCATGTGTAGTATTTGCATTGTGTTCATTAAAGTCTCAGTATTCCCCATTCATTATGTGTCATGCTCTTCTTTGGATTTGAAGCAGTTACGTGACAATGTGTACAATTTAGGTTATAAAATATACCTTTAAGGTAATAATTCAACCATTTTGTGGTAAATAATGTGCACCTTTTGAAAGGCTACTAGCTAGTGACAGCAGACTTTTTTATGTGTTTGCTTTTTTAAACTTTTCAAACGGGTTTATGGACAGATTTCCACCTGATCTAACCTTTATGTTTATTTATTTAATTTGGTGGAAGTTAAAAATTAAATTAATTTATATTTTGACTCAAATATAATGTAGATGTTATCACATGAAGCACATTTTTTATGTTTACATTGTTTTCAGTGTACTGTAGAAATGTGCAGAAGTCTAAATCATATTTTTGTTGAAATTAATATTTTGCCAATTAAAATGTAGCACCCCTTTATTTTTTGTTGTTTTTAAGCAAGCTTCTAGTCAGGTTTACCCATCAGACAGTTCAGGGGGAAAAAAATGCATATTTCAGAAGCAATTGAGGCCTACAGCAGCACCACAGCTCTGGTTTAAGTCGACCGCCCATTTATCTCAGCCATTAAGTTAACAAGCAACATTTGTATTTACCACCAGGCCTGGGTGGTTAGGAGCAATCAAAAACCAAACATCACAGGGGAACAGAAGGGAAACAGAGATGGAAAGTGAAAGAGGTGGATGGGGAGGGAGAGAGAAGGTTCAGGTTGATATGTCAAGAAAAACTGGGGTGAAGTGCTGACACGTCGACGTCTTAGCTGATAACGCTTAAATCATTTTTCCTCCAAAACTTCAGTCACCGGGCTTCAAAGAGATATAGCCATAATACAAATTTTTGGAGTAAGTAGTGGTGTTTGAAGTTATTTTATGGGATTTTGCTGTAAGGCCCAGAATTGATTTGCAGAGGGGATAAAAGGAAGATACTTTATCTTTGGAGCTTTGTCGGAAAAAGCTTAGCATCCATTGGTGGTTCCGCCAATATGCCTGCAGGGCAAGGGGGTGGGGGTGCGTGGTGGGGTGGGTGCTTGGTTAGCTGGCATTGACATTATATACCAGAATGGATTGTGCTGAGTGTACACCTCCTGCTGCTTATGAGCTGCTCTTTCATAATCTTTCATGAACCATACAATGTTTTATTTAATGTACTGGGTCAGAGAAAAAACTTGAGAAAAAACATATTAATAATGAAAGATGTAGGGCTTGGGAGGGAGAAGGCAAAAGAGGAGAGAGAAGGGAGAGAAAACTTGGTTTGAGGCTTCTCTCTGCAAACAGGTCAGAGGGACCTTTTGAAGTCTGCAGCTCCTGTGCAGTCAATAGTTTAAAAACTTGTGTTATGTCTGAATGTGAGGCTAGCTCTGAGCTTCTTTCGCTCTGCCTACCTGACAAATGCCAAACATCTCATATGTAGTGTCCAGTGGCTCTCCACTGGTAGAAAAAGAAGAGCGAGCAGATTCTCTTCAGGCTTTACAGTTTAAACTCACTGGACAGAATCCAACCTCAGAAATCCTCTAGTGTAAACACGGGAGGCATTTTTCCTTCTTTCCCAAAGCACCTCCCATAAAATCAACAAATTTCATGACATATTGCTTTTCGCATTGCTCAAATGCTGCTCTCACTTGTGATCTTGACCTCCGATCTATTTGTACAAACAGGAACAAGCTTGGGCTGTGTGGGCATAATGCACTCTATCCCCCTGTGTCTGCACATTTGCAGGCTGTTAAGTAGGGCAGAGGCAGCTGCGAGCTTCTTAATTGCTTAATTGCACTCATTATTTGAACTGAGGATGAGCTCACCTCGTGCTGTTAATTGAAAAGGTACTGCAGTGCAGTCTTTCTGAATGGCACGGTCCCTTGAGGAACGCGGTGACTCTGATGTTGGGCTATAGTGCGTGATGCTCAGTCTTTTTTTTCTCTTTCTCTCTCACTAGCCCCCTTCCTGACACTCGATCGCATATGCTGTATATGTGCTATCTGAATTCACGGTGATTCTCCAGGACATTGCAGGCCTATCAGATGAAAGAAGCACATCTTAGAAGCTCCAAACCCTCAGAGGAAGGTCCAGGGGCCATGTGACTTATTTATGACTCTTGTGACGCGTCCCCCCCCTCCCTGGCTTTACAGTAGCACACACGTTCTCAAACACACTTGCACTGCGTCTCTCTGACTTTTCGCATGGCGTGGCCTTCTCGCTCTATTTAAAAAATAAATAGGAGACTGGTGTCTGTGCTAATAATTCATGACTGGGGACAGTGAGAGGTGTTTATGTGGGGAAATGAGATGCTCTTAACACCTGCTCCTCTGTGGAAATGGCACCCCTCCTGGCCAAATGAAGCCATTGCAGGCTTTATCCATGTTTATACTTTGTTGTTATGAGGCATGTTTTACTCTCTGAGCTTTCCAAAAGGACAGTTCACCCATAACCAGGGGAATATAAAGGCAATTGCATATATTAAGGAGGTCTGTGCTGGGCAAGGTACACTTCAGTAATAAGAATAATTGGCTGTCAACAAATAGGATTGGTTTTGAATTGTTTTGATTGACTATCTGTGGATATGTGGACAGGGTGGTACCCTTTCAAAAGGCTGCACCTTTTAAGTTAGTACCTTTTAAAACGAATAGTTCACTTCAAAATGAAAATGATGTCATAATTTACTCACCCTCAGGTTTAAGTTTAAACCTGTATGAATTTCTTTATTCTGTTGAACATAAAAAAGAAGGTATCTTGAAGAACGCCGGTAACTAAACAGTTGATGTACCCCATTGACTTCCTGAGTAGGAAAAACAAAAATACTATGGAACTCAATGGGTACATCAACTGTTTGGTTACCCACATTCTTCAAAATATCTTCTTTTTTATGCTTGCTCAGCAGAAGAAAGAAATTCATACAGGTTTTAAACTATTCGAAACCTTTAGAGGTAGGGGTGAGGTGGGGGTGAGCAGGGCACAACCTAACGGGGGGCTAGTTGTAACACACTTAGGTTTAAAACTTTCCACACATACCACCATGATGAAACTCAGTGTATTTACTAGTTGTCATATCAACACTATATAGAGAAAAAATTGCACCAAAATAAAAAAAATCTTTGGAAGATATCACTGAACATTTGTTTCAAAAGTAAATTTCAAATTTCAAATTAAAAAAATCTTAAATCTGTTATTTAAAGTCTGTGTGAACCGGAAGTTGCAAACGACTTTTTTCCAGTGTTGTGACGTATTTCCAAGTGAAACGAAATATTGAACAGATGGCAGGGTTTTACTTTAGCGCTCCTCCTCTCCATCTCTCGCTTATAGCAGACTAACGGTTTGAGGGGAGTGGTTAAGCGTTTTCAACCCAAGCCGTCAAACCTACGTCATCAGAAATGGAAAGCCATTCCAGACCGGAAGTAACTTTTCAGATTTTGATTAAAGATTACCACGGCAAACAATTTTTTTCTTGCACAACTTCTACGGATTAATTGTTCACCACAAGACTAGTAATATGCGCTAACAAAGTAAATAGGGTAAATTTTGATTTAATGTCGACTTTAACAGTTGAGATAGTTCTTTAATGCTGATCTAACCACCAGAAGATACTAGCCGAGTTTAAATCCCAGTTGCGCAGGTAGGGCCCCTATTAGAACTATGCTTTTCTAGTCTATACTTTTATTAATTATATTGAGAAACCATAAGAAAAAGGTGAATAAAGACTGAGAGTCAATGTTCAGAAATTATTAATTATTTTAAACTATGCTGTTTTGTGTATGTTGTGTTTTGTGGTGTGTTTGTTGTCAAACTCAACAATTACTGTATTTTTAATTATTAAAAAATGACATTATTTTATATGAAAAAGTTAATAATTATATTTTATTGATAACATTATTATAGTTTGTCTTGTATATATTTTTTATTAGATCAGATAACATTTTAAGCTGTCATATGGTCCTGTTACAATGTGCTCCTCAGATGTTACAATGTACCCCACCTATGGGGCATGTTGTAACATTTCACTTCCATTCTTTCGGTGTACATCAAGAAAAAAATATACACTGTAATGAAACAAAACCACATACTTGTACTGGACATGTGGGAAATTAATGTGGGAAAAAATAAATACTCTGAGCCCCATGTGAATTTACACAAACTGAGAAAGTCTTAGGTTGTGCCCCGCTCTCCCCTAAATGAGGTACAAAGGTATACCTTTTAAAATGGTACCACACCAGTGACAGTGAATGGTAATTTTGTAACACTTGTTCCCTGAGTGTATGTTTGTAAATTGTGTTTTACACTGTAAAAGCAGTTACCTTATGCAGCTTGCTAGCCTTCAATTTAGTTTTGTTGGTGTAACCAACCATATTAAGGTTGATTCAGTGATATTAAATAATATTTTTATGTATTTATTTAGATGGTACCACATGAAGCACATTTTTAGGTAAAAAAAAAAAAATTATGTGTACCCTATATATAGAAAATGATCGTAGCAATCTAGCTTAAACTTTTACAACAACATCTAATATATTGTTCACCAAAATTACCTTTGTTGAAACACTATTCACATTCACATTCTGAGATCAGAGGTTATCTCTGACAAATCAGGCACCCAGCAAAAAGTGAAGTAAACTGTGTTCTACATAATTAGCCATTTCATTTAAAAGTCCCCTGTTTGCATCACTTTACAAATCTTGTAGACTGAATTTCAAACTCTTTTCCGGACAGCTAAAAGACCTTGATTCTATGCGTGCAGGTATCTAACGTTGCATAAAATCATCGGACCATTTGCATCTTTCAGAATCAGGCTGGAAGCCATTTCTCTCTGACCTCATTCTAATTGAGCATGGCAAAATGCTATTTCCATATGCCTCTCCCAAACACTTTCATTTCTGCCTTTTAACAAAGCCTTTTTGTTGGAAAATATGTTACTAATGGCTTATAAATTAATAAGGAGCCAAACTGAAGTTGATTTTTATACAAGGTGATGCAAGACTGGCTGGCATCTCTGTCATCTTATTCCCATTCCAGAATTTTCTGGCCCAATGCATTTCCATATCGCAGAATGCTATAATGCATCTTTTGTCATTCTCTCTCACTGGTGCAGAGGCAGCGCTGCCGAATGTCCTGGTGTGATTTACGTTCCCAAACCCAGTCATTAATTTTCTATCATTGTGAAAATATGATTCATGTTTTGGGGGCTGTCAGTATTACTTATTTAGATGTTCAGAGGGGAAAACTCAGGCCTTCTCCTTAATGGAATATAAAGTTGCAAGGTCTCATTCCCACTCTAACATTAAACAACAGGAGCTACACATGTGTTAATGTGTGCTCCCAAAGCACCTTAATTCAACTTAAAATTCCTAATGGAACTGACTTTCAGTGCTGTGCCGTCTGAGGTGTGTGTAAGTGTGTGTGAGTGTGTGTGTGTGTGTGTGTGTGGGGGGGGGGTGCTTAACACATAAATTCACTTGTCTTTGTCATCTGTGTGTGTTTGGCAGCTTAACTACTCTAGTGCTTGTGTGTCTGCTGGGAGGTGTCGGCCGAACACAGTGCAGCCAGATGCGTGTCGGGACCATGACCTGCTTTGTTTTGTTTTTGTTTTTCTTAGTCTCTTTTTTGCAGTTGAGTGCTGTCTCTGGATCGCCTGCAATGACAGCCTTAATTTCTTATATCATATGCTCCTGGGCTATTTTGACTTGCAGTTACAGTAATTTAAGGGTTTTGCAACCTTCTTTGGTTTCATTTCATTTTTAACAACATCAGATTAAACAAACTCACTATTTGACTCATTTATGAAATCTAATGTATTGTATGTATTGTACGGGCATCTGACATATAATACTTTTGGACAGTTGACATGTAGTATGTTGCACTCTGTCTAAAACTATTTTAAGGAGCATTTTTTTTAAATGGAATGTACTTCTAGTGCATTTGCATATTTCACACTAGTATATACCCAATACATGCTTCTATACAATTGTTATTTTATTTTATTTTACTATTTAGGCCTCATATTGAGAAAAAAAACTTTTAAAAAAGCAAAAATGAATAGTGATACAGAAATACAACTAAATATATCTGATATTCTATACAACCTGATTTAAAATGGTGAACATTTTTCATTTTAACTTTATGTTGGAAAATAAAAATCCATGGATACATTCTGTCAACTATCTATCTTATAATGCAAGGCAGCTGTGCTTATGACTATGTATTGCATAAATGACTGTTAACTGTGTATTTATTATAACATAGTATAGTAAATCAAATGAACATGTTATCCAAAATGCATGTGTGATTCAAATAATGAGTCATGCATCATATAATTAGTCCTCATCAAATAACACTGATTCAAATTCAAAGACTGATGACCATAGACTGAGTCAGAGCTGAATGTCTGGTCAGCTTCTATTGCAGATGACAGCGTCCCTTCTGCATGAGTGCGTAAGAAAGTGCTGCTCTCTTTGACAAGCAAACTTTCTCTCACACTTCTTTCACCTTTCAAAGAGGATACGGTAACAGAATGATTGTCACCATTCCCACCAGTAGTTTATTTTTTTAGAGAAGGAAATTAACATAATACTGCAAGTCTAATGACACAGGGGGAAAATAAACAAATATTTCAGATGGGACAAGACATTGACTGACACAGTGCTAATCTGCCCTCGGTCATAACACTGTATACAGTTGTTGCAAGTCAGGTTTATTGGCATAACTTACAGACTTTTAGCTGCTTGCAATGAACAAACCAAACAAAAGTAATTTAAATAGCTCAACACCACAAATGTTCCCCAAATTCAACTGAAAATGCAACTTTTAAGGACTTCTGCAACCCCTTCAACCCCAATCATCTTCAGTTCTTAGTAGAACACCCTTTTCTGTTATGACCTGCTGCAAATAATACATATATATATAACCAGAAACCAGCTTCTGGCACAGTTTATAAGAAATCTTAGCCCATTCCTCATGAGCAATGGCCTCCAGTGCAGTAATATTATTGGGTTTGTGTGCTGCAACTGTCTTCTTCAAATCCCAACAGAGATTTTCTATGGTGTTCACATCAGGTAACTGTGATGCCCAGTGTATAATCTTTCAGGGGTTCTTCTGCAACCAAGCCTTGGTGGAATTTTAGGTACGCTTGGGATCATTGTCCTGTTGAAAGGTCCAATGACGCCCAAGCTTCAGCTTCCTCACTGACGGCATGACGTTTTCTCCTAGGATTCCCTGAGACTTCAATGAATCCATTTTGCCTTCCAAACGCTGCAGGTTTCCAGTGCCAGAGGATGCAAAGCAGCCCCAGAGCATCACCGAGCCACCATGCTTAACTGTGGCAGAGTTATTTTCAGCATATACTTCATTCTTCTTCCTCCAGACATACCACCGATTCCTTGGGCCGAGAAGTTCCAGTTTTGTTTCATCGCTCCACAGAACGATGAAACGCTCTGTTAATCCCTTAATCCCTAAACTTTTATGACTTATTTATATGATTTTGAGCAAATTGGATCCTTTTCTTTTACTTTTGGGTCAGTAGTAGTGCACGTCTTGGAGTTCTGGGATGCGTTTAGTACACGCCTTACTGTGCAAGCTGAAACCTCAGTGCCTGTTGCCACCTAGTCATGCTGCAGGTCTTTTGCAGTCACTCAATGGTTTTCTGGACCTGCCTTCTCAGAAATCTGGTAGCAGCCGTTGATAGCTTCCTTTTTCTGCCCCGTCCAGGTGGTGTAACGACTGTTCCTTTAGCTTTTAACCCTTTAGAACCGGATAAAATAAAAATAAAAATGTATTCTCGTTTTTTTTTCTTTTCTATTTAAGTTCTATTTACATACTCACCAAACACAATAATGGTCAATAACTGTAATTTGTTGAAAGCTAATCTTTTTCTGAAAAAAGATGACACCTTGCACATGAAGATAGCACATTGTTTTAGAATTTTACTGACAAAAAATCTAAATATGTGAAAAACACCCAATTTAGCTTCAGGTTCTAAATAGTTAACTTGCGAAATGCGAACTATGCTTTCAACGGTGTCTCTAGAAACATTTAGTGCCTTCACTAACTTTTTGTATTATGTTTCTTGTTTGTGAAGTGCGATGATATCTTCTCTTAACTTTTTGGACCATTCTTTGACTTATTTTCCATATTTCGAACATGCAGTCAAACGTGAAACTCAATAAACCTAGCCAGTTCAGATATTTCATGTGTTCTATCTCAAGCATACCTTGTGCAACTAATAAAGCCCTTGATTAATTGCATCAGGTGTGCTTGAGACAACACCTGCTTTGCATATTTGTGCTGTTGTGAGGGATTCTATTCAGGGGTTTGATTATTTTGAGACTGCAGAAGTCATTAAAAGTTATATTTTCAGTTGAATTAGGGAAAACCATTTAAAACATTTGTTGTGTTGAGCTATTTCAATAACTTTTGTTTGATGTGTTCATTGTTCATCAAACACCTGAACGTCTGTCAATGTTGCTAATAAACCTGATTTGCAAAAGAGGGTTGAATTATTTCAATTACAACTTTAATTAACTATCTGCCACTGCAGGGTTGTGGATATTAGAAGGTTAATTAGACAAAAATGAAAGACATCATGTTAGCGCAGGCTTTATCACAATAGCCTTCCTCGCCAGGTCCTCATAAGGAAGTGTTAAATCTAATCCTTCAACAGACCAACATTATTGCTGAAAATCTGCCTCTCAGTGATTCACAAATGAAGATTTTAGACTAGATTATGTTTGGTGGATGTCCACTGATGTTAGTTTAGTGAAGCTTAAAGCATTTGAAATCTTACAGCAAACTTAAGTCATGTTTTTTGCATTGGTGGATCTCCATAATAGATTCCTATTGAACATTAGGACATAAGGCCATAGATATCTTAAAAATTGTCTAAGGCCATGCAGACATCAGTGTAAAAGCTGGATCGAGATGTGAACTCAATATCATTGACAGAGTCTTCAATTAAGGAGATGTTTTCCAATGTCACATTAGAGTGGGAGTCAATATTAAACCATCAATAACTTTCTCCCCTATTCACACAGAGTCTGGTGTGTGTGACCTGCAGACTCAGGGGTCAGGGCTGGTCTTGAGATGATCCAGGGCAATGGGTCAAGGTTCTGTGACTGTGTGATCTCTTGGAGTTCACCCTGCATACTCCTTGTACATGCTGATTGACTCACAAATTGAGTTTTACCTTATAGTACAGAGTCATTAAGGAAATACAGACGTCATCTGCAACTGGGGCACAGGATGGAGCTCATGAACCACCCACCCCCGTCTGTGTCTCCATCACAATCCACAAAGTTCAGCTCTCCGTCTACTTGTTTTCAATGATTGTGTCGCCTTCTAAGTCCAGTCCCGGAAGGGCTTGGGCAGCCATGGGGTTGCACGTTGTTGATTTATCCTGTTTTTGTCCTATCCTTAAAACCTCACTAATCCACGAATTCGACCTTGGATTTCAGTTGGGGAGCCAGAGGAGGAAAATAATTGGGTTGCTGCTAATAATTGGATTTTCTGCTTCTTTGGCGGAAAAAAAAAAAAACTTATCCAGTGTCCTGACAGGAAGAGTTTGGGGCAGTAAGCCGCTCTTCAGAGCTCCTACTAGGCCTCGGTCGCCACATATAAAATGATTAGCATTATGTGATATGATTACTGGCTCTGCTAATTAAAAAAAAAAAAAGGTTTATAAAATTCTTTAAGTGTTCGCTCAGTCCTCATTATAAAGACTTTAGACTCCTTTTATGAGGGATTTAAACAGAAAAAAGGAGAGAAGAAAATAAAGGAGGAAAGGTTACCTCGATTACATCTGTAGGAAAAGTGGCTTTACACGAGTTTAGGAGTTAGATAAGCAGCTTGATAGAAAAAAAAAGTGTATTTCTTGGGGTCTGGATTTCTTGAATTATTTTGAGTGTCATTGATAAAATTAGGAAGGCTATTCAAACTGCTCTTGGAATTGTGCTATCTATGTCAGGTAGGTGTCATCTGTATGTTCTGTTTTGGTTTTATTCTAGTTCCTGTTTCCTTTGTTCTCATTTTACCATCACAGGTTTGTTTCTGTAGTTGTTAATAACCAACACAGTCTCACCCCAAAACGTCACATACTGACGGGTCTTGACCATACGGCAACATACGACGAAAAGGGTACCCTTTAACGTCCATGTGTGACGATTCGGGTTATGGTAGGTTTAGGTATGCGTTAGGGTACCGCTAGAAGGCGCTGCTGGTGCGCTTATGTCTGCGTCTCATATTGACGTTAAAGGGTACCCTTTTCGTCGTATGTTGACGTATGGTCAAGACCCGTCAGTATGTGACGTTTTGGGGTGAGACCGGGCTGTAATAATTGTCCGTAATTGTGGGTGCCCTCGTGGAGTACAAAGGAATTGAGGAAGACCCCGCCCACATTCCCACCACTGAAGGTGAGCTGTTTTCTGCTGAATATTTTGAGAAATTAGATAAGGATGTTTCCCTTTTTCTCCGAACCCCTACTGGTCTCACCCAGCACAAACTCTCCAGTGCCCCCACTCCCGCATCCTCATCCAGAATTAGCCAGTTCCTCAGCCCCACTTCTGCTGGTTCCCTTTAGCCCCTCGCCCTTCCTCCAGCCACTGTTCCCATTACTTCATCTCTGCCCATTTCCCTGACTCCTCCGCCTTGACTTTTCCACCATCGGCTCCACCTGGCACCATTGGCCTTACGGCTTCACCCGGCTCCCTTCACCCGCTGTCCTTGTGAGCCTTCCGTTACGCTCCGTCTCTCCGTCCCTACTGCTCCACCTCGGCCATCAGCTGCTCCGGCTCAACCTCAGCCCTCTGGAACCATGGTTCCACCTCAGGGGTCGTTTAGTTTCAATGTGGATGGTATTCAACGAAAAAATTACATATCCAATCAATAGAGCCAAATCGCGGAAACTGCGAAGACTGCTAATTTTAATAGAAGTGTCAGGTAAGAGTAAGATACTTGTCTGGATTTCTCTGCTCACGTATGCAAGTTATTATAAACAGCCATTGCTATAAACTTGTAAAGTTGACTTAAATAGAGCTTTTAAAATAAATAAAATAAAATTAACAAATAATAAATTAAAAGACATATACGTCATGCGTAATGCATGCAAGTACAACACATGACATTTTGTAATGCCAATAGAAAACACACACTCCCAACTCTGTAATAAACACAGAGATGTTAGTCCTGTATGGATTGGTACATGGAATCACAGACGTTGAGTGATAAGAATTGCAACTCAAACGTCATTTAGAAAACTTGTCCCAGCTTGTGGAGGAGGAGATCTAGCCCTGGCTGAATGGCACTTGTTTACACATACATACACACGCTGCTCATTCCCTTATTTCCCTCACGTAACTTTATGGCACATAGTCATTAATCACGTGATCGCACCACCTTTTTCCCTCCCACATTTAACACCTTATTCACACTTATGTACATACATTGTCCCACTTGCATACATACCCTTACCTGAATTACATTGAATGTTTTACCTGTGTTATGTGTGATGTTGTCCAGGGTCGGAGGAGACGGCGGCGAATCAGAGCACTGCCGGATATGCTCTTTTATGTTAAAAGTCTCTTCCGGTCTTCCGGTCTCGCGAGTCACCTGGAAGGGGACCGTGTGAGGTCATGTGACCATTATAAAAGGAGCATTTGCTCAAATGTAATTGGTGTCTCAGTAGGCCGGACAAGTAAGCGTGCAACTGTAGTGGCATGAGCAAGTCAAAAACCTTTATTGCTGGAGTGTATATGGTGATATATTTTGTATTGTTATTATGCTATTGTTTTTTTCCTTTTGCCGGTGGAAGTGTTTTGTTTATTTTTGTATAGTTTTATTTATGTAATTTTTGCCCTTTGTGAATATTACACGCCTGTGGATTACCCAAAGTCTCATTGTAAATAAATATCACCTTGCACCAGAGTGCATTTTCGAGTTGAGCCATTTTTTTTTACCACGTCCTTACCACGACACTCACCACATCCTAGAAGCCTACTGAAAAGTTACTTCTTTATACAGCTGAATAGGACTTTTGTTATTATTTCTAAATTTAAAAAAATCATGTTTGCAATACTGCTTCACTGTTTTTCAATGTTTAAATATCATGGATTTTATAATTATTTCATTTATATATTAAATAATATTTATTTAGTAAAAAACTTGGCAAAAATTGTATAAAAGTAAAATTAAAATAAATAAAAAAACACATGAAACTATTATAAATACAAAGTGTAAAATCCTAAAAAGAAACTAAACTAAACAAAAAAATATTTTTAGTTATTTATCGTGGACTCTTCATTTCTCAACCCGTAGTGCATTGATATGGAGGTGTTGAATTGTTACAAACATGCACAACATTTCTGCATAATCAGAATCAAGTCTAAAAAAACCACCTTCATAGTTCAAAAGACCCTGTCCTGTGTTGCAGTCTAAGAGACTTTGTGTGTATGTGTTTGCAGTACAGCAGGAGCTGCAGTGTGGTAATTAGAGTTTGGCAGGGAGTCTGGGTGACTATGGCAATATGTAATTCTGCTCACCGCATGTGTGTACCTGCCGTGTACTTTGAGTCACATGTGAGACCAAACCTCAGACTGTATCAAAGGAAGGGTGCAATGTGGCCCTGACTGCCCCTCTGGTTAAGCACACCCAGGAGGCCCTCCTGCGAGTCACCTTGCCAGTGTTCCCTTGTGAAGCAACTTAAGCCTGTCGACATGCGGCTTGGACAATGGAGAATTCAAAGGGCCCAGGTTCCGACACAAGAGCTGTGATTCCAAAACAAACCCACAGATCTCTGCAAATATCAGCCTACCAGTATCCCCCACCTGTGCACACCTAAGATATGCGGCATGATTTTATTTGTAGGACAATATGTTTAATGTTTAATAACGTTTTCTATGAGGTGTGCTTTTTTTTAGACAAATTTATCTTCGGTGTAAAGGTAAGTTGAGAGGCATAAAAGGAGAAATTTTCACTTGCAATTTTCAGTTAGGGATAAAAGGGCATTTCTTATTACATTCACACATGTTTTATTACATGTTGTTTCAATAATAAAGTGCTTCAGAATGGCATGACTACTTTAGGATACTTTATTGAACTTAAATATTTCTTATAATTATCATTTGCTTATTTTCCCCTTTTTTCAAGATGGATGATCAAAGCAATATTTACTGGGGAATCTGATCAATTTTGCAGCTTGAATGAGAAGCCCTGCGCATTCAGCAGTACTTCGGCAGAAGTGAAAAATCGCTTGTGATGGAGGTGTAATTGCATGCAAGAGGACACTACACCCGGCAGTATCACAATAGCCCGGCGAAGGCAGACGCTACTACGTGGAAGTTGAAATGCCGGCAACAGACGATCCTCCCCCCATCAATTTATATATTATTGCATTGTAAAGGTCAAAGCTAAAAAAGCCTCTCAGAGTGACTACAATTACATATCATTTCTGCAAGAGGATGAAGAAAATGAAAGAAAGAGCCTGAACCTTTTGTGCATTCGTTTCAGAAAGCTCTAATCTTGTCATATGGAATAAAGGCAAGCTGGAAACACTTGAGAGTTTACGTAATGAAAAAAACATCAGTCACATTATGGACACGGAAATTGGTGTGGGGTTTAAAATTGACCTAATTTTCAGGCAGAGAGAAAGAGTAAACAGTATAATACACATGTGTGCACACATGTAAGGATGTATGTATAGGTGCACACACATACGCATATGGTCTGTAATAGAAGACTGCTATATGCAGATGTGATACTGTAAAATAAAATACACTTTTCATAATTAACTTATACTATATATATATATTAAATGTATTAGGCTTATATATAATATTTAATATTTTGAACACTGGTAAAAGTGTACATACATAAACTAATTGTGACATCATGTGCAGTTATGACCTTTCTGTGTTTTGTAATGGCAATAATGAATGATCACTTCAATTCAATGTGATGACGTGAGTCAGAGACACCACACTGTTCAAGCAGAGAGACAGCTAATAAGCATTATCGCCCTCTTTATTTCTCTCTTTTACGTGGAGGGAGAGCCATAGTGGACACTTTGTTTTCATACAATTGTCCAAAACGTGTCGCCTCCTTGACTACACAAAAAAAGGCTCCCCAGACAAACAAATGACTGTTCTTTTTTTTCCCACCCTTACTTTTTCAACACAGTACCAGTGGAAAAAAAAATAATTAAAACGGAGAGACTGAATTGTGTACAAGGTGGACCCTCTGTTCAGTAAGCCACTTTCATTTGAGAAAAGCCTTTTCTTTTCTTTTTTTGGAAATAATATGTTCTGCTCTGCTTAAGTCTGAGATCAAATGCTCTCTCATAACGCCAGGGTAATTAGATTTCACTATGTAAATGGCCTTTGGAGGCCGTAAAGAGTGAAAGGAAGAAAGATAGAAGGCAAGAGCAGTCTCTTGTTTGTTCACTGCTGCCTCCCTCAGGACATTCAGGATTCTGTCGTTTGGCATCTTATAAGCAACAGCACAGCTACCACAGAATATATAATATTCACAATATTACCAGAATAGTCAGCTGATGACATCCATGTATATGTCATATGTGTGTCATTTGTTTTTATCTGCCCTTATGAAGATAATAGGGATAGCAATTAAATGCCTTTCATCTAAGGGTTTCATCTCAGGCAATCTGTCACAAACACTATCATATAAACAGTTTAAGACCTGAGGCAGTTTTGCCTTGTGTACTCTCCTGATAAATTAATACGCAAAACACTCCAAAATACATTAACAGAACATTTTAATCAAATACATTAATCAGCACGGTTAGTAAACAAAGGTCTCCTTCCAAAATGGTAACAGTGTGTGTGTGTGTGTAATTTTTCCTGGTTCTTTGTCCCCAGTAGATTGCACAAACATATGGCTCGTCTCCCTCACCTTTAGTTAAGCCTCTCTTAATTAACTTTAAAGGGCTAATTTGCAAGCTTGACTAAGTATGGTGTTATTCTGCAACAAAGACACTTTTTATTCAGCTGTAATACTGAATGAAACCACATATATATATATATTTTTTTTTATTTGCTTTACTTTACATAAAGACAATCGCCAGAAATACAATATTGAATCTGCAGTAAGAAGAAAAACAAGACAGAAGCCGTCGTCTTGACTAAGATTAAGGGAGTGGTAACATCATCTCTTTTTTTCCAAACATAAACAGCAGGAGCCCATTATAATGGTACAGTTTTTAAGCCTGGAAAGATGACCATATGCCATGCTCAAGGCACTGCCGTGACAAATGTCCACAGACTACAGATCAGTGACAAGTCTCCTTGCTCTTAATGCCTTGTCAAGCCACTGTTGTAAAACAATTAAGATCCTATTAACATATATTTTATTAATTGCCCTATCGGGGTGGAAACACAAAAGACATGTTGATGTCCTGACTGGGCAGGCAGCTTTTGGAGAATTGGGGCATGGCATCTTTCTCACAGAGAGTGACAGCTGAAAAAATCGGGGTCAGATTATATCAGCACGGACAGCTTCACAGATTTGTTTGCCATTGATAGCAGCAATCAATTAGGGCAACCACGTCTGCAACAGCAGAAAATGCTGCAGGGACTAATCGCAAAAAAATTGTCTTTTTTTATTTGCCTCAGTCACACATTTGCGAGTAATTGTTACAGCTTGATAAATTCAGTCACTGGGTTATGTAAAAATAAATATATAAAATAAAAACAATTCCGTTGTCTGGTGATGATTATTTCGCAAATTATCGTATCACAGCTTTTTACATTTCCTCTGAGTAATTGGACTGCCCCGGTGCATTATCTGATCTAAATTGCATTGCTAATTACAAAGCCCAACAGTTGAGCGGCATCAATACTCCATTAGGATTAATTAAGATTGGGAGTGACAGCTGACGATTAGGCACATCATTTGCAGTTCAACAATGCAGAGGTCAAATGATCACGTTTCTTTCTTTTAATCATGATTACTGTAAGCTGCTGGATAATTCTCATCAAACTGAAGCATGCGTGTAACATTATGATTAGACAGGACATGCTCACTCATAAACGTAATACTGTGAAGGTATATGAGGCAGTTTTCAAGGTTTTTCTTCGTCTAATTTTCACCAGGGAAAACGTAAAGGTTTCATAATTGATTATGTGTCTAATTACAAAGCATATAATTAGTGGAAGTTATTGATAGTTGAGAATGTGCTTTTTAACCCTGAAGCTGTGTATCTACCCAGAGGAGATGTGTGTCCTTCTGATCTGATGATGGCTGTGACTTTTAACTAATTAGTCTGTCACACAAAGTCACTTTTTTTTTTTTTTTTTTTTTTGTGGCAACCTGAATATGAGAGGGACTGTCTTTTTTTTAAGCCTCGAATTTTCATATTACTGGTCAGCAGAAGTAAATCATCCTGTGTGACCTTTAGTTTTATGAAGAGAAGAAAAACAAATCAATGTTTGCATTACTAATTACCTTTAAATACACATGAAAAAACTGTGTATCCATATAGAAGTTTAAGTGGCTTCAGTGTGCTGTGCTTTTGAGAAGTACACTCAAAGATGCAGAATACGAGTGCACTTTAACTCCCTTCATAGATACAGCTATAACAGCACTTAAATGTTTAACATTACACATTTTCAGATGTTATTAAAAAGTAATAGCATCAAATCATGTTTTCCTCATGCCACTTTCACAGAGTGGGGTGGAAGAGTTGTCCTCCTCGATAGCACATATGCCCTTAGAGAGACTGCACAAAGGAAAGCCAACCCATTATTGTTTCTCATAACAGAATGTTATTATGAGACATATAATGACAGATCAGATGAAAGTATAAACATGAGCTTCAAAGTTCGGTTGAGAGATTGCAGAATTCTGATAGATGTAAAAACTGCTGTAGTCTCTGCAAAACAGGGCTGAAAGTCAAACATAAATCTGGAAGACAAAGGTAAGCAGTGCCCCCACACACACACACACTCACAAGCCAGCAACTGTACTTCCTGCAAGTGCATTCTTAAATGTCACTGGGGACAGTGTGCTTTCCTAATTGTCATCATTTCCCAGCTAAAGATCAGGATCCCGTCCACAGCCACTGGCTCTCACTTTAATGGTCTCTGGTGAATGTCACGGAGAGGGAAGTGTTATACACTTTACTTCTCATCACAGTACTTTTGCATTGGATGTGTGAATGCTGTTGAGGGAGGGAGGATGATTACAGTAGTTTAACATTTAGTTAAACACATATTTAGATCTAGGCCTATCTATCTATCTATCTATCTATCTATCTATCTATCTATCTATCTATCTATCTATCTATCTATCTATCTATCTATCTATCTATCTATCTATCTATCTATCTATCTATCAAATCTTTTACTTTTACACTTTTACTGTAATGAATAAAAGTATTACTTTTGCAATAAATCTTATTCTGATTCTGGTATGTCTTAATCATGTTGTCATCATATTCCTTTCTTTTCAGTTCAACTTTAATTCAAATCCTTTTTTTTTATTATTATAATAATTTCTATACTTTCAGTGTGGTTTCAGACTTCTGCCCCTTCTGCATATAGGTCCTGACTTTATATTTATATTATATTTTGTGTGCAAGGTAGTACCCAGGTGAAGTCCAAATCAGTGCCATAGCAGTAATGATTTTTTATTTATCAGCTGTAAGAGATACTGTAGCCGTATACATTCAGAAGTGGAGAGACTCCCAGAAAGCGTTATACATTGAGTGCTTGCTGGATGCAGTCTAAAAGTGGCTGAAAGAGTGCTGCCGGGCATACTTACCCTCCAGTTCCCCGAGGAGCTCTGTTATTATTGGTAATAAAAAGTGATAAACATGGCGTAAGGAATAGCTTGTGCCACTGTAGGTATACTGTGTCCTTTATGCAAGTCATCCACAAAAGTTTTTGCATCACGTCTATATTTCTTTTTTCTTTTTTCCTGTTCTGTTTTTCCAAACAATGCTTTATATACTATATTATCTTCTAGAAAGACTGACTTTACTGTTTGTATGTCTCTTGGTCTATTTTCTTCAAAATCTTTGAGTATATTCCTCTGACCAAAATGTACCACACTTTATTGAAACTGTACCCAACTTTTTTACTTTTTTCTGTTTTAACATTCTTTCTGTTTAGGCAAAATATTAATTTACGCTGATCAGACATGATATGTTATCATATAGCGTGAACATTTCTTTATTCATATACATTAATGTAAAGCTTTCTTTGAGGATGTTTGAAATTTATGATGGAGTTTTGGTTAAAGTACAAATTAGTTCTCATAAGGAAAAGTATCAGCCTAATATGTCATTGTTTAGTATATTTCAGACTATTGATATAAAAAGGCCTCAGGGTCTCCGAGACCCCAAACAGAATATAAAAAAGACAAAGCCTAAAAAATTATATTGGTTAATTGATTAAACTGCATACTAAACAACTAACATTTCTTCCCAGTGCTTTAATGAGAAGCTAGGGGGGGACTAAGGCAACAAAGTGTTTCGCCATCCTCTCTCCACACAGAGTTTCTCCTTGGATTCCCAGACACAAAGAAGTCATTGTAAGATGAGCTATTACCAGCAGTATGCGTTGTGCCAAAAGAGCGTATGGCTTAAGGGAGTCAACTATAGATACAAAACGTGCTCATCAGACCCATCTCAGCTGACCTCTTCCGCTTCGAAGGAAGCATGCATCAACACAGTGGAACTGTATAGACAGATTTTCCGAATGTTTTGGAATCTGTTTGGTGACCGAGAGTGTGAGTGTGTTTGTCTGCGAAAGAAAAAGAGCCTGAGAGAAAAAGAGAGAGGAACATAATGCTCCTTGAAATGGATTTGACCTATGAACGTTAAGTGGTGTGATGCCCATTTCTTCAGAAAGATGACATTAAAGGACCTTTTTTATTGATGGTTGTGAAGAAAGGGAAAAAGAGTGCTCATAATTAAGAATCAATTGGAGGAGCAAGGAATTGAGTCAGGGGAAAATGTTAGCTGTTAGCCCCATAGCTTCCAGGCTTTTCATTTTGAGAACATAAAAGGAAGAAAGAAAGTGCAGTGTTCCTTCTTAAATCCCTTTATTTTCTTCGTTCTCTGTGTCTCTTGCTCTCCTGTCTTTCCTCTTCCCCACAAATGGTAGTGATTCCCCCTCTTGGAACAGATGTATTACTTATGACATCCCAGTTTTCATCCGTTCACAATTTTTACATTAGAGTTAAATCTCTGCAGCTGAATTCTTACGGCTGAGTTAGCCAGAGCCCATCAAATATTGAAGCGTTCAGAGCCACTGGCAGGCAGGTTGAGGGGAGTTCACGTCCAAAAGCCAAGCTGTAGATTCACAGACATCCCAATAGGAGTGTACAACAGAAAAGAGCACTAATAAAATTTTCATTAAAATGAGACGGGTATATTGCTAGCATTCTCTCCAGCATCACTATGAAAACTTAATCTGAGTTAATGGAAAAGATATGAAAGCCTTTCTCAATTCAAAACACAAGCAGTGCATAATTTATAAATTATTGTCAGAAAAGTGATTCCACTCTGAGATTTACTCAGCGCAAGATGGAAGACGGCCCGTAGAGATGGGAGGGGAAAAAAAACATAGCTCTTTTTGACCTTTGATGCCAGCAGATTTTACACTAGAGCTGTCGATATTATCAAGTAAACTGGTCATTTCGAGAAAACTGCAGCAAGAGCACTCACAGTGAGTAAATATCAACACAAGGTTGCCCACAGATCCACTCACAGGAAAAAAAGAACAAAACAAACGGGTAAAGCAGGTAGACGGGCGTAACGTATTCTGCGCTCAGTGGCCTGACAGTTGCTAAAAGCTTCATTATGTTGTCGGCACATGGTCTGGACAATGTAACGGTGAACTGGCAGATTATTTTAAAAGCCTTTTCTTTTCCCCTACACTTTTCCTTTGCCTTTTTCTCCTTCTTCCAATTACATATGATGCCTTTACATGGCAGAGCCCCCATGGCTAATTCTCAGTGACAGTCGTCTCATCCTAAGGCATGCTGGGAGTGGTAGTAATGGTGTCCTGTCCTGGAAAACACTCCCCTCTAATGTAGGCTGCTCGTGTCCAGAGTGCGTAACTCAGTTGTTCCTGCTCTTTTACATGGCAGGGAGCGGATGTTGATGAAGATTAGCACATGTAGTTCTCCACTCCCTGAAGGCAGGCGGTACTTTATGAGCTCATTTACTCAGTCAGTACACATTACACACCTCTGTCTCTCTCTCCTCTGTGTCCAATAGAGCATTACAGCTTGTGTGTCTCTTTCATGAAGCCTAATGCACACTGGCATTTTCATATGTTTCCACATTCATTCTGATACCTTACATGCTAATTTGTCAGAAACACTGTCAGTATCTGAAATGTTTAATAGCTACATGATTTAAGTAGTTAAGTAGGAGCCACTGAAAAGGAAATCTAAATGGAAATGATTTTATTTGGTGCAAATAAGGTCGATTCTTTTAGACTTGTACATTCTAAAGTCGGCTGACTGTGTTTAATGCGGTAATGCTGGCTGTAGTGGGACTTAGGGACAGGGTTTTGTTAAAACAAATAAAAAGAAAAAAGATCCAAAATATCCAAATGGTTCCTAGCCCTGGTGGGAATGTGATGCAGTTACTTCCTCCTTTGGCTCTAAATGTACATGGGGGAATAAGGAGGGGATTGCGCCGGTATGGAGCAGGTTTTTTTGTTTGGCTCAGTGGCGGGGGTTTACTCGGCTGGGCTGGTAAATGTGCTCTGAAATGGCAGATGAAGAGCTGGGTGAACGCTTGGCTGGGCCGCCACTTATTCAGGGTGATAAAAGCATAAAAAGGGAATATGAATCTTAAATGGAGTACGGAAGTACACAGCGCAAACTTATTTGGGACAGTGCCATTAAACTCTCATCTCTCGCAGGGTGATGTCCCAAAAGCTCCCGTTTAATGTGGATAAATGGATGTAGACTAAGAACCTGCCCCTGCGCCGCCTGCTGCATGCATGCTGTTTGAACCAATGAAAATTGATGAAGGTCTCAAAAGCACAATAGTAAGAGTGAGCTAAAGACGAGGTGAGTGAGCGCCGGTAGGTATAAAGCAGGTAAATGGGCCTTTTCACATGCAAACAGGCATCATTTTGCCCGGGAATGCCCTCCGACTGCACTCTGTACTCAAGGCGCTTTCCCCCTGTAAGCGATCGCGGCGTAGTCTGAAAAGGATCATCCTCGCCACAAGAAAGATGTACAGCAAGCCAAATAGTGCTGGTGCTCATGTTTTATTAACGCTCCAAGTTGTTCTATTGTCTCTCCGTTGCTAATTATGAGCAGTGGTTAATTTATGGAGGACCAGGGGGTGTGCAGGGGAAGAGGTGTTGGGTTTTGTTAAGATCTTCCCCAAAAATTCATCACAGGCCCATTATCCATTATTCAGCCCCGTGCGGGTGCGCAAGGAGGAAGGTTTTTACTCAGCGTGCCTGTAACTGGGTAAAGTCATGTGGAAAAAGGTCTGGTGAGCGAGAGAAAGCTTGCAGTCCCTTAGAGTAGATGAGTTAAGGAGAGTAAAAGCTACCTTTACCCTGGCCAGGGGGAAACAGGAGGGAGGGTTCTTGTGTGTATGTGTGAAGAAGAAGCGATGTGCAATGGGAGCAATTTCCCGACCTTCTGGCAAGCACTGGGGGTGATGTTGTTCATCTTTGGAAGGCTGCATATGTCAGAGCGAGCCCGGCCGAGACGCTCTGGGACTTACCGTGTTCTCTGGGTGTCCAGCAGCGGACAAAAAAGCTGTGGAGACGTCCCCGAACTGGATATGCTCACTCACTCAGCGTTACTTTACAATTCCCCTTCAGAGCCCTGGGGCTTAGCACTCACTACCTCACTTCCCTTGTCTCTTTTCTCTCTCTCTATTTCTCCCTCCGTCGATTTCACAATACCACATTTTTAAAAATATTCTTGCCCTATTGCTCTCCAACCCTCTCTCTCATTTCTCACCCATTTCTTGCACGCTCTTTAAAACCACCTGGACTGTTCAAGTCTTTTCATTTATTCTATTTTTTTTTCTCCTCTCCTTCCTTCCTTCCAGCTAGCCGCTTACATGACCATCCATTGTGCTGCACTTCTGCGTTTTATTTCCCTTCCTTGGTTGTTATTCTTGTTATTGTTTACAGTAAACAACTTTGGAAACCACTTGGCAAACGTTTTGGCCTCTTATGTATTAATTACTGAGATAAAGCTGGAATGAGAGGAACACAAACACCTGTCCCACAAGCCCATTTCTTCTTCAACATGAACATCCCACCAGCATTTCATCTCTTTGTTTGTCTACTGCAAAATAAATGCCACTTCACCTTGAAATACAGTAAATGTTGCAAATAAAAATAATCAGATTCTGCATTAGTAATAGCTGATGCATTGACAAACCACAATGCCTTCATGACTTAATGTTTGTTTTTTAAGGATTTTAAAAATTGCAACACCACATCAGCAATTTTTTTATTTAATGGTTCAAACAATCATGTAAAAAGGAATTAAAAAAAAAAATCATACCTTGAATACAACAAAAAAATATCATGAATTATTAAGTTCAGGGCTCCTCTTGATATTTTCTCCCTAAGAAATAATACTATTAATCTTTTAGACTGTGTCACATTTTCTTTTCAAGAACTTCACTCTTTTAATGAGGCTTTTTTGCATCACCCTGACATCTCCGATTTGCTCATTGAACCTCATTATCCTGTACAATCATTATTGCATTATTATTAAGTTGCAATCATAGTCCTAATCATAATCATATACCTTCTAATTGCGTCTTATTGTAATTCATTTCATTCTCGCGCAGGCTGAAATCACTGCCGCACACAGAGCAGATTCAGGCGGATCGTGTGCAGTCAGCGTTCCCTGTGCTAGTGTTCTTGTCCAGGGTAGGTGCTAATGTGTGTGTAGCGTCCCTGTACTCACAAGCTCGCTGTCACGCTCAGCTGCACCTGGGCTTGTTCTGCAGGCCTGTCAAACCCCAGACCGGCCGTAGGAAGGCATACATCCATGTTTAATTACAGTTGCTCTCCCTCCCCTCCCCTCCCCCAATCCCCCCTCTCTCTACCCCCTTCAAGATGAGACACCTCCTGAGAATCCCATATTATCGCCCTTTTGAAGTTTAAAAAAATCATTAATATTTATAGCATCCTCCCTTTCCAGTTCAGACCTGATTTCTTATTCAGGATAAGAGATAAACATAATTTATATATGTGTTTTAATACAGGTGCCTCTTTGCTCAGAATATTCTACAGTAAGGGCAATGTTTATTAATTGTGGCATACATAGATAATATTCAGAGTATAGAACTTTTATTGAACTGATTCTGCATCCTCCTAATATGCAGTTTTTGCATTATTATTTATTTTATTTCTCACTCCTCGTTTACTCTCTCTTTTCATTAAAGCCTAAGTGTTAAGAAATTAGAGGCAATTAAGATCAATTCAGCGAGCTTTAAAGAGGCTCGTAGGAAGTAGAAAGTGATGGGCTATGAGATCAAAGTCATCACCAATCATTCTGATTTCTCTTTTATTGTGTCAAAATGAGAAAAATAAATATTAATATTTCTGTTTAGCAATTTATACGGATCCGCTTTAATGATTCGATCTGAGCAAATGCAGTCTGGAAAATATCTCGTCTTTTAAGGCTCACTTTATTTCCAGTAAGAACGTCACAAAAAATCATATTAGACCGGTGCTGGATTCTGTGCTGTCACACAAAACAATAGAGCTATAGGAGACAGCAGGAGGGAGAGAAAGTGAGAGAAAGAACGAAAAGCACCAATGTTTTCTAACAGACATGACCTCTTTTTCTGACGTGTCACATTATGGTTGTACAGACTGTGTATCCTTTGCATAGAAAAGGTCAGGGAGATAAATCAAATTCTGCATCCTTGACTCTTATAATTCATCACAGAGGGAGAGGGGTCAGCCAATGAGTCTAATCAGATTCTTCACTTTACTACTGTAAGATAAATATGGCAGGGAAATCGATGAAACAAAACAAACAAATGGTTTGGAGATTGTATAATAAATGTATACGTCTTATTAAATAAGTACACTGGTAGGCCCTACCACAGCGCAGCACATCGGTGCGGTTTCTTCCTCTATTTTTTTGTTTTTTTGTTTTTACACATTTTGGTGTAAACCAAGGGACTTATTTACCCACCAGGTCCAAGTGATGTTTTGTTGGCACAGTGACATTTTTGCTTGTTAGATAATATACCATGATGCAACACGGTGAAACCCAGCACCTCTCCCAACTCAGGGAGCCACTGAGACAGAGCCTTGTGCGCCTGAGAGTGTTTGTTGTAAAGTGTCAGTATTATTGCTAGGATATCACAAACCTGCTGTGTTTCTAATTGGGCCACTATTTATTCTGTGTAAAACTACCCAACACCCTCAATTAGTCAAGCGACTATTACAAAAATACTGAAAATAGGTACAATACTTCTCACGACGGGACAGGTTAATTCTTAATTAACCACAGTGCAGCTTGTGCCACCGTGTATGTGCGAGTGTGTGTGTATGTGCACACCAAGATTTCAATTAGTGTTTGTAGGAGCATGTGGGTCCCCCAATTCCCACTTTCCTGTCCTCCCTCCCTCCCTTAACAGAGAAGTTCTGACTTCCTCTTGCGTTAGTGAGGCTCTCGCAGTGACTGATCACGAGAACAGGCAGAGGTTCCGCCATCCAGACAGACATCACACCTCTCCCACACGCTGCTAATTAGAGTTCATTATTTATACGCTTTGATTTAGCCCAGCTCCTCTCTGCATCAGGTGCCAAATTATTCCCCGCTTGTTCTACAAATGAAAGAAACCAAACAGACTGATTGATACTGCTGCTTTTCCCTTCTTTTGCCTTCATTAAGACTGAAAATCAAAGCCTTCAGAAGTTGATTTCATTACCAGCACACCTTCAATGTCAATGATTGGAGGTGTCTTAAAAAGATGTTGAAAGGCAAAGAGAGAAATTTTATCCATGGTTGTATCATGTATCATGGTTTTCATCCTGACTAAGATTGCTTGTTTCCTTAAGTAAAGTTCTGTGTAAAAAACACAGATAATAAAGGGCAAGGCATCTTGAAGCAATGTCTTACAATCTACACTGTTTGGATTTAAATAGGCAAATGCTTAAGAGTCTATGATTTGATCATAATTGCAGTGATTATTATGTTTCTAGCATGTTATATGTTTGGCAACAGTTCATCTAACCCTAACTGATGGAGTGTGTAGCTTTTCATTTCTCAAACAACCACGTAGGAAGACACATAATGGCCATCTCCCAGTATAACACTGTCAAGATTCATCAGGCTCAAATTGTGAAAGAATGGTTGGGAGGGAGCATGAAGAATTATTTTCACACATGAATTGGTAAGTCCAGACCTTAAATGATTTGAAAGTCTTTGGGATGTGCTGAAGTAGGCTTTACAGAGTGCTTGCCTCTTTCATGCATTGTCAGTACAAGATCTCGACCAAAAATTGATGCAAGATCTTGTAGTGACAATGCAAGAGTCAAGACTTTTTGTTTGTTTGTTGGCCGGGCAGTGTATTTTATGACTATAGGCCCACACAGAATATCTATTTACAATATTAAAAATGTGTTAAACTGAGCTAGATTATTGTTGTAGCTGAAAACATGATTAATTTAGTCAAAGTATTAAATAAACAATTTTGGAGGGGTAGGAAAGGTATATCATTTTATGAATGAGGGACAATTATTCTGAAGTTACAGCAGAGTTCTGTGACCTAGATTATGACCTCTTGACTAAAACTAAATTTAGGGGGAAATTTACTTAAATGTTCACTTATCAGTAATTCACTTATCAGTATTTCAGAAATTCCTCTTCATTAACCATCTGCATTAATCATGAACCACTATACTTTCACACTGCAGTGCATAAATGATAGAAATGACACAAAAATGTAAATGTTGTCATCACTCTCATGTTGTTTGTAAGCTGCATGACTTAATTTCTTATTCAGAGCACAAAAGTAAGTAAACTTTTATGAATGTCCAGTTTGATGAATATAACACAAGCGCAGTACTGTACATCACAAATTAATTTGACCCTTAACAAAGTCAAGACCATCAGCAAAACGTGGATGCGGCTCACCAGCTCGATCTCATGAAAGTGCGTATCTATACCACGGATGTTATTTTTCGTTCCATTTATACGGCAAAAATTGTTTTTGCGTGCATATGATACGGAGTTTTCACGTGCATATGATACGCACTCTATGGCGTGTAATACCCACGCACTCCCCACCCCTAATTCTACCCAAGGGTTTTCAGTGCGTAGCATACGAAGAGTACTCAGAACCAGCCTGAAGGATGGCGAACTGTGCCATGTAAATTCCCCACTAATTTGATTATTGGCACTTTCATTTTTTTATTTAATTGGGTTATAAACCAATGCAAAATGTGTGTGCAAATCAATGGACACAATTAATTCTTAGTGATACATGAGTGTGTTCCTGTAGGTTGAGGAGGATAATGAACAAAAAAGTTTGGGGCTAAAAGGAGATTAAAAATAGTGTAAAACCATTATTGACTATCCTGGCATATGCATGACCACTCATCTCAGATGAGCAGCAGGGGAAAAGAGAGAGAGGGGTGGGACAGGGTAAGGATGCCCCATGCAGACAGGATATTCATCAGTGCTGACCCACATTTAGGCCAGTGGGCTTCACATCCCATAATTACCACAAACCTGCCATTGTTTTACATTCATGGGAACAGGGCAGCTCTGTGACTGCTTGTGCCCCATTTGTTAAAGTCATCCTGTTCCCACCCCGGCTCAATCATGTATATTAAATTCTATTTTAACATTCAAGAGAAATCAACTGATTATTTGTTTTTACTCTTATAAACATTAATTTATAATTGCCTTGGGTACTGTTAAGATTGGCTTTACTGTATGGGTGGGGCCCTGGAGGCCTCCATGCTGTATGAGTAAAATTAATAATAGTAAAAAAAAAAAAAATATATATATATATATCTTCCATTCAGATAATTGTATTATGTTTCTCAGACCTCTTTGAAAGGTCAGAAGAGGAGCCCCCTCAACCCCCCCCCCCCCCCCCCCCCAAAAAAAAGGTCATAAAGTTAATATTATACACATATGTAGCATTTTTCTATTTTTATAAATACAATAAACCTATTTAAATACAATAAAACGAATTCAAACAGTGTGTTCATCAATTGTAATTTTAGTGTTCAAAGAGAAGTAGCATTTTTATGGAGGATGTTTGAAGCGTGTTTAGTGAAAATAGCTTAAAAAATTATCATAATATTAGGAAATGTTGTTTTATAACAAATAATTATCTTGAGTTTCCAGGACCTCAAAAATAACATGACAGGGTTCAGCTGAAAATTTACTACAAACTAATTATTACATCACAAAACAATCAAAAAAGGACCAAAATAGCTCTAAAGAATACCTAAAAGGTAGGTAAAAGTCATGAGCAAACAGGTGTGCTTGATCAGGAGAAGTTGAGAGTAAAAGCGATATATATGCATTCCTCTTCGAGAAACAGCTGAGTGCCGTACCAGCCCACATACTGAAGTAAATCCCATAACCTCACTGGCGGTTTGAAGTTTTGCTCCCTCTCACATTCTCACCCAGCGGCCCCTGCCCTGCAGGTCTACTAGACCTAAATATAACTCACCCATTAAATTACAGCAACTCTAACACTGATCCCTCCGTAGTCCAGCTCTGGGAGCGCTGCCGACTCACCTCTCGCTATTTAACTCATCACCACACTGAGTGCTAATACCCCTGAACCTGCATCAGTCTCACACCTGAATTCCTCCTCCCACCAAATAGAATGATCACCCCCCTGCACCAAAACAAAGAGATCCTTCCTGGAAGTCTGTTTTGATACAGGTTACCATAGAAATGAATCAGTGTTGCTCTCTTCTGAGAGCTTGTTATGTGGCGTATCAGTGATGTGTTTTTTTCCTCTGGCCCCAGTTCATCTGTCAAACCGGGTTTTTCTCCTTCAAAATAATGATGGCGCGCAGAGCAGAGGGCCTGGCTCAGGAAGCGCCTCATTTCAGGTGGCTCTGCAGTGTGCAGCTTGCACTCCTCAGGGGTCTACTGCCGTGGAAATGGCCCCTGACATGAACAGACACAAACAAGCACTCGCTACAAGTGCTGCTGGGGCTTATTTAGCCTTAATCAATATGGCGGCTGGGTTGTACCTGCTTGTTTTTCAGCGGCAGTCAGGAGAGAAATGGCGTAGCGATAGACAAGGAATCCATGCATGTGTTGTGCTTATCATTATAGAGCCATTGACAGAAACTGAAAAATCTTTTTGACTGGTGTGCTATTCTAAAGGCCCCAATATACTTCAAGCCAAATCAAATAATTGGTGTGACTGGTGGTCTGTGACCTAATATATATATTTTTTTAAATCAGGCCAAAACAAAGTTAGTTTGGAGTTCGAAACAGCTTGCCAAAGCAAACTTGCTGGAAAAGTTCGCTTTGGCTGGTAAACACCTTCGAACTACCAATTGTCTGTGCCGATTACAAAATAGGTAGGTGCTCTCTGGTTCCACCTTCTTTGATGTGGAAATCTTCTCTTATTTATTTCTTCTGTTCAGTCCATCAAGTTCAGACGCAAATAAAAAAATATGAACACACTGGCGAGCTGCTTTATAGTAGAAATTGAACAAACACAGGTTCATTGGAAAAACGTTTTTGCAAAACGCAAAATATGTACCAATACGTACATATCACTGCAGTTTCCAACATAAACACTAGAGGCAGTAAAACAGCAAGCACTTTTAATCGTTTTTGCACACAATTATGATTACAGTGGCAGATTGTGGATTATTAAAGACATGTTTCCACGTGGCTCCTTGCACAATTATTTTATGACCTCAGTGCACGATTTGTAAACAAACCTATTTTGGAGTTTGCATCACCTAACCAGCTTCATATGTTCAGTTTACTTAAATACTAAGCTTGCTTAGTTGGTACAGAATTGTACATGTGATACAGAGAGCTCGGGGACGAATCCCGCTAAAGACAAGTCACGATAAAAGAACTCGAAAACAAGCTAAAATGCCATGGTTACGATTGTGATTTTATGTCACATTTGCTTTTGTTAACACAATCGGGTAGGTTTAGGGTTTAGTGTAGGCATGCGATATTTTAAAATGGAGCATTAAGCTTTTAGCGCCAATCACCGGACATTTCAATTCAGAACTGCGGTGATACTGTGCATACAAACTCCAACGTAATAAATCCGGAAAAATCTTAACACGCTTTTGGCGCCACTCACTGGACATTTCAATTTAAAACTGTTGCGAAACGTGCACAACGCAACATATTTTGCGTTTTGCTAAAATGTTGCCACAGGTAAGTTTTTCTAATGAGCCTGGGCTGAAATTTAAGCTCTAATTCTAATTGAAAGCAACACTGACATTGTTTTCATGTTAAATAATTTAACAGCAATCTATTGTATAAAGTGCTATAAAAAATATGACGTGGCACGTCGCACTCAGCAGTGTTAAGATGTTCACTATACAGTACCACTCTATACCACTGAAAAGGTATTTTTAACTTATTTTTAATCCTAAGCGAAGAATAAAAAATAACTTCACCAGTATATCAAGACCTTAAGTCCATAGGTTTGTGTGAAGAACAGACACAAATTTAAGTCATAATCTTACCATGTAATAAGCTGTTAACTTAAAACCGGTTCCTTTCCTCATGGTTTAGTATCGTATTCAAAATTATTATAATATGGTTAGTTCGCCCAGAAATAATTAAAGGGGTGGTAAAATGCCCTATTCACAAGATGTAAAATAAATATTTGATGTCCCTTGACATGTTTATATACAGTAGCATGTTAAAGTTGTCACTTTTTGAGGGTTAGCAAAAATGCACCGTTTTGTGTCTGGCCCTTTAAATGCAAATTAGCTGCTGCTTCCGACACAGAGGGCGGGGTTTCAAGAGCTTGTGTGTGTTTGTGTTAGCAGCTCGATTACCTCACGCAGACACACACTAAAATGACAGAAACTGTTCTGCCTTTTATGTTTAAACGGAGTCAGACAAAGATGGAGAGACTCAAGAAGAAGTGACAACACGTAGAATGCAACAGGACGTCTCTGAATGGTTTGTTGATGAATTTATGTAGCTGATGTGGCGTTAACTATCTTCAATTAGCGTATTCTGTCATGATAATCTATAAATTGCTTGCATAGGAACTGTTGTGAGATGCACACAGAGTGACTTTCTATTGCATGTGAAAAGACAGATGCTGCAGTTTGAGCTGACTCACAAATGTGCTGGACTACAACAACTCTCCCTCTTCTCAACATGGACTGCGTGTTCCCGGGGGCGGGGTTTATATACATTTTAGGGTTGGTGATGTCACCAACCCGTGAGGAATGTCGTGTAGTCCATACCAGTCGTTTGTTGTAGTCCTTAAAAAACGATTTCTTTAAAAGCAAATAACTCCCTTTGCTTTGAACTTTGAGCATTGTAACTTTGCAGATTTTGTTTATGCTCAAACAGCAACATTACACACTAACTTAAGTTAGAAAAGTTAAATCGTACTCAACCACCCATTTAAATGTCGAGCAACTTTTGTTCTTTGTATTTTTGACATTGCTTAAAACACAAATAAGAATATGTTTAATGAAACCCCTGATATTTCAGTCACTCTATTGAAGGTACATCCCCTCAAAACTTTGATACTACAAAGTTCATGAAGATATCATAAAATAAATCCATATGAAGCATGGTTTTGGAGCATCAACGTTTTGGTGTAATGAACTTTTAATAGAGGGCCAGAAACCTCTCAGTGTTTTTAAGTGCTATATCACAGTAAATCTTACAAAAACTGATTGATTTAAACAATTGTATCTTTTTACTCCGGTCTTTAAAGATTGTAACTGTTAAATAAAATAGTCTTTAAAAGTCTAAAGGCCTTTCACATCCCTCAACACTGGTCCATGGTAAAGCGGCTGAGAGTGGGGTCAGGGTTGAGTTTCTACAGAGCACACAGTGGGATGATAAGGAGGGTGCGTGGCCTCCTCTGGGCTCCAGGGCAGGTGAGAGTGCTCTAGGCAGAGGCCTATGAGTGGAGACAGGTCTGTTACCATCCAACTCTCACTGTAGACCCTGAACAGGTTTCCCCTGTGGATCCCTCCGGCCAAGCCTGCCCTACATCTTCAATCACACACTCCATTATAATTGAGAGGAGCCATGAGGCTTCCCCAGCTCTGGTCCTTTAAACCTATATTTCCTCTTTATTGTACAAGACATTTACGATTGTACAATAGGCCGTAAATGTGCCCAAAGTCCTGGGATTTGTGTGATCAAGCAGCAGTTTTCAAAGAACCAGTTCTGGGGGGGTAATAATAATAATAAGAAGTGCAAAAAGTCTTTAAAAAAAGAACAGTGGATGCAGAGAACAATGTGATTATTTGCAGAGTTTCTTGGTTAACTTGTTGTGATTCCTACTGCCCCTGATTCTCAAACGCCGCCACTTGATCTTCACTACAGATCCTTTATAGAGGGAAAATTATGAGATGATGGGATTCTTAACAGAGATAAACAAGAGGGAACGGAGCACAGTGGCTGTGCTAATTGGCGCAGTATGGTGGTTTGATGTGGTGAGAGAACGTCTGGGGCTGGGCAGGCGGATGACCTGAAGAGGCAACCAATAGAGGACTTCATTCTCTCACTTACTGTCTCTCTCTCTTTCTCTCTCCACATCTACTTGGCCGTCGTTCTGTGGCTCCCTGCTCCTTTGTTGGGCTTGTGAAGTCAAGGTCTTCTCACCTGTCTTAATGATTTCTCTTGCCTTTATAAGGAAATGAATTAATATTCCAGCAAGCAAACACTTACTGGCTCATTAATCAATACGTGTCAGTTTCTGCCCGTGATAAAAATGTACGTTGCAAGATAATTAATTTCCTTTCTCTACTCTAGAGTGGCCATAGCTCCAATACTTGACATTTTGCCTTTTGTGAAGAGTTGAATAGTCAGAAAGCTAAAGCTACTACTCCCGTAAAGTGGGTCAAAACAAGTCCTCTTCAACACGGTCCTTACAATAGCTAATCTGTTTTCTTCTGGTGTTATTTTTATTTTTACAATATGGAGACACAGCTTGTTACACTTAGACAAAAAAACAAAACAAATTGGAACAACTAATTGTGTACTTAATGCACTTCAGTTATACAGAAGCAGAGATCCAACTAAATATTTGATTGTGCTAAAGTGGAACTATTGCAAGTACACTTTAAATATCTTGCATTTAAAGACTGATATTATAGAGAGATAATACTATCATTTTCTAATAGTGGTATTAAAACACATTTTAGGCCTAATATTTAGAAATTTGCATTGTACAATAAAGTACTCCAAATGAATTGTAATTATAATATTTGTATCAGTAAGTCTCAATGTGCGCTGTGATTGATGTGACCAATGAAATGTTTAAAATTGACTACATAGCAGTGTTGACTTGGACCATTTTAGTGATGCCTGATTTGTAAACAAATACATAATTTGTTTAGTCAGTTCTTTGCAAAATGGCTCACCTGATCATGATGAACTGATTTGGTTTAAAGCAGCACTCGGTAACTCTAGCCACCGCTTTGCTGATTTTCTCAACGAGCTCCCCCTACAGCTGCGGTGCGTATATTTTTGACATCACTGTTGTAAAGTCACTTGCGGCGCGCCGGCACACTCCTCCCCCTTTCTACCGCTGCTCATGTGCTTTTGTTATGGTCGGAGCCGGTGTGGTAAAGCAAATCGTGTTTCTCGCTCTTTCTCGCTCGTTCTCGCTTCTCACGAGACTTTCTATTTTCAACTTACCGGGACGTTAGTCCCAATGTTGCAAGGCTGGTTTTCCGCCTGGGAACGCTGGGGGGAGCGGGGAAAGTAACCATTCTCACCAGAACAGATTATTTAACCATCCAAATGATTTCTAAACGGATTTATTAAGTTGAAAAAGTTACCAAGTGCACCTTTAACAACTCTGAATCAGTCAGAGAGGTTCTCGGGTTAACTTCATTCATTTTAGGAGCAACGCAGCATCCAGCAAATGCTATGATGGAAATCGTATGGCATAAAATGTTGTCAAACCAATATTATTATTTTTTTTTTAACTTTATAATTAATTTACAATTATTTGGATCAGTCAAAGAGGTTCCTCTATTGATCATTATTTAAAAGTTAAAAAAAGCTTCTTCTTTTTTTTCTTTTTTTATGATGGTCCTGATCAATAGTTTTTTTTTCTTAAAAATTACAAAAACAAACACTTGATGTAGCAAAGTAAAGCAAGCAGTAAAAACGAAGGTAATAATGTCATATTTTCTTTTTCCTTTAGATAACCACCAAGATTTTATGGTTTTCATGGTCATAGTGTGGTTTGTAGTGAGCTGATGGCCCACATATCTAAGCTAAACCTTCTGGAAGGAATGGCATTTATCCACCTCCTCACTCTACAAATAGTCATGTGAGCACCAGCGAACCTGGCCGTGCCAGGCCTCGTACTGTGCACTGACCTACTCCTACGGCCAACTCAGGAGAACGAGAGAACATTGGAATATTTTATTTCTAGTCAGACAGCCAAGGACTACTTACACTGTCCTTCAATAACGATTACTCAATCTGTGCCACATGGACCCCACCTCCAGCCCCTCACATCTCCAGCACAGATGTGTAGAGATTGCCACAAACAGTGCCCTCAACTGTGATAGATTTTCACAAACAGCCTTCCTGGTGTTTGGCTAAGCACTGTTTGGGCAGATGTCAAGAAGCATAATTTCATTGGAAAGTTCAGCCCATACCTGCTGCCGACTGGGTTCTGAGCAGTGTTAGCACCCTGGGGTGAAGCAGGGCTCTGAGACAGGCACTGAGCTCCTCTCAGTAATGAGCAGCTATAGTTCTGACCACCACTCTTGCTTTTAACTATAGCCATGGTTTGCTTAGTCAAAGCCAAAGCTGACAATATATTTATCAACGCCCCAAATCAAGGAATGTCTCTCTGACAATAGTTCTTATACAGCAGTGAACTATAGTCAAAATTCATGCTTATTTTTGTATTCCCTTATGGCAAAGTATTTTGAGTAAGTACAAAAATATGTTGTTTTCCCATTATTCCTTGCATAATTAAATGCTTTGCTTGCTGGGGGTGGGGGGCTTCAGGGGGTGCAACCTTTCAATCACACTTGTAATTCAATGAAAGCACAAGGTCTTCTAGTTGTACTTCTTTAGTAAACAAGTATGGCTAGAATAATTCGAATTCAGCAATCACAAAGCAAATTAGCCCCACAGTTCATGCACAGTATGTATTTCTTGTTAAAAATTAATGAAGTTCTTGAATTCTATGGACATTAATAACACTCACTATTAGCATCTCAGCACTCTTCCTCTTGTAGCTTGCCTGGTCTCCTCATAATAAGGAAACAAATGTAATTTAGTGCTACACATAAAATATTAAAACTGTATCTGTAAAATAAATAAGTAGAAAGACCAATATACAAATTTACAAAACACAGACATGGCATGGAATTGAAAATAAATGAGGGTTCATCTGACATACTTAAAAAATGATGTACAATGAGGCAAAAACTGCTCGGGGATATTTTTGATCAAATTATTAATGACTATTTATCTATTATTTATGAAGCCGAGAGTTAACTATTTATCTGAAATGAATGCATACAGCATTGGTTTCCATAGCTCAGCACTAAGGCTGTTTTTCTTTTTCGCAATAAGTAGCCGTCAGCTGTTATATGGAGACTGGAGTTCTGCTGCTCATGACTGTGTAAATGTCAATATCTCAAAAGGTGATTTTACGGTTCATTCAAGCACTGATAAGAAATCATTAGACTTTTTAAGGTTATCGACAGTTTCCAAGAGGCATTTTATGCATAAAAAAGCATTTTTTTGCAGTTCATTAGTTTTGTGCATCTTAAATTGACTCGTCAGGACACTTTTTGCATGGGTCAGCAAGCACATCACAGTGAAACCACATTACTTTTTAATGACCGTGCCACAGTTATAATATCCTGTTTTATTTATTTATTTATTTTCTGTGTGTGCTCCTCGACTGCTCAGAAAGTTTGCAGTTTTGTTTTTGAAACAATTTAGAAGCCAGCGACATGAAATTAACCCTGACATGGAGGAAAATATAAGTTTAATTCAAAACATCCTAAGCCTATTAGGATTAGGGTTAAAATTGCCTGGGCTTTCACTGTGTTCTTTTGACTGTCTATCTACCTTTTACCATTTAAAAACTGATGTGTTAAAGCACTTAACCCCATGCTTCTTCGTATGGCACTCATCAGATGAGGTTTTTAGGGTAAAAGCTGTTTCTGGAGGGCACACTTTGTACAATTCTTCCCTCTGTCCCTCCATCTTCCCCCTCACCCCCCAGCCCTGACATCCTCCGTCTGAAATGCACTAGGTGTTAACACTACAGAGGCGAGAGGAGTCGAAGAAAAAAAAAATCCTGCAGGTGCCCTATGGGCACCTTTCAAATTAAGCGTCTGGCTGCTGTGTCTTATGTGCAGTTTTGAAACATTAACAAGACCTTTGAGAGAAGGGAATGGGGAGAGATAAGGGTGAGGAGTAGAGTGTAGAACATAGCATGACAGTCTTTAATGATTTATTGAACAGATACAAATTATTTTGGCCCTGGACTCTACTGTTTGGTGAAAGTCAATGAGAAGGCAAGCCAGGGCATGCCATGGGCATTCAGCAGGGCTGAGAGAGGCATTGTGTTATAAAGAAAGAGAAAAAGAGAACAGGAGATTGGTAGAGAAAGAAGAGGTTGACAGACTAAGACCCAGAAAAATTTACTCTAGCTCTATTTGTATGCCACATGCACTGTTTAGTAATGTAGGAGGAGACAAGTAAAGTACTTATACATGTGTCTCACAGAGTCAAGGTTAGGCATCTGTCCAACCTGTAATTTTGTATTCCAAAAGCAAAAAACGGAGTCCCCAAAACATATTTGGACACTTCTACACAGAAAATGTTTTGCTTGAAAAGTGTTTTTATCTTCCTTATATATGGGATAAAATGCTATATTTTGTTATACAATGCATTTTAAGTATGACTTATGTCCAAATACAAATTTGGCATCACATTTAGGTGCTCTTAGATCCTTTGCTTTTTTGCTTTTAACTATAGCCAAGGATCCTGGCGGTAGATCCTTTTCCTACTTAGCACCAAAACTTTGGAACAGTCTTCCTACCATTGTCCGGGAAGCAGACACACTCTGTCAGTTCAAATCTAGACTAAAAACACACCTCTTCGGCCTAGCATACACATAACACATTATAGACTTATATAATTAGGCTGCATAGTTTAGAACAGCCGGGACCGGGAACACTTCCCGTAATCCTGATGTACTTGGTACATCATAAGAAGGATGGCGTCTACGCTAATATTAGTCTCTCTGTCTATCCCGAGGTTTACTGCTGTCCACCGGAACCAGGCCGTATCCAGATCTGATGAAGGACCAGCGCCAGGACACGACGACGCCGCTGACCTGAAGTGTCAACCAGTCCCTCCCCCTCCACTCCGACTTCAACCAACCGGAACTGGACAAATACTCTGATTCATTCGGAACTTCATACACTGTTCACTCATTGGCCAGAGGAGAACTGGCCCCCGACTGAGCCTGGGTTCTCCCAAGGTTTTTTTCTCCCTTCTGTCACCTGATGGAGTTTTGGTTCCTTGCCGCTGTTGCCTTACCTTCTGGCTTGCTTAGTTGGGGACATTTAATATTCAACAATATTATAGATCTGCCTTAAAGGTGGACGATGATGAAATTGTTTTTTGTATTATTTTCATGTTATCAATGTGAAGCTGCTTTGATACAATCTGTATTGTAAAAAGCGCTATATAAATAAAGATGACTTGACTTGACTTGACTCTTTTTCTGTATTTAATCAAAATATCCTCTTTTCTTGCATTAAAACTTGTCATATAAGCAGGATTACTGTTTCAAAGTCTATCATATAAGTCCATGTCTGTCAGGAGGATTTTTCCAAATGTGCTGCAGTGCTGAATTTTATTAATTTGTTTGAGGAAGGCAAGTCGATTTGCAGAGCCCGCTTGGGCTCATTGGTAAATCTTACCACCAGTTTAGCGTGGATGACCACTTGAGATCTGCTGAGGCCGGACGCTTCAGCAGCGTTAAATATTTTCTTTGAAATGAATAAGTGCACTTTAAGCTCTCTGTGGTATGTTAACCCCAGTAAGCACTTTTCAGAGCCGCTGATGATGGACGAAAGGTTCTGAATAATTTGTGCATCTAATTTGCGCTGATGGAGTAATGGAGATGTTCTCTCACTGCACAGACAAGCCACACTCTTATCGTCAGCCCAAGATTTCAAGTGACACATGACCAGATTTTTAAATGACACATACAGTAACCTTTGTCTTATTGGTAGCATTTGGAGTTTTATGGCTTAATTTATATGCAATTAATTGAAAAAACCACCCAACCATTAAACTTACCTACTGTACTTACATGTTGGCATATGAAGCCTTGTTAACCTCTTTAGCAACTTTTATACGTCACCATACATTACTGTACTGATTAGTCACTAGTAGATGTCTACTTTGTTGGGTAGACAAACCCCCCCCCCCCAACCCCCCCCCCCCCCCCCCCCCCTTGAAAAGTAGCCGGAGTGGCGTCTGCATATGTATGCTTTTCCTCCGATAGCTCTGCTCCCAGCAGTTCACAAGGCCACACTTACAAATCATCAGATAGAGTAAAGGATTATGCGGATTTGGCATGCTGTCTGAGGAGAGGGCTCCGAGCTTAATATTTTGGCCCGAACCCAGAGTACTCCCCTCGTTTTGCTGGCTGTGGTAGGAACCAGACAAAAAGTGAGGAGTCGGGGTGTTGAGGGATGCTGAAAACTTCAGAGCAACTTGGGTAAGTCGACTCCGTATATACTATATAGGACTCCTCTCATGCAGATTGGATAAATGTGTTAATTGTTGATTGGAATGACTTGTTGATTTGATAGATCATTTGAACGTGTTCCTCCCAAACTTTTTTGATGTAATTTCTAGCAAAGTTTTGCCTAGGACAGAGTTCACCTTCTTCAAGTGACTTCATTCTGGCCAGTCAGAGTGTGGTTTGCGGACTAAGTATCTCTCCTGGACGGAGAGAGATCTTCTTTCTCAAGTGAGAGGGACGATATTCATCCCTGGCCAGTGATGGAAACTTTGGCTCTGGCCCCTGAGGGGTACCAGCTCATAGATTATGGTCGATTGGCTGAGGTCAAAGAAACAATTCTTAATGCTAGAGCTCCTTCTAACAGAAAATTGGAAACCCTGAAATGTCAATTGTTCTCAACTGCCTTGGCTAGACGACTCCTGTAGTAAGAGGAGGCCAGAACAAGGAACAACTATTTTTACAACTTGAGAGATTGACAACTCTCTCAACTTCCTCAGCGAGCTCCCTCTGAAAAAAACACGATTCTAGTCTCTGCCCTGCCTCAGAGCGAGCAAAACCCAAACCGCCTGGTACAGATGTCTGTCCCTCTTCTCTCAAGAAGAGAGCAGACAAGAGTGGAGTTTTCTCAAGGGAAAAATTCACAGTGGCACAAGCAGATCCCTCAGAATCTATCCGAGGATCATTCTGTATGAATACTTGGCTCCCTAAGTCTGGTCGGAAGGTCGAAGGACTCTCACGAGGCCTCCCTGTTAGATCAGCCCAAGAGCTGATGGCACTACCCTGGTTAGGGTCCCTTTCAGAGTGCCCAGCCTCCACAGGGCTTTGAAGCACTGTGTAGATCCAGGATTGAGTAGAGTTTCTCCCCTCGTTCGCAAGGGTTAGAAAGCACTATGCTGAGTTCTACTCTCCAGGGTGCCTGTCTCTACGATCTGGTCTGTGAGCGATCACTGCCACTATCTGCAGTCCTCCCTATCGGATGCCTCCACAAGTGAGGCAAAATATGTCAGAGACTCTGCGTAGGAACAGGTTGTTGGTAAGACTAGGTCATTAAATTAGACCAGGTCAGCCTCCCTGGTGGCATGTGGGGTTGACTTCATGTCCCCCTTAGAAAGTGACTGGACGGGACTCCTTTGGACCCCCTGGCCATATTCCCTTAAAGGAACCCCCCTCTAATCGGGCTGTGGTATCCATGCCCTTGAGCTGGCTCTGGGTCAAGTCCTTCGTTTGGAAGCACAAAGTTACTTACTCGCTTAGCATGAAGCTCGGGCAGTGGCCGTAAGGAATACTGTATGTGACCCGAAGGGGGAGTGTTTTTGGCATTTTAGTGTAACTGCCGTTTTTGGATGTTTTTGTCACAGCCATAATTGGGCATAATTGGGCATACCTCGGGGATGCCTGCTGAACTAACACAGTCTCACCCCAAAACGTCACATACTGACGGGTCTTGACCATACGGCAACATACGACGAAAAGGGTACCCCTATAACGTCCATGTGTGACGATTCGGGTATGGTTGGGTTTAGGTATGCGTTCGGGTACCGCTAGGAGGCGCTGCTGGTGCGCTTATGTCTGCGTCTCATATTGGCGTTATAGGGTACCCTTTTCGTCGTATGTTGACGTATGGTCAAGACCCGTCAGTATATGACGTTTTGGGGTGAGACCGGGCTGGCTGAACAGTCCCCTCAGACGAAATGTGGTTGACATGTTCTCCAGGCTCCCCTTACTTCCGGGTCGCATGGTGATGATGTCATAGGCTGCCGCCGGCCAATAGGATTGCCCTGATTAGACAAGCGTTTCAGACACCGGTTCACGTGAAGGCATCCCCCAAACCCCCCCAGCGCTTTGATGCAGTGTTTTGTTCCCTGTTCTCAGGGAACATAGGTTACAGTTGTAACCTGAGACGTTTTTACTAGTATATCACCCTTTGGCACTTCCACCCTATTGAACAGCGACAATCTTTCTGCACTGTATACCTGCACAGCTCTTACTATCTATCTACATGAAGTTTAATGAAGTATAAATGTTGATCTAACCTCATTCTTACTGGCTTGCTCTACCCTTTTACCATTTACACTGATAAGTAGAATGTGAATAGACAGACAGGCTACTTGGTTAATTAAGTGGTTAGATGAATAAACTCTCTGTGCTAATATTAACCTTTGCCATGGGAATGTTCTTATCATCTATGCATGATTAATTTGCATGGTACAACAATTAGCATAATTCACCATGACACATTCATCACATTAAAGTATTTAACATAATTTGATACCTGTGCTTTAAAAAAAACAACTCCAGACAAAATGTAAAAGGTTGGAGGAGGTCTTATAGATCAAGAAATTTGACAAATAAAATAATAGTGTTTGTATTAGCAATTAAAACACTGTAAGCATAAATCACTTTAGTTTATAAGCCACCTGGGACAAACACATCAGCTAAATGAGCTGTGAGCAGGCAAGCAGTCCCAAAGCACTAGTTAAAATGACAGGAGCTAAAAATTAAATACTGCTTCAAGTTACACCACACAACTTGTAACCAAGCTTCTTTGAAGCATAATAAGGCAGAAAACTCAAAAATATCTATGCTGTCTGAATCTCTTTGCTCCAGTGTTAATCTTGGCAGCCATTTTTGATTTAGTCTTAGTCTTCATCTTCAGACGAAAATGCTTATTGATCTTAGTCATATTTTAGTCCTTTTGTCTTTCATAGTTTTAGTGTAGTTTTAGTTGACAAAAAGTCATTGGATTTTTGTCAACTTTTATATTACTTTTAGTCAAACTGCAGTTACCGACATTAATTTTGTATAATGTATATTGTAACTATTTTATATGTAGTCTTTATTAAAAATCATTATATTTTTTCTCTCTAGGCCAATTCAATTAAGCTTATGAGAAATTAGAATCAAGGTAACAGACTGTATTGACATTGCACTCTTTAGCAGTAGCACTTGTGCAATTCTACATATCCCTTTTCCTAAGTTCAGTGGTTCTCCAATTTTTTGACTCTTCCACTTAGACTGCAGTCACACCTTTTCCATTAAGGGACAATATTTGCCCCTTTTAATATTTAAATAATATATAATATATAAATAAATAATGCTTTAAATAAAACAATGTTCAATATATATGCACTGATGGTAAAAACGAAGTGATAATTGTAAAAATTAAATTCATTCATTCATTCATTCATTCATTCATTCATTCATTCATTCATTCATTCAGTAAGCAAGTGGCTGTATTTGTGGGCTGTGTTCCAGTCCACTTTTAGACACGCACTAAATTGCGTTCAATTTACCTCACAACAAACAACTATGATATATATATATTTTACCTATATAGATATAGAATAAATCAACCCCATTGTGGATTCTAAGTGATCAAGGGCTTAGCACATTCCAATTCAGCCTATTGCAAAGGTTCCACCAGTAGTGGGCACTTATGCAATGTAAGCAAATACGTAAATCCAAGTGAACGAGACGGAGGGAAGTTAACGAGTGTAGGGTATGACAATAATGGACTAGAACGCAGCCATGAACAGATCATTGAAACTCATGATTCGTTCAAAGCCACAGATTCGATAACGGATCACCACTGTGTCCTGCAGTTCTGCTGTGTGCTGCTGTGGCTTTCGTTGCAAAATAGAGCAATAAGCCTACTGACAATACTGTTTTATAAGTAGTACATCACTTAATGTTACCCTTTTGTTTGTTGAACTGTTATATAAAATCAATGTCTCATTTGAAATTGTGTGGATATTCGGGAAACATTGCATTCTTGCTCGTATAATATGATCAACAAATCAAAAACACAGCTGGATATAACCTGCATTTTGATCGCAGATTTAGTCACACAAACAGCGAAGCGGCTAATGACAGGACAAAGACCGACTGAATGACACTTCAATTTAAGTAGAAAATCTCAAATGAAGATCACTGAACTCCAGCTTACTTGTCTGTGCTTTCAGATCATCCGCGCTTCTTCAGCAGTGTAGAAAGAGCGCGTGTGCATGGTTGCCAGATAGGCCTACTATTGAAAAGACCGGGTAGAAAACGTGTTCTTTTAAAGGAAAAGCTCTGACTGGGGGTTTAAATTATTGAAATCTGACAACCAAGCATGAACGCTCGTAAAAATAGTCTGTAATGTGTTGTCTCCTTTATTCGACAAAAAAAAGTGGTTTTGGACAAGTTTTTTAAACACATTTCGTCAACAATATTGCATGTGTTGATATAGTCACAGTTGTTATCCTTTACTGACTCGGGTGTCGTCTCTCATTGTCTTGTCTTAGTCAGGGAAAAAAAGGTAGTCAATATTTTCCGTCATAGTTTTCGTTAAAGCTGCAGCCCGTAGTTTTACCTTTTTTGCCATCTCTGTTCGAAATATGCAATTTCAGTTATTTGTGGAATTATCAACTTTGCGTGGGTTGTGCCTCGGCACGGCACTGCGTGAATGAATCCAATGTTTTAAGGGGAATGTCTGGCTCTCAGTCACCGCGCGTTGTGGATACTGTCATTCAGAATCATAGATTCTACTTTTTGGAAGTATGAACAACATAATAATTTTCAAATCTAAAAATCGCTTATCATATCACGTCAAACCATGCAAAATATACTTTGTTCTCGAATTGTTAATGTTAACAACATCAGCATTGCGTGACTACATTTTGTAACATCTGCATCTGCCATTCATTCCTCCAACCACCAGAGGGAGCCATCTCCTGAATACTGCCGTTTTCCTCCCGCATCACTTCCTGTTCCTATCTGTTTTAAGCCATGTTTTTTTGTACATCATGTTGCAAAGTATTGACAGATTGTCCTGTCACTTTCAAGTGTTTACTCTTCCCTGTTTGTGTATATTACTATGCCTGTTTATGACCACGACTCTTGGATTACGGATTTGGACTAGTTTGCTACCAGGACTGCCAGTACTGTTATCGATCCTGTGTCTGTTTGACGACCACTTTGTTTGTACTGCTGTGTTTAATAAAGCACCGCACATGGATTCGAACAGCCAACCGAGTCAGTCATCGTTACAGATTACTTCGCCTGATCAGAATCCAGCGGAGATAACGCAACTACAGGCTGTGTTTGCTTATCAAGCTGAAATGATCATGGATTTCCAAGGCCAACTTTCATCCCTGTGGGCTACAAACGAACATCTCACGCGTTACATTCAATCTCTCCCACTGACCAGGCCTGATATGGTAAGAGTCTCTTTACCTAACAAGTTTGATGGCACATCTGAAAGATGCAGAGGTTTTGAGAAGATCTTTGCAGATCTATTTTGAGAACCAGCCGGAAGCTTTTCTCAGAGATTCGAGCAAGTGCTCATTCATGATGTCACTGTTGACTGGCAAAGCCCTATATTGGGCATCTGCTGTTTGGGATAATAACGACCAATTAAAAACCTTGTTTGATTATTTCTCCACGCAAATATGAGAAGTCTTTGAATATCCCGCAGTAGGGAAGGATGTTTCGTTGCAGTTGCTACAGTTATGTCAAGGAAATCCCTCAGCAGCCGATTATGCCGCTGAGTTTCACACACTTGCAGCACAAAGTGGCTGGAATGAGGTTGCGTTGAAGCCAGTGTTCAAGCATGGTCTGAGTCATACATTACAGGCTGAGTTTGCATGCAAGGATGTGGATTCAGATCTTAGTCAACTCATCTCAGTGGCTATTAAGATTGATAATCTTCTACGCATTAACCCACCAAGTTTATTGGCAACCTCAACTGTTACCCTAGCTACCAATATTCAGGAACCAGCTGAGCCCATGCAGATCGGATTCGCCAAGGTATCTGTGAAAATTACATTTTCCATGACGTTCTGAGCCACTACGTCATTGCTTACATTGATGATATTTTGATATATTCCAAGACACGTGATCAACATATCTATCATGTAAGAAATGTCCTGTGTCGACGGCTGGCTAGACATCTATATGTCAAAGCAGAGAAATGTGAATTTCACGTCTCAAACACCACCTTCCTCAGCTACAAGATCAGTCATAAAGGAGAGGAGATGGACACAGGAAAGATCAAGGCTGTCACTGAGTGGCCACGTCCTACCACGGTAAAGGAATTGCAGAGATTTTTGGGATTTCCTAATTTTTATAGGAGATTTATCTTCAATTACAGTACCATCACAAGCCACCTTATATCACTACTTAAGGGAAAACCAAAGAAATTGTTATGGACTCAACATGCTCAGTTGGCCTTTGACGACCTAAGGATCAGTTTTACTACACCCCCAATCCTGAAACATCCAAATCCGGACTTACCATTCATTGTGAAAGTAGATGCTTCCGACTTTGGTATTGGAGCAGAATTATCTCAAAGACATGGTAACCCAGACAAAATGTTTCCCTGTGCTTTTCTTTTCAGAAAACTGACCACTGCAGAGAGGGACTATGATGTTGGTAATAAGAAACTGTTGTCCATAAAAGCAGCACTGGCGGAATGGAGACACTGGTTGGAGGGAGCTCGCCATCCATTTCAAGTCATTACCGACCACAAGAATCTGGAATATATCAGGTGTGCAAAGCGTCTTAATCCAAGGCCATTGGATTAATCCAAGCGTCTTGATCCAAGGTGGTCATTATTTTCTACAAGATTTCAGTTCACAGTCACTTATCGTCCGGGAAGCAAGAACAGTAAAGCTGATGCCCTTTCGCGAAGGTACAACTCAAATGAAACTTCCTGCTGCCAAGGACCGATTCTACATCTTTCAGTCATTGTGGCACCTGTTTGCTGGGATATAATCAAGGAACTACGAGAACATCAGACAGAGCCATCTCCTCCAGAATGTCCTCCTGGTCCTCCATTTTGTCCCAAGGTCTCCAGCTGGTCTCCTAGAACCCCTGCCAATTCTGCAGCGCCCCTGGTCTCATCTGGCTGTAGACTTTGGTACAAATCTATCCAGCTCCAATGGTTACACCACAATTCTGACAATTATAGACTGTTTATCTAAGGCAGTGTTTCCCAACCCTGCTCGTGAATAACCCCCAACACTGCACGTTTTCTTTGTCTCCCTAATCAAACACACCTGATTCAACTCATCCGCTCATTATTACATAGGTTAATGAGCAGATGAGTTGAATCACGTGTGTTTGAATAGGGAGACAAAGATAACGTGCAGTGTTGGGGGTCCTTCACGAGCAGGGTTGGGAAACACTGCTCTAAGGCATGTCGGCAAATTCCACTAAAAGGCTTACCTACAGCAATGGAAACCGCACAAGCATTATTTTTGTAATGTTTTTTGTATCTATGGAATACTGGAGGATATAGTTTCTGTAACATAAATGTAAGCTTAACTTCTGGCTATCATCCCCAGGCTAATGGAGAGGTTGAGAGATTGAATCAAGAATTGGGGTGGTATCTCAGATCTTACTGTAGTCGAGAGCAGTAACGGTGGAGTGACGTTTTACCTTGGGCGGAATATGGACAGAATTCACTCACCCATTCATCTACAGGACTCACCCCCTTCAAGTGTGTTCTAGGGTATCAGCCTCCCATGTTCCCTTGGTCTGACGAACCTTCGGAGGTGCCTGCAGTGGACGACTGGGTCAGAAGAAGTGAACTGGTGTGGGACAGTGCCCATGTGAGGCTGCAGAGGGCAATCAGAGCCCAGATAATTAAGAGATTTTAGGTTGCGGCTGCCCAACAGGAAGCTCAGCCCACGGTATGTAGGCCCGTTTCATATTTTATGACAGATTAATCCAGTAACACACAGGTTAGAGCTTCCGCTCATTATCGTGTCTCTCCTTCTTTTCATGTATCCCTGTTAAAACCAGTCTCAGCTGGTACAATGCAAAAAGGTGCGAGGACTCAAGTACAGGAGAATGATATTTATTTACAAAATATAACAAACACAAAACAAAACCCACGAGGGGGAAAACATAACTAATAAATACAAAACAAAAACAGAACCTGAAACGTACTGGAGAATCACGGGGAATGGGAAACATTAGACAACGTACCGACACAGACTGCAAACAAGAGGGGACTTAAAAAAATAAACTAATCAGGAGGGAACAGGTGGATGAACTCAAACAATAATCAGATAACAATGGGGGGGATCAGACAATGACACGAGCACATGGCCCAAAATAACAAAACACCCATGTGCTGCACAAGACAGGACAGGCATGTGACATTACCCCCTCCCTACAGAGCGGCTACCAGATGCCCCATAAGACCAAGGCGGGACGGGAGGGACAGACCGACAGGGCGGGACGTGAGGGACAGACCGACAGGGCGGGACGGGAGGGACAGACCGACAGGGCGGGACGGGAGGGACAGACCGACAGGGCGGGACGGGAGGGACAGACCGACAGGGTGAACAGCTCGAGCGGGGCCAACAGGGCGAGCAGCTCGGGCGGTGCAGGCAGAGCAAGACGCCTAAGCGGTGCGTCAGGGATGGCAGTCACCTCCGGAATGGTCTCTCGGTTAGGAGCCACCGGACAAGTCGTTGCGGAGGCCTTTCCTTTCCTCCTCCGTCTCCAGACTACCCGCCTCGAGACCGCCGGACTCGGGACCACCGGTACTGGGACCACCGGCACTGGGACCACTGGCACTGGGACCACTGGCACTGGGACCACTGGCACTGGGACCACCGGTACTGGGACCACCTGCACTGGGACCACCCGACTCGGGACCACCTCCCTGGCAATTCTCTCCCGATGGCGAATGAGACACTCCACCATCAAAACTGACCCAATCGAATGCTCTTCGGATCAGCCAGTCCATTTGCTCGTCAAGCACATGATTAAATAAATACTTACGAGCCTCCTCACCAAGGTTCAGCCCCTCAGCTGCGCTACTGAACCTCCGGCTGAACTCGCTCACCTCCAACGCTCACCTCCTGACGGAGGGAGACTAGCTCCTTAAATTGGAGCATCCACTCCCATTGCGAACAGGAGACTGGTTGCGCACCTCTTCTCCGCTGAGTCCTCATGTGGTCGGTACGTTATGTCATGGCTGGTACAATGCAAAATGGTGCGAGGACTCAAGTGCAGGAGAATGATATTTATTTACAAAATATAACAAACACAAAACAAAACCAATGAGGGGAAAAACATAACTAATAAATACAAAACAAAAACAGAACCTAAAACGTACTGGAGAATCACGGGGAATGGGAAACATTAGACAACGTACCGACACAGACTGCAAGGTTACAGTCGTAACCTGAGACGTTCCCTTTCGAAAGGGAACTCGCACTGTGTCAAAGCGCTAGGGAACGATCTACCCATGCTACCATGCTGAGGCGAGTGCATGCCTAATTATGGCTGTGACAAAAACGTCAATAAACGGCAGTTACACTGAAATGCCAAAAACACTCTCCCTTCGGGTCACATACCTGTCAGTGACAGTATTCCCTACGGCCACTGCCAAAGCTTCATGCTAAGCGAGTAAGTAACTTTGTGCTTCCACATTCCGGTTCGTGTACCTACCCCGAAGTGATAAAATAAAATTCTGTATCAAAATGTATAGGCAAGACAAGTAGTTTGTTTAGGAATGATTTGTAGGGAATTAACGTATATATTCAAACGCACATAACTATAGAATAAATTCTTAATGCGCATGTGAACTCCATCAGCGTTTATCACAGGTTTGCGTTTAAGCATGCAGTCTACTAATACTCTAATGACAGTTAGTTGACATGTAGTTGCAAAGTTACTTATAGTTAGTAGAATGTCTAAAGTGGACTATTGAAATAAAGTGCTACCAATGTAGGAAACTTTTCCTTCTTCTAAGCAAAGTCCAGGAGACGTTTGGATCACGTTGAAGCAGAAGTTATTCTTTATTGAGCGCGGCTGCAAGTTCTTCCTATGTTCCCTGAGAACAGGGAATGAGACACTTCGTCTTCCCGCCATGCCTCGGGGATGCCTGCTGAACAGTCCCCTCAGACGATAAGTGGTTGACATGTTCTCCTGGCTCCCCTTATATACTTCTGGATCGCATGGTGAGGATGTCGTTGGCTGTCGCCGGCCAATAGGATTGCCCTGATTAGACAAGCGTTTCAGACACCAGTTCACGCGAAGGCGTTCCCCTAGCGCTTTGACGCAGTGTCTCGTTCCCTGTTCTCAGTCTCAGGTTACAGTCGTAACCTGAGACGTTAGTTGACATGTAGTTGAAAAGTTACTTATAGTTAGTAGAATGTCTAAAGTGGACTATCGAAATAAAGTGTAACCGAATAGTTTTAAGGGATACAATTATTGGCCACATAGGGGGACTTTAAGAATGTTTTTTTTATTATTATTATTAAATTGTTCTAAAGACAACCCATGCAAATTTTTATTTCTGAATTTTGAATAAAATTTTTGCCTAATACATATGACTATTACTTGGGATGTGCATGAGTAGCTAATACTCAGAAGTGCCACCAGTGATTAACTATGTAAACAATGACCATTTGATTGTGATAATGCTTGACATTACTTTTTGTAGAATTCAAAATTCAGTAACAACTCAAGTCAAATAGGAACTTAGTTTTTAATTTTATGATTACGACATAATTTAAAAATAAGTGTAATTTGGCGTGGAAAAGCATAACACCGCCTACATTTTCCTTAGATCTGAGAAGATAATCAATCAGCAAATTTATGTTTAGCCAGGGTGCAGTATGCTTTTGACTGTAAGGAGAACCCATGATTAAATTTAAGTGCAGAGAGAAAAAAGTAGCCATAGTAGCAATCAGCCAGACATTTTTTATTAGAGATTTGTGGGGATGAAAATGTGAGGCCAGCTTATGAAATTTTAATTTGGCTTTTAGGAAAAGGCTGAAAGGAGGTATTATTAGCAAAATTTAAAAGCAGCTTTTGGTGGAAATGAGTGGTCCATTTAATAACTCAACTCAAAGTAGGGTGCATTTCTAGCTGAGTGATTTGTAAACACTAAGCAGCCGGTTAACGGCAGAACTGTAGTATAATTGCTGTGTTGTTGCGAATAGCAACTACCCACACGTTTTTATGAGGGATATATCATTATTCTTTACTGTACAAATGTCATAGAGGTGTTTCACAGATTAACACAGAGATCGTGTACACAATGATAAATCCCAAAATAGTGCAGTTGAAATTAGTTTCCATGGCATAAAAGTGCTCTACTTAAGAGCGAAAGAATATTCCCTCTCACTGTTTCACCTCTCTCCTCCACACCTCCTTAATTAGCACAAAGGGATCTCCATGAAAGCTTACTCCGAATTAACCAAGACATATGAATAAAATATGTTTCAGCCTTCTGATGTCTCTAACCATTTTTTTCTTTAAATCTACCTTACTAACGAATGAGCATCAAAAAGAGGAATAAAGGTTGGAAAGATGAGGAGGGGGAAGAGTATGACTCTTGAAGTGATTTTTTGGATTGCCATTATATAAGAAATCAGCCTTTTTCCTTCTAGTTTATAATGCACGTCTCACTCTTACCCCCAATTTCCACCAACTGCGGAACGGCCCGGATCCGCTCCGGAACGGTGGCGGAGTCAATAGGTTTCCATTAATGTCAATGGGTCTCATTCATGAAACACGAGCAGAACGAATTCTTGTGTAAATCGTGTGTAAAGTGGTTCTGGCGTAAATTTTCGGATTCATTAAAATGTTCGTATTTTCCAAATGTTAGTTGGTACGAAAGAAATCTACACCTGCTCCTAACCACGTGTAAATAGTGCGTTTAACTTCCGAACGTTTTGCTCATTAATAAGGCTGCATTTTAATTCACCTAATCAGGTACATTTACACACAGCATTTTGAAAAAATATTATTAGCCTATATATAGCAATACATATGGTTTTTCTTTTTACTTTTATTATGAGAGCCAGTAATAGCATCTGCAAACAGTACACTTTAATAAAATAATTAATTGCTTTCAATAGGGCTGGGCTATATTTTTTCGAAGTGAACTAATTCGTTTTTTGCAGTCGCTTCATGTCGAACCATTTTCTTTTCACTTCTGGGACTGTTCGATTAACAGATGAAACTCCAGTAACTGCATCTGTGATATGCTGCCAAGCTTCCTTTTTTTAGGACCTGATACGCCACTATAGGCTACGCTTGAAAATAAAATGTGGCGTTTTTAATGAACTTCTGATAATAAAATTCTGCATCTGAGAAATTGTTCTTTTTCATTCGCTTTTGAGAAGACATGTTGAAATCCTTCGTTTGGTGTGATAATATGATGCCCATATATAGTTGTCAGTCGGATTTAATGGGCGGGATTTATGGTAATTGAGAATGAGCGTGCACGCGCGTCCCATTTACGACTGATTGGAATTCATAACACACACACACACGTTTCACTATCACATCTGACGTTTACGAAGTATTTGTGAATCAGGAGAAGAGTTTTCGGGAAGGTCTCTTTACGCGCAAATCACTCACATATTTACTCGTATATTTACGAATGTTTCATGAATGAGGCCCATTGTGTGTATTTTCACTGACTGCAGAACGGCTGCGTTCCGACTCCGTCCCAGCTCCGGCGATCCGCAGCCCTCCGGAGCAGATACGCAGAGCTTCTATTTTTACCGGATGCTGAAGCCATTCCGCAGCAATTCAGCACAGGGCAGATTGCGCGGGACAGGTTATATCGCGCGATCATACATGAATCTCTTGGGTCTTCGTGACTTCAGCTGTCAGTCATGGCCGCACGGAGCCGACACGCAACGGAGCCAATCCGCAGCCATTCCGCAGTTGGTGGAAATCCGGGGTTAAAGCGGTTATTCGGACCTGATGTAAATTTGAGCCTAGTCTCAGATAAAGACTGTGTCTGCGTGCCAAAAGAAATCTGCCTGTTTATAAGAGAAGCAGCCGAGATAAGTTGGGCGAAAGAAAAAGGCTGCTTGTCATCAACAGATTCTTGGAGAAAGATACATTCTCACAAGACAGTGAGGAAAGTGGTACCATTTGTCAGATAAAAGTTTCTTCTTTTCTCAAACCTCAATGGATATATGATCTGTGCTTTGGAGATGTGGAATAGATTGGAGTGGGGTGCTGGGGGTTGTCTGCCTCGCTTTTTTAAGGAATGGTTATAGGCACATCACTGAGTTTCACAGACATTTTTGCATTTTTATTCATTTTGAATTCTGTCTATAATAATAATAAATAGTCTGATTTAGGGGCCTGTGAAGATACTGAATGTATAGTGAATCACGAGAAGTCTGTTTGCTCTGTTTACAACACAACGGGGTGCTTTGCGCTTCATGCACTTGACTTTATTGATTTTTCCTTACGCTGGCAAAAAGAACAGTAATTATGAACCTGGAACGGCTCATTGATTTGACTCGCCATTGGAGACTTCACACTGACAAATCATTAGCTTCCTTTTTCAGGGTTCAACCAGTTTGCGTTTTTTAACTTGCTTAACTGAACTCAACAATTATACTGAAGACAATATGGGTAGAAGTGGAGAGGTGGCAAGGGAGACAACGTTTATCCATTTTCTTGACGTTGCAAATGAGAAATAATGATGTTTGCTTTTGAAATAACTCCCATTCCAGTACATTCTAAATGACTTCGCTAGAAAGGGTGTGATGAAGAAAAACAAATGACAGCAACATATAAGGCGGAACCTCTAATGTGAGCAGCTTTTTCATTACAAAGAAGCAGCAGTGAGGGGAAACACAGAGAGAGATGGTTGCCACCATTTCAATGGAAACAAACATTGCTTTGGGCCTCTTTGTAAACAGTACACAGCTGCTATTTCGAGTGATGGGAGCTCCACCTTGTCACAACAATTCCTTAAAAGAGGAACAGTTTAATGTCAACAATATTTTCTCCATCTGCCTGTTCATGAAAACCCTGCGGATCCACCAGGGAAAAGCTTCCTCTCACACAGCCGGGGAGGTGCGGAATCCAGATTTCGTGAAGAGCGCATCATATTACATCAACTGTGGAAGATGCGCTAGCGCAACACTCAATGGTCCCTAACCTTGGAAGAAATCCATTTGCTTAATCGATAGTTATAGATATTCTCAATAAAATCCTGAGAGGGAATGTATAAAGGCATTACAGGACTTGGATTAAAGGAATAGTTCACGAAAAGCAAATATTCATGTAGCTACATGTCATCCCAAACCTTTATGCATGAAAAAAAGCTCTTTTTTTGGACCCCCTTATCATCTTCAAAAAAAAGAAAGAGATTCATACATATTTGAAATAGCGATTTTTTTTAAGAACTATGAGCACTTTATATACAAGCAGCATAATATAAATATAGACAATTCCCTTCAATACTGCATTTATGATATTAGAAGAGGCTTTGTTACTTTGACTTTTCTTTCACAAGGCAATAGTTGCAATAAAGTGCATTATTCAGTGCCTGACTGACACTATGATTTCTCCCAGGTGTTAACTCAATCAGGAAGCTGGTCATTTTATTAAGAGGCCTCACCTCTGTTCCAATTTACAGTGATCATGAATTATTTCCTCCCCTATAACTCTCCTACTGACAGCTTCACACAGACACAAAATCCCAATTAAGGTTTCCATGAGCAGAGTGTCAGTCTCTAATTGGATTAGATTACAAACTTGATTGGGACCAATTAGCATGCCATGGCCTCACCTTTTGAAAAAGGAAAAAGTAATTTATCCTAATGGAGACGTTTGCCAAGGTGTATATTAGGAGTTTTACTGCAGTCACTGAGTCAGATGGCCTGGCCCCAGGCTCTGTGAGTTAAGCAGGCTTATAAATAGGCTGGCTGTTAACACACGCGACAGGAACGGAGAATGAATTTGGTGCCGGAGCGTTTCCTTCTGCAATCAGGATTCTGTGGGGGAGCTGACACTTCACATTTAGATTGCATAGAAGTAAAGCCTCTGGTAACAGGTGTGACCTACAGTAAGCTTGACTAATGCTCACCACTGCTCTGTCCTGGCTGGCTTTAATGGAAAATCACCATAAAGGTAATTTGCAGGTAGCAAATGTAGTCTGCCTTACATTAAGACCGTAGAAATGAAGAAGAGCCTGGTGCTTTGCATGACACTCATTTCCACCATTTTGATTCCTTATTTTCTCCTTTTTAGATTAACGCCCACCACAGCCCACTAGAAATGGCAAGGCAAAAAAAATGGCATCCAAGCTTGCAGATGCAGCCAGAACTTCAGAAGGAACTGGGTAAGAATGAAAGGTTAACTATATTTGTTTTCTCAGGCACTGTAATTACCTTTCAACTATAAATCTCAAATCACAGCCACCTTGCAAAGTGTTTACTTTCTATTACTGACTGATGGCTTCTTTAAAGTTCCTTGGCAGCTCATATATAAACAATCAAATGAATTAATTACTTGCATTTTTCACTTTCACAAAGTGAGAAGAGTGTTCAGAAATGAAAACAGAGCAGGGGAGGTTTACATGAAATCCCAGACATTTAATTGGACTTTGTGTGTGTCTTTGTTTATGGCTCCCTCTACCAGTAAAAATGACTTGTGAAATTAAAGTGAAATTCTTTGATCAGTGATAGCATTTGAATGGGGGGGAGGGTTTAAATATTTAAAATTCATCTGCAGCGTCACACTTTGATCTGCCGGCTGATTAATGAGGTTTGTTATTGAAAATATACTAAACGAATCTCAGAATGCCTGCCCACTGTACTTGCAAGTTGTCTTACTGAGCAAGGGGGAAAATTACGATATTTTAAAGTAAAGGGTAAACTGTTCATTGGAGTTATCTTTTGTTTTCTCCTCCTCTTTTTGAAGAATGAGACAGAAACAAATGGTGTTTTCCTCTTTCTGAGGTAGTGTACTATTCATGCTTCGTTGTTTCTTGTGAATAGTAATATAGTGACAGTATATCTACTAGCTGTGTTGTTGAATCTGTTTATATCATTATGTCCAAGTGCTGTTGTATTAATTTATTTGGATCTTTCTTTCTTTCTCTCTATTTATTAATGTATTTGTTTTTACCGTTGTGTTTTAAGGCCAGAAAGAAGTGGACTGGTAAGAAAGTCACGTGACATAAATTTCAACATGTAGGGCTATACTGATACTGTGTCTGATGATGAATATGCAATATTTACAGTATCACAGATTGTATATACCTGAACACCACACTTTATAAATCAGCTAAAATAAACTGTTAATAGATTTTTGTTTTTATCCGTGTTAGTTGTCTTTTTGTTGCAGCAAACACATTATTTTAAATATGTAAATATACAACCCTATGATTGTAACATTGTTCTATTTATTTGTTCTTTCTGTCCTTAGATACAGTTCAAACTTCAAGGCTTTTTTTTTTTTTTTTTTTTTTTTTTTTACTTGCTTTCAAACAAGGCTGTGCTGTGTCTGCCCATTAAGAATTGCAATTGAAATTCAATTCACATTAAAGAAAGGAAGTGTATCATTTTGTGGAAAATGTAAACTATATTAGTCTGAAGGCATAAATTATAAAAACAAAAAATCGAATTAGCTCGACTGGCTGACCACTCGCTATCTACAGGGCGACCTACTGCTCCCCATCATCACACAAGTGTCTATCACCGACCAACAAGGCCAATGCAGTTAAACCCTCTGTAGTTAACAATACCTCACAGCTGACGAGTTCAAACTATATTGGCCCAAACCCAGAGTACTACCTCGATATATATTATATATGCCTCATCTCATGCTGATTGGCTTCCTTCCAAACTTTAATAAAACATCATGCGAAGAGAACAGGGCCATTGCTCATCAGAATGTGTGTGCATTTCATTCCTGATATCTCTTAAAACCTGTGAAGGAGAGGGTTTGAATTGATCAGCATCAAGCTGACAGTTTCTTTGTAGTAGGGCCGGACCATGCTGAGTTCATGGAATTTGGAATAGGCTTAAATAGATGAGCGCTCCAGCGCACTAAAGGCTTACATAAATGAGGAATTATTAGGCACTAACTGTACCATCAGGGTCAAGGCTTTTCTTCATATTGAACAGTACAGCAACCTTAAAGACGCACTTTCCACATGTAGTTCTACTTCAATAATTACATTAAGTGATATTTGCCCAATGTAAGTTCAAACATTCAGCATTTACACTCATAAGCAGGAAAATAAACAGAGATAAATGTGTCCACTTGATCCAGAAATGCCTCAGTGAGTTTGCTCCAGAATAATGTACCCGGCCTGTAAAATGCTTATTAAATTAGAGGAGCGCTCCTTCTTACAATACAATGCTTTCATCATCTAATAAATATTCAAAAGACAGACGGCTCCGAAAACAAATATGAGACATAGTTTGCAGTTGTTTTCATGTGACATGAATGTTTCATTAAGTGCTAAATGTAGAAAAGCCATTCCAATTTCTTCTCCAGCCGCAAGCTGCACCAGACCCAAACTGAATCCTAATGAGTTTTCTATTACAGTAGGGAATTTGCTGCAGTCTGACTACAAAGCTTAATGTTTAGGGGTGAAATTAGAACAGTGTTGCCAGAAGAACCGTCTCCAAAAATAAAGAAAAATAGATTTCCAGTGGATGATTCTAGTACAGTATGACTTTATCGAATCTCATCACAATCTCCACCACAATCATGATCAGCGACCATCAAGCCAGTCTGAGAGGCTGGAGAAGTGTGAAATTTTCATTTTAGCACTGGCCTGGGCAGGTAGTGAGGAGAAGGTGAGTAACTGAAGTTGTTGCAGGTCAGCGATGATGTATCTCCCGTAAGGTGTTGTCTGCGTCTGACAGGTGATGTAGCAGGTCATGAATTGCCTGTCTTAACATTTTGGGCTCTGCACGGACCTATGTTTCAGAGGCATTTTGAGGAAGAGCCACCTGCTTGTGAACAAGGTGATCAATGAACAGGGAGCTTTCAGTGGACTCCATACGAGAATCTTATTGATGTTTCAGGACTCGGGCCAGAATCGATGGCAGCTGTTTGAGTCTGACTGAGCTAACTGTGCTTAACGTCAGCTCTGAAGGTGAAATTAATTGATTGAGGGGATGACATTTATTGGAGATGGGTGTCAATCTGTGTTTATTTATGCTCCCATGAGCAATTTTAACAGGAGGAGGGGTGAGTCTGGGACAAGAAGAGCTCAGGCTCTTTCTTTCACCAGCTTATCACAATGTCTTTGGTTCCTCTGTGGTAGTTTTATGCAATTAGTGGCATTGAAAGTGGTTGAATGGCATTAAATTTTAATGCGCTTTCACCACTGAGAATGTGCCCATGATGGCACAGGCTCCTATTAAAACAAAGACAGGTGGTGATGATGGTGCGTTCACCCCTGTCAGAGCAGTGTCATGAGCAGAATGATAGTAATTAGTGTGATGCAAGGAGTGATAAAAATATATTCGACAAGAGTGCAATGATGAATCTTTCCTTCTAAAGTTTTAGAGAGAAGCTACCTTTGGCTGGTAACTAATGTTTGAAGAACTTCATGAGGCTCCATCTTTTCTGGCTATCTTCTGTTACCCTTGGAAAGGGGAAAAAATGTCACAACTTTACTTGCCATTATTTTTAAAATGGCAACAATTTCAATTTGAAATGAATCAGAGATGGTCAGTAGAATGATAAAATTACAATTGTAGCATTTAAGTTGATTTCCTCATTACATTATATAATTATGCACTATTCCTAAATGAAAAAGAAAAAAACAGAAATGTAAGTGTTTAATTAAAAAAAAAATGTACACTGTTCTGACAGAAGGAATATGTGTATAAAAAAAAAAAAAAAAAAAATATATATATATATATATATATATATATATATATATATATATATATATATATATATATATATATATATATAATAAAAAGCATAACTACTTCCTTACAGTTAGTCCATGCTGTTCAGAAATGTATTTAAACTTTATTTTCTGTATTGATGATTTCTGAAAAATATAAATTGTATCTTTAGTGTTATATATACAGGTGCTGGTCATATAATTAGAATATCATCAAAAAGTTGATTTATTTCAAGAATTCAACTTAACAGGTGAAACTAATATATTAAATAGACTCATTAAATGCAACGTGAGTTATTTCAAGCCTTTATTTGTTATAATTTTGATGATTATGGCTTACAGCTTATGAAACCCACAAAATCTAAATCCCAGAAAATTAGAATATTACATAGTAATACCATGGTCATTGAACCAGGTTTTGGTTCTTTTGGCAGTGTGGGCAGGAGCAAATCCTGCTGGAAAATGAAGGAAGCATGAAGTGCTCTGAAAATGTCCTGGTAGACGGCTGCGTTGACTCTGAATTTAATAAACCACAGTGGACCAAAGTCCTCTTTTCTGATGAGAGCAAATTTTGCATCTTATTTGGAAATCAAGTTCCCAGAGTCTGGAGGAAGAGAGGAGAGGCACATAATTCACGTTGCTTGAAGTCCAGTGTAAAGTTTCCACAGTCCGTGATGGTTTGGGGTGCCATGTCATCTGCTGGTGTTGGTCCACTGTGTTTTCTGAGGTCCAAGGTCAACGCAGCCGTCTTCCAGGAAGTTTTAGAGCACTTCATGCTTCCTGCTGCTGACCAACTTTATAGAGATGCAGATTTAATTCTCCAACAGGACTTGGCACCTGCACACAGTGCCAAAGCTACCAGTACCTGGTTTAAGGACCATGGTATCCCTGTTCTTAATTGGCAAGCAAACTCGCCTGACCTTAACCCTATAGAAAATCTATGGGGTAATGTGAAGAGGAAGATGTGAAACGCCAGACCCAACAATGCAGAAGAGCTGAAGGCCACTATCAGAGCAACCTGGGCTCTCATAACACATGAGCAGAGCTGTACATGCTCATACTTTTCATCTTCATAATTTTCAGTTGGCCAGGATTTCTAAAAATCCTTTTTTTTGTATTGGTCTTAAGTAATATTATAATTTTCTGAGATACTGAATTTGGAATTTTCATTAGTTGTCAGTTATAATCATCAAAATTAAAATAAATAAACATTTGAAATATATCAGGACGCATTGTCCTATATGTAATGAAAGAGTATCATAGCTCTGAAAATGTTGGATAGATAAATCAAAAATAAATCCTTGATACATAATTGTTCTTTTTTTTTTTTTTTTTTTGTCTGTTTTGACCCAATGGAAACAGTGAGAACTTGTCAAATACAGATTCAGAATGCTTTTATATTGCAAGAGACACATGCCAATGTGAATATCGCTTTGAAAGTGAAGTGTTAATGTGCCAGGGAGTCTTCTAGGAGCAGCCACCTTCATTTAGCCACAATTCTTCACTTTCTTTCCCTCCCTGTGTCTTGAAACTGTCCCTTAAGAAGGCCAACCTGCTGACAAGTCCCATCTAGTCATTGTACCTCTTAAAGTATCTTTCCTCCCCTCTAATCAAAATGACTCTCTGTTAAATAAACCATGAAAAAAGCTTTCCCACTGACGGTGCACTGAGGCGTAAGGCTGTAAAGCTGGAGCATTAATCAACAGATTGGATTTCTGCGTGCAACTGAGATTCTCCCTTCCTTTGCAAGTCTTCATTGCAGAACAAAAGAAATATAAAAGGACAAAGAGATGGTATCTGGACAGAATGAGGGGACAAATCAACGAAATCAGATGTTTGTTCGATGTGGTTAATAGGAACTAAAGGAGATGGAATGTTGTGTTTGGCACGAGGCACAAGAGAGAGAGAGAGCTACCAAAAGACATCAGTGAAAGTGACTGGTCTGTTCTGTCAGCGATGTAGCAGAATGCTAAATGGCCAACCAAAATGGCAGAGCAGAGTATGAAGGCAGTGTCTCAGCCTTTAGAGAGTGGGAATGGGTAACAAGGGCAGGCAGCAGGTTCCTTTAGTGTGGCTGCCTGTTTCATGTGCCTGTGCAGACATGCTATTCCATATCAAATCAAACTAAAGATTACAAGAGATCACAAGACAAGAGGCCAGGCAGAAGAAGGGACATTACTGACTATGATTATGCCTGCCACCATTTCACAATTTCAGATTATAAACCATACACAATATGATTAAATACTATTTCTGCCAGAGTATTTGGAGACTGGAGATTGAGGATGCTTGTAACACACTAAGAAATCATCCTGAGGTTATATAAAGGATTTACAGGATGAAGAAAAAAATGTAACTGTTGAAAATTCTAAATTGTACTTTTTTTATACTAATGACTAATTGTACTGCTTGTATTAGGATTTGCGATTATGATGTGTGTAAATTGACAGAGTATGTAACACCTGAAAGCAGGTTTGTCATATTAAATTTGATACCCAAATCGTTCAACTACATGTTATAAAATATACTTTCATGTCTGGGCAGACGGGGAAGGTTGAAACTCTACTTCCCAATACTGAAATCACAAAGATTGCACAAAAATGTGAAGGTGTATTCTATACTAAACATTTAACATAGGCCTAATAAAAAAAAATAAAAAAATATATATATATATATATACTTATATTTGTGGATATTCCATCCTATGGTTTTTATACAGCTTGTTATAAATAATATAACCTACCCTAAACCTAGCATAAAACTTGCATTTTTATAATTAACAGTGTGTATGGATCAGTAGTGCACTTAAATCTTTTTTCCCCTAGTCTGTAGTAATTTATTAATTTCAATAATTAATTCATCAATTATTTTTACTCATAACTTAAGCCATGTTCAGAACTTTATTTCAAATTAGCAACACATTTGAAAAATCATTAAATATTGGTAGAAACCTCAGATCTTCCTGAAAGCAATTTTTTTGAGATATCAACCTAAAATTTGGAACACAATGTAATGAAATAGTGTACAAAGAATGCGTGAGTTTGTTCATTAAACGTGAAACACTTATTCAGAATTCACACGTCACGTGTTTCATCATATAAATCAGACACATGACATAAATCAGACACATGACATGAATAAACTGGAAGCGCACAAAGTGCATGAGTAGGCAGTATATCTAACAAAGTTAAGTAATGTACAAAACAAAGTGGAAAAACAGAAGAACTGAAACATGGCTTCCGAGAAACTCAGAATGAAAACACAAAAACACAACTCGCAATGAGCAGGAAAACACAGGTAAAGTCTCTGGTAAGTCATTAGGCTTGTTCCGATCGGTTTATGACATCAAAATACCGCGAGAGCGATTGAAAAGCATACAGAGCCGTCTGCTCCCCACATAGCAAACGGACTTGGCCCAAATGTGGCCTCATTATGGCACTGCTGGCGTGTTGCCGGCAATGGCATGCATCATGTCAGCCAACTGTGGGCCAAGTGTGGCAGTGATGGCACTGTATGGATGACGGCAGACCAAATTTGGGCCGATTGTGGATGGGAGGTATGTGGCCCAGATCCATGTCAGCCAACTGTGGGCCAAGTGTGGCAGTGATGGCACTGTATGAATGACGGCAAACCAAATTTGGGCCGATTGTGGATGGGAGGTATGTGGCCCAGATCCATGTCAGCCAACTGTGGGCCAAGTGTGGCAGTGATGGCACTGTATGGATGACGGCAGACCAAATTTGGGCCGATTGTGGATGGGAGGTATGTGGCCCAGATCCATGTCAGCCAACTGTGGGCCAAGTGTGGCAGTGATGGCACTGTACGAATGACGGCAAACCAAATTTGGGCCGATTGTGGATTGAAGGTGTGTGGCCCAGATCAATGTCAGCCATCTGTTAGATGGGCCAGGTGTGGTAATGATGGCACTGCAATGACAGCAGACAAGCTTATTGTGCATGTGTGGCCCAGATCAATGTAGCAATTATGGGCCATACACTGCAAAAATTAGTATTTTTGTTTTGTTTCCAGTCCAAATATCTAAAAATGTTAAAATCAAGAAGAATTTACTAGAGAAGTAAAATGACATAAGAAATTCTATTTTGTTTTAAGACAAAAATAAAGTAATTTAAGTAATTTTTTGCTTAAAACAAGGAAAATTATCTGCCAATGGGGTAAGAAAAAAATTCTTGGTTTCCATTTGAATTAAGATTTTTTTTTCTTACCCCATTGGCAGATAATTTTGCTTGTTTTAAGCAAAAAATTACTTAAATTACTTTCTTTTTATCTTAAAACAAAATATAATTTCTTATGTCATTATACTTCTCTAGTAAATGCTTCTTGATTTTTAGATATTTGGACAGTTGGAAACAAAACAAAAATACTAAGTAAGAAAAGCATTTTTTGCAGTGTATACTTGTGTACTGGATAATTACTGCTACTATATTTTCAAGGCAAGATTATCCTCCCCGTTCTGAATAGATGTAAATATTTGATTAATTAATAATAATTATAATAACTAGCTAATAATCGAATCAGTGTAAAAAATATGAATAATGAATATAGTATTTTGTTTTCAGCAATGTTCACAAAATGTAATAATCATAAATTTTTACAATAGGCCTATGTACATTTTCCTAACATGATAAATAATTATTTTAATTTGTTTTTATAGTAATAAAAATCCACATACAAAAGTCTACGTTTTCCATATTTTTTAGTTTAATCATCATAATCATGTTTTAAACTTACTAAATATCTTTCTTTTTTTTTTTCTAAATAACAGTTTATTTAAAAATATACAGCTTCATTCCATTCAGGCGCGATCTCCATGGTAACAGCAGCTTTTCTGGTTGGTGAATGAGGTTCACGTGATGCGTCGGTTGAAATTTCTCCCGCTGAAGTTTGAAGAAGAAGTCTCAGTCAACCGCTGTTCAGTGTTCAGGTAAGTGAAGTTCACTCTCTCTCTCTAGGCCTAACGTTAGCAGCTAACGTTACTTGATTTCAAACTCGGATGTCACTTTGTTCTTTATTGAAGTTAACTTTTGCCTATAGCTGATTCACTGCCCCTGAATGCCAATACAGACGCGACCGGGTGCAATAACGTTAGACCGGCCCGCGGAATGTCCGAAGCGGCGCAGAGTGCATATGACCGGTTTTAAAATTGGCATTTGTCAGAGTGATCGGCCGGTCACCGATCACGGCCGATCACGTGAAAACCGGTTCATTCTTCCGATCACTAACCGATCAATCGGTGCATCTCTTAGTTCACAGTGTGTTAACTCATGTAAACAAGATTAGTAAATGTTGAAATTAACATGAAAAAAGATGAATAAATGCTGTATAAGTACAGTGTAAAACATTTTTTGTATGCCCAGTACTTCAATTTCTACAACTGTTTAAAACTATCATAATAGACTTTGTACATGTTAATTTGTGCATACTTTGCAAATAAATAATGCTACTAATACATGCATTTGGTATTTGTAGGAGGTCGTTGTTAGTTTAAAATGACCAATGCAATAAGTAGGCTAAGCAACTGTTTAAGATGATTAAATGCACTTTTTTTTAAGGGAAAATAAGATTTTATGCTTTGAATGCGTTAGATTATCAGTACTTGAACAGTTCATTGGTTACTGTTTACACCACAGTTTCCATATATACACATTTTTAAGTTTTTTTCTGACAAGCCAGTTAGTCAATCAATAGTGCCACATAAGCAATCATTTCCTGTATAAAATGTAACCAAAGCAACCTTATTTTAATTTGTTACCTAAATTTATGTACAGTAGGTGGATGAATGTTTCTATATGTATCTGTTAATTTTGTATTATTCATTTTGTATTTTGTCTTTTAGCTGCTGTGAGAAAAAACCGCCTGACGCAACACGCCACCGATCAGGAGATTGAAGCAACGATTCAAAGATGGCTTCAGCTTGCTCCTGATCGCGATGGAGGAAGAAGAGAGCGATTGAGGAGGAAAGAGGGGCTGCAGAACTCTACTTTAGTTCCTGAGGACAGTCCTCCTAAATAGGATCACCTTTTCCCACTTATAGTATATAAATATTATAATATAGGCCTAATAATAATAATTATGTAAATTATATTATAATGTTAAAGGGCACCTATTATGACATTTAAAATGTTCCTAATGTTGTTGTGGGAGTCCCCAACAACAGTTTTACATGCATGCAATGACAAAAAACACTTTTGTTTTCGTATAATATGCATTTATTTTTACCTGATTTGCTCACCGACTCCCAAATGATTCGTTCAACGACTCGTTTTTCAAACCCCTCCTTTGCGCGACGCTAATCTGTGTTGATTGGTCAGATGACCCAGCAGTGTTTACAGAGATAATACTTATTTTTAACACGGAGTGCAATGATGCTTTTATCAATTAAATTGTATTATAATAATGATTATAGTCCACTGCTTTATAGTTTGTAGTAAAAAACGAAAAATAAGATAAATAATTTAATGTTATTAGCGAGCATAGCCCAGAGTTCATATTGTAAAAGCACAATCAGTCTTTGTTTGCGTTAGCCCGATGCATAAACATAAAGTTTTTACAAAAAATAAAATGCAGTTACGTTACTACGAGGTATTATTCTATTCTTTAGACAACTCCGAAAACAACGACAAACACTTCACATATCTCAATACAATTGTCATTGAAGACCTAGAAGCTAAACGGTGCTTACACAACAAACAAAATAATTATTAAGCATGCTACATAAAATATAAAAGCAAAAATTATTAATAACACTTACAGGTTGTGATACGGAGGAGGAAGCTGATGCAAATACACTTGGAACTGAACCTTCCTTCAATATCATCCGGCTCGCGAATCCAAGTTTGAGTGCATTTAAAAAGCAATCGTCATCAAAATGACGCGAACAAAGCACAAGGCTCGGACTATACTTCTGTGGTATAGTGAATTGTAGCCACTTAGTCTTCAAATGCTCCTCCTTGGGCAGATGAAAAAAGTTTGCTTTTGAGCCGCACTTCAGAACACAGCGTCTCGTCGCCATGATATTTTCCCTGGCCTTGGAGCGCAATAAGTGGGCGTATCGTATTCAAATAACTTGACAAGTTGACGTCATCTAGTCAGAGAAAAAGCTTCGGTCTTCTAACGATTCATAAAAATGACTCAGAGTCGACTTTCACTTTTGAAAGACAATAACTTTATATACGGTGCACTTTCATATTTCAAACTTTGCAGGATGTTTTTGTTCACTTAGATCTATGTTACACACTACATGAAAGGTAAATTTCAAAATTCCATAATAGGTGCCCTTTAAAATATGAGTGCTAGATTCATTTTAGATTCATTTAATTAGCTCAGGCAACACCGTTCAACTTTCTCCCACTTATTATATTATGTAAATAATGTAATATAATAATAATTATGGAAATTATACTGTAATGTTCAAATATCAGTGCTAGATCAATTTTTGATTAATTTAGTTAGATAGCTTAGGCAACACAGTTGCACATCTCTAGCTGTCTTTTTTTTTTGTAGCTTGTGCATTACAGTCTTCACACTGTTATACCGTTCTATGTGTAATAAAAACATTTTTTGGCTTATGTTATTGTTTAATAAAATTTAAATTGAATTGAATTGAATTTTTCTGTGACTTTTTGTTTACATGGTTTGAGTAAGATTAGGCTGGGATATGGCTCAGTTTTGGGGTTTCTGGTTAAAGGGTGGTGTTGATTTGGTTAACTTGTGGCTGAGAATTGGTACTAATAATAAAACCTGTTTTGGCCCAATTCAGGGCCAGTTAATGGTGATTAACTGGCTGAGATTCGGGCCAGTTATGGCCCATGTGTGACCCTTGTCTTTAACCCAGTTCTGGGCCAGTTCAGGGCCGTCATTCTTTGCGGTACTTGGGCCAAGGGAAAAGTGATTGTCTGGCCCGGAGCTGGGCCAGAAAATATTTGCTATGTTGGCCCAATTCAGGGCCAGTTAAGGGTGATTAATTGGCTGAGATTCGGGCCAGTTATGGCCCATGTGTGAACCTTGTCTTTAATCCAGTTCTGGGCCAGTTCAGGGCCGTCATTGTTTGCGGTACTTGGGCCAAGGGAAAAGTGATTGTCTGGCCCGGAGCTGGGCCAGAAAACATTTGCTATGTGGGTCTCTAATCACTCTCACTGTATTTTGATGTCATTCACCGATCGGTCTGTGCAACGCCGGTTCAAGTCGAACAAGCTGATTGATGAGTCGTTCATGAACGATCCGTTCATTGCGTCTGTCGTGTGACAAATGAACGAAAGACTCGGAAGGTAAAATACTTATTTAGGTTTCCTCTAAATTATTTTTGACTGCATTATAATGATTTCTTAATTCAGAATATGATCAAGATTGCGTAGGTGGATGTGTTCGGGGAATTTGCCTGTTAAACGTATAACATTTAAAACCCCTTAAAGTGTGTATGTCAGGTTAAATTTTTTTTTTAGATATATTAAATAAGGTTTAGATGTCTGAGTGAAAATGTAATTATCATTAAAAGTATTACTGTAACTGCCCTACAATAAGCTTTATAGCCATTTCTGTCAAGATCATATTTTTAAAACGCAGCTGAGCTGTGACGTCATACAAGGGAGACGTGCCAACAAAGTTCTATTCAAGTATGGAGAGTTTTGAGTCTGAGGAGATGCAAAATCCCCCTCAAACCTATACGATGGCCCACAGCCATACAATTTTGAGCCTCCCAGGCGGGAGACTGATGAGGAGCCAAACAGAAATGTAAATAATTCATATCGAAGAAACATAAATATCTGGTGTGAAGAAGAACCAGTGGATAGTTGGTCAGGTGTCTGGTAAGTAGGCGTAACGGTATGTATTCGTATTGAACCGAAACGGTACGGGTGTCACGGTTCAGTGCATGAATATACACGGAGAATACACAGTATATAAAAAAAATTTTTTTTAACTCGCGTGCAAATTAATTAATGCGGAACTACTGTTAGATACGCGGGTTATTTAAGGACACCTAATCTGTAGCTCCGCCTTAGCTCTGAAGCTCCGTGGCTATAATGAACAGGCTGCGATCGATGTCAATATTGCAATGCTGGAATATGTTGGTTGGTTGGTGTGTGTGTGTGTGTGTGTGTGTGTGTGTGTGTGTGTGTGTGTGAGAGAGAGAGGGAGAGGGAGAGAGAGGGGCGCGATCGACGTGCTTCTACTACAGTAGCATGTACACCGTAGGCACCGCATCAGCTGCCAGTCTCACTCGGGTTTTAAATCCCATTTTATAACTCATGAGATCTCCAACCGCGTAGTCCTTCTCAGTGAAATGGGCGCTGCAAATGACCGAAGTCTTGGATACCGAAGCAGCACTGAAGTCGGCGCGTTTGCTCCGAATAAAGTTGACCCAGGCATGGAACACAGTGGACTCTGTGACCGGTTTTAACGGTGTTTTTGCACCCAGCACAAACGCAGTAATTCACCATCGTGAAAATACGCCTGCGTATACTAACGACCTAACTTAAATAACTAACTAAATAACTAAATAAATGTCTTAATCACTAATTCTCTCACTCTATCACTCGTGCAATTATCAACACAGCTCAGCGACCTGAGGAGATGTCTCCCTGTTATGACGTCAAACGATTCGTTTGGAATGAGGAGCAGTTTTAAGGGAGGACTGAAAATAACGAACTTTTTCATCTTATATTCTGCCTTTAGGAATCGAAAAACATACAAAACAATACATCAACTTGTCAAACGTGTATTTCCCCTCACTATTTTGTGTTAATCAAAATTAAAAATTTAACCTGACATACACACTTTAAATGAACGAAATGACTTGGAAAAAGATTCGCTCATTTTGATGAACGAGATCGAACAAGAGTCAGTAAAATGATCCGAACTTCCCACAAATACAAACGTCTAGGAAATCAACCGAGCAGGTATATAATCCAGTACGGTTGTCAAACAACGCTAAACTGAAGTTCTGAGTGTCACTGGAAGTAGTTACAGGTGCATGTAATCAGTACTCAGGTGATTGCGAACAGGGAAGAAAGAGCACGTTTGAGTGCAGTGGTGAGAAAGAGCACGGTGCACCCGTGGCCATGACACATATCATGTTCGGATTTATGGCTTTGAATTTATTGCAGTTTTAGAGTAAAACATTTTGTAAAATATATATTTTGTATAAAATAAAAATGATAAAAAATTGTCAATTGCTTTTTTTTAAGTTTTCACTTTTCTACAATAATTGTCCAAGTACGCCTATCTCCTTTAAAAACGATATTAACTATTAATAGGTCCTATTACTCACCTGTCCTATTACTCAACCTCCGATAGGTTCATGCCGTATCAGTAGCCAATGAGCTCACTGCTCAACCTTCAAATACTTCAACCTTCAACCTTGCAGTGCAGCGCACTTTCAGAAACCCCCCAACTTCCCCAGCTCCACCTGTATAGATCTGCTATGGGTAATTCATGTACATTATATTGTACAGCAGCAGCATGTCTTACTTGCTCACAGCAGCGTGTCAATTATGTATTGGCAGTAGCAAGTACTGTACTTGCTCTGCCGCAGCAGAGTTGTCATGACATAATTTTTAGGTTGGGGCATGCCCCCAAAAATGGGAATGACAGTTTGCAGATAATATAGCTAATATTAAAGAAATAAAAGACTACATAGGTGTACTTAAAAGAGAGTTCACTTTCATATTATTACAAAGTGCACTTTTTTAAAAGTGTACTTAAAAAACAGTCAAACTGCATGTTGTTTCATTACAGTTTAAGTTTATATTAAATGTATTCAGTTAAACTTAGTGTTTTTTACCCAGATAAGTAGGACTTAAGTACCACTTTATATGTTATTTTACTTATATTGTTTTTGAAATATGCTAACAGTATACTGTTGAATGTACTGACAAACATTTTAACACTAAAATTACTATTATAATCAAGTCTTAACATGTGCTTTAAGTGTACTTATTTAAAGCATGACAAAATATGATTAAAACATAAGGATTTAAAATATACATTAAAGTAAAACTTAGTTTAGTGTCCAAAAACAATACATTCAGTTCGATCTTAAGTATATATATATATATATATATATATATATATATATATATATATCCCTCAGACGGTCCTCGGTCGGTTCTGACCGAAATATTTTCTGTTTAGAATTTTTAAAAATCACAGCTTCATCTGAATGTTATGAAACTTGGTGACTTTTATGGCATTAGGTATGTGAATACAAAAAAAAAATTGAGGTCATGATCCGAGCATGCTAAGTGGTCGTGAAAAAAATAGTCACACTTGTGGTCTTCGGTCAAAAATGACCGACCCATAGGAAATGAATGGGAAATTTACAAAAATTCTAAAATTCTCCGCATTTTTGTGTGTACAATCTACAAAACGGACACAATCCTAAAAAAAAGTACACCGCTGGAAAGGGGGGAAACTCTACAACATCAAGAGTGCAAAACAGACACACCCACCCACACACACACACATACAAACACACTTTTATACACATACACACCAATAAATTCAGATTACAAAAAATATGTTTTGAATTTTTAAAAATCACAGCTTCATCGGAATGTTACGAAACTTGGTGACTTTTATGGCATTATGTATGTGAACACACAAAAAAATTGAGGTCATGATCCGAGCATGCTAAGTGGTCATAAAAAAAATAATCACACTTGTGGTCTTTGGTCAAAAATGACCCCCATAGGAAATGAATGGGAAATTGACAAAAACACAAAAATTCACCCAAAATTTTTTTTTACATTTTTTTTAAGTACACAGCATTGAAGGGGTGACACTCTAAAACATCTAGAGAAAAAAAAAATTAAAAAAATTTTTTAAAAAAAAATTAAAAAATAATTTTTCATAATTTTTTTTCTTTTTTATATATATATTAAAAAAATATATATTTATATTTATATTAAACATCATTATATCACTAAGCCATGATGACATATTAGGTGGATTGTGTGATTTCCACTCTAGGATAATTTTTCTAGGCTTTCTAACACAATGTTTAGGTTTGACTAATCATAATGCAAAAACTAACACTTTAAATCACTATTTCTAAAAAATATATATATAAAACTTGATAAGAAATAGTTTTTGAGATTGTTTAAATATATATTCAAATCCACAAAAAAAAAAAAAAAAGTAAATGTGTCCATTAAACAGCTGGGGAAGTCACATGCCTCTCCATAGAGTGCTGTTTATGCCATCTAGTGGTTACACCATGGTTCTACGCTTTATCTCCATACTCTCACCAGATGGCGCTAATCTGCTTCAACCATTTTTTTTTTGGAGGCCTAGACTCTATATTAAACTAACATACTGCATAAAAAAAAAAAAAAAAAAAAAAAAAAATTTTTTTTTACAAATTTTTGTATTTTTTTCATTGGCAAAAATAGACCATAAATATTGCATAAATATTAATAAATTCAATCAAATTCTCTCAAAATACAAAATTAAAAAGAAAAAATATTATAGAACAAAAATAAATTGCATTGGTTTTACTGGGATGGAGGAAATTGAATTTTTAGGTGTCCGGTCACTTCTGACCGGGAAGGCCCAGGAGGTGACTCCGAAACGAAGACCGTCAGAGGGATATATATATATATATATATATATATATATATATATATATATATATATATATATATATATATATATATATATATATATAAATATAATATTATTTTCTATAATCTTTTTAAAAGTATGCTAAAGTTTCCCATTGGGAGTCATTTTTGTATGAGCCAATTCCTATGATATCTTTTAACAAGGTTACATCTTACAAATCATTATACATTTGGCATGAGACTTATAGGTATGTTTTATTTTAGATATACATTGCAAAGGCACATGGATGCCAGAAGAATTGAAATCTGCAAAGCTGGCTTTGTGAATGATGATTTTACAACAGGAAGCAAATAAGCCTTGTGTGATCATCATACACATGAGCACCATCCAGCTCTATTAAGCCCTTATACAAACTTGCAAGTCATCAAAGGATTAGGAGGGGGAGGGATGCCATCACTAAGTTTCATTGTTCACAGATCAAATGAGCACAAATAAGTCAAGGGAAATTTAAAAATTTTGCTCATGAATATGTAATTAAAAATATCGCTTCAGTTTACCATAATCGCTGCTTTGAAAGTTAACAATACATTTCTTGCTGAAGAGATTTCAGCTTTATGACAAGTCTGAAAAATGTAATTATTTATGCCAAGCTGACTGTAGCTCTGCATTGGTTGTCAAAAAATTTAATTTGTCATCTTTCCCCACTTAATGATGTAAAGACCCTGTCTATCTGAATTACCCTTAAAAAAAACACATGTTTAATTAATCCCCGCAATGCGTGGAGCGACAGAGAACAGTGACCAAATGTATTTCATCCTCACAGCCGGACTGGGCCATGTGACGGGCTGTGTCCGAGCAGGAAAAAGTGACGCAGATGAAGGCGATAGCATTTGACACCTGAAAAAAAAATGTTCCTGCTCATCTTCCAGCTGTGATTTGAACGGAGAGGTATGCACCACACCATAAGAGAAACAATAGACAGGGGGGGAAAAACAGTCTCTCGTGTGTAGGCATATCCGAACTCAAAACTTCTCTCCAGGGGATGATGTCTATACCCGTAGAGGACTTGCAGATTGAACCAATGTCTGCCATTTTGACACGTCAAAGACACAATTACAAGACATGATGGCTAGACCTGCCTCTACATGCTCTGTATAGATTTAAAACTAGTGAAAATAGTGAAAGTATTCAGTCCATTGTTTTCCATTCTTTGTCACTATGGCTTTGGTTCTGTATGAGCATTAAAAAATGGACACCGAACATGCCAACTTTATAATCTGAAGTGCCTGATTTAACGTGATTGATTCTCTTTATGGGAGCTGTCTTCAAAGAACGCTGAAGCAATAATAATATCGCACTACAAGACCAACCTTCAGTCTTTATGTTGCTTCTGCCTCTCCTGAGTTTAGTAAAAGAAGTATGGCTACATCAAGCAACATTCCTCTTTGATTTATGTGTCATAATCACTACCGATGCAGGGTACCATTCTCACTTTTCATGAAAGTAACAGACACGCTTTTACCTTCTCCAAATTCTCGGAGACGTTGATACACTAAGGAGAGGATGAGCGGGATCACAAAAAAAGAGCTGAGACGTTTTGATCATTTTTATGTCTGCGTGTTCGTGGATAAAGACACGTCTGTGCTGCCAAGTGTCCCAGGCAATCCCGGCTTCATTGAGTCCTGCTCTGCAATGTTCTAAATCACTACTCTTTTATTCTTCTCTACCATAATAGCACCGCTATAAAGAGCAGCAGAGGAGAAGGAATCAATAAAATCATGCATCTAATAAGGGGAGGCAGGATTAAAAATGGTTCCTCCAAAGCCTTCAGGGGAAAATCGAGGTGAGATTTAAGTCTTTTGACAGGTACATCAGGGACTTGCTCTCCCATCCCTGCCAGAGTGGACGGGCGGTGGGCCCGAGACTTGTTTATGGCAGGTTGGGATTAGGAAGGTCGGATCTACACTGCCATTTCTCAAGGCCTCAAAAGCCCAGTAGGCTAATTAAACAGTAACAGGCGAGACATGGGTCTCTCTTGTGCTCACCTTCTGGCTTTACTCTCTTCAATTCCAGCAGTTTAATTTTTCTAGAAAGGGGGCAACCCTGTCGGAGTACTGGGCAAGCTTCCATCTCTGTGGTGGGATGTTGGAGGGGTAGCGACGCGATGGAGGAAGAACGAGCAATGGAATGAAGAGAGGGTTGGCCACAGGAAAGGCCAGGTCAAACCCTCCACACCCCAGCTGACAGCTAGAGTCAGACCTTCCTGCTCCATGAGGCTGAAGGACAGAAAAGGAGGGGTAGGCGGTGATATCGACAAGGAAGAAGCATTGTGACTCGCATTGTGATTCCTGTGCCAGTGTTGCAATCCACCGCCATGGCGCTGGAAGGGCAGGCGGCTCGCGTCCAAGGGCTCCCCGTGGAACCTGTGTTAGATCGGCGAGGCCTGATGTTGTTGACCTAGCCCCAGGGTGCATGTGTCACAGCCAAGGCCATCAAGGCAGTTCCCGTCATCGCATTTGCACTTCAAAAAACATTTGGCTTGCACAGCCTTGGAGCAAGGGAGTCTCAGAGGTGCTTGTGATAGTGGATTCACCAGCTTACAGGAAACCTCCTGAATTAAACAGAACGAATGGCAGCTGTTGGATGCGTCCAACTTCATCTCTTAAAGACCCTGCACTGCTAATCTTCTTCATAACACCCATGCCTCTCGATCAGTTACTGTCTCACAAATTAAAATGAATCTCATCGCTGAGAAAAGGTTTAGTTGAAAAGGTTCACATATTGGAGGGTTGTAGGATTTTACTTCCAAATTAAAGATGTAACAGGCTCTAGCAGTGTTGCAAACAGTTTCCTGTAGTCACCACACACACTTACTGTACCAGTACGACATGAATACAGGTCACTGTTTTAATTACTATTTGTATGTTTTCAATTAATTTAAACTAAGAACTGGGTGTAAAAATTTTACTTAAATATATACACTAACAAAAATGATTATACTCACACTTAATATATATAAGGGTCAATTGCACATAAGAGTGTCCACAAAAACACATATTTATATCTGGTTTTAAAACTCCCCAATTAGAAATGTACTTTTTGTATTCATGTTCTTTACATTATGGTTAAAAAAAAACTTGGTACCAATTTACATTTAAGTCACCCTTTTTATTAATGCAGTTATAACGGTGATTTAACAGACAAACTTTTCAAATACTAATCATCAGAATAATTTTAAGAAATAATAATAAAACAATAATAAAGCATTATGCTTAACTATTTAATACTGTAATATTCTTATACTGTACTAAGTATAATAAATACAAATCTACTGTAAATATTTCAGTGGAATCCAGATTTTCCAACCTTTAAAACTGTGTAGGTCATAGGACAGACAGTACTCTCTCTAAGTTAAAAATTTCCAAGAACATATTAATGCCTTTAAATAAATGATGGAGGATTTAAGCGAACCGCCAGTGACATTTACTATGAAATAATCATAAATGCATTAACGGGAGTGTGGACGAATGATGACCTCATAAATAAGCTGAGGAGCGGTGTTTCTAAACATCCATATTTGTTCTGAACTTGCTCTCATCAAGCCAGCTGTATCTATTTTTAATAAAGGATATCTGCCATTGCAAAATTGCATACTCCATAGTGGGTTTATCTTGAAATTAGGCTACATGTGTTTTACTGAGTAGGATGGCCATATAGCTGTCAGACGTATGGATAGGAAAATACAAGCAAAGCTCCAATTTACATAGGTGCATGGGCAAATGTTATATACAGTCAGGCTCGAACCTGTCAGAGCTTGGCATATCTGCTGTTCAGCTGTGCATGTCACCCAGCTGAATTAAGTTTGTAAATTGAGGTTTTAACAACAGTAAGTGATTCTAACCATTCATGACAGAGGTTTTTGAAATGAAACCTTCAGCAACAGTGACCTTGACTCAGGGTCAGCAGCAAAATCTTGGTGCACCTCAATAAAATGTCCCCTATCAATTATTTAACCTGCCAATTGTTTCCCCCGACAAACATGTCCTCCCCAGAAAAGTAAATTATCAGCAGGCACAGTCACCGGGGGAAAGCCTGTCTGGCTGTTGTCAGCTCGGGCTGAGAGAGATTTGAGTTGTTTGCTGTTGGCTTGCTAAATCTCTCTTTTCTCTCAGGTGTGATGGCTGAGATGTTTTTTTTTTTTTTTTTTTAGCTCTATATCTTTTGGCCTATAGGGACTTTTCACAAGCAAAAACAATGCCCTGGGCACAGAAGGCCCCCTAGTGAGATTCCTGATATACTTTAGCTGCAACAAGCTAAAAAAAAATTAAAAAAATAGAGTCTAATAAGTAGTTAACAAAGTACATGCTATAGCATTTAAAGTTTATAAAAATATCATGCGGTCTAACCATTAAATAAAATAATAAAATTTTCACGTCTTAATTGATGTTAAATATATATATTTGGGTTGTTACACCACATGACATTTTACAATCTGAGCTAACACGCCTTGTCATAAAAAGGACAAATTATCTGGGGCCGTATTCACAAAGAATTTTATCTTACCACTAGGAGTAGGCTACTCCTAAATCGCACTAAAATATTTTAGCTAGGAGTGTTCTCTTAAAAGTTATTCACAACGCCTTTCAGACCTACTCTTAGTAAGGAAAAATGACAACTCCTAAACTAAGAGTGAGTCTTCGTTGCTATGGATGACGTCAATTCTCATGCACGAGCTTCTTCGCAATGATCACGGTGATTGGTTGTTAGATGACAGGGCCATCATGCGGAACATAACACAGACGCACCAAATCATGGAATTACGACATCTAAATATGTCTGTGTCCTACACAAAATAATAATAATAATGTCATCGAAATGCAAATAAAATGACATGTTTGTGCAGGCCCCAGTGAAGTGTAATTCTAAAAAGGCAGAGAGAGAGAGAGAGAGAGAGAGAGAGAGAGAGAGAGAGAGAGAGAGAGAGAGAGAGAGAGAGAGAGAGAGAGAGAGAGAGAGAGAGAGAGAGAGAGAGAGAAACAGAAACTTTTCTAACAGAAAAGTTGTTAGAAAAGTTGCTGCACACCGGCAATATCCATAAAGCTGGCTTTGTTTCTTTGGAGTTGGCGAATGTCCAAAGGAAAACTTATGAACTGTCGAATAATATGGGGTCTACAGAGTGCATTGATGGTTTGGTGGATGGATCTGCATTACCGATGGCTGGGATATCGCTAGATCGTCGGCATTACACAATTGCATTTTCCCCGTTGCCAGGTAGCGAAGTGTTATCAAACATTTCAATTCGGCACTGATTGGGTTGTTGCGATTAGTTGGCACTATTATTGCATCCCTCACAAGATCCACAACAATCAGTATTCCCTCACGGTTAATATCTTTGTAATAACTCCGTGTCATTGAGTGTCTCCAACACACTGTGTCGCGCGGCGATTTTAAGATCCTTTGTGAATAGGTCTTAGTGAGTTAGGAGTCCTCTCGACTTCTTTTAAGCTGTCCCAGACTTAGGTGCTACTTTTAGGGCTAAAATGCTTCGTGAATTACTCTTAGTTAAAAAAATTAGGAATCCTAAATTTAGTAGTGACACGCCCATTATTTTTAGGAGTTCCTCCTAAATTCGCCTGTTAGGAGCTACTTTTCTTTGTGAATACGGCCCCTGATATTTTAAGAGAGGTATTGATCTTGAGGAGGATCTACATGGGGCCTCTATATATCATAATTTCCTGTTTTATGTTAGTAACACCACATGACTTTGCTCATTAATATTTGAAAAAAGTTTGTACAGAGTCAGTTTAGTTGATTTGGAAAGAAATCGAAATGAAATATTACGGCAAATTACTTAAAAGGTTTTATTTTAAAGAAATAAACTTTTGAAAAAAAAAATGTTAACGTACAATTTTTTATATGTTATATTATGATATTGAGACTTAAATCTAGCATTTATATGAATACAACAATGTATTCTGCTCTAAGACTTCATGTTCCTGTGAAGGCACTGAGGACTAAGAGGGTTGTATTGGATTTAATAGCTCATTGCCACAATGATATAGCTGCTCAGTGAGCTGTGACCACCCTACTGGCGGGAGAGTGTGTGTGTTAGCACCAGGGTGGCTTACCGTCTCTCCTCCTGTAATGGTCTTTACTATAGCAGCATACAGCCCAGAGCATTGCCTCCACAAAAACAATCATGCTCCCAACACTGGGGCCTTCATCTGTAACCACTGCTTATGATATTGCAAACACTAGTTACATGCTAGTTATACATACAACCTCACCTCTGTATCCTGCTCACTTGCACTCTCTCGCCCACCCATTTTCACTTTAAAAGCATATGAAAATGATCTTCAACTAAAGCAAAGTGTGCCATTCTCAAAAACCAAAAACAATAAACAGTTGGGTTACTTTATTTTAAGTTGGCCTTTTTACAGTGTGATTTAATAAACTAGAAAAAAGTGTTGCACTCCAAATAGATTAAAAAAATTATTTTGCTTCAGATGTGAAGAACCAAAAAAAGTAATTGCAAACAAACAAGATAATTGCTGACCGCACACTGATTTCAGTCCAGACTGGAAAAAGTCTAGCCATTTTTTTATTTTATTTTATACACTGCATGGTGCAAAAAGTGCAAGGTGCATGAGAATGAAAGACATGGATGAGCTAACTGACACTAAAGAAAACAATGTGTTGAAATGTCTGCTCAAGCTTGTCTAGCTTTTCCTTGCCGAATAAAAATATGTTGTCCAAAAAATGTAATACATATACAGTATTTATGTAGTTGGCTTAATAAACGACTTCTTTCTAAGACCACCAGGAATTTGATTGTTCAAATTTGTGGTTTCAGTTGGTTCTAAATTTTAGAATTTGTAGTGCAAACTTACTGATAATTCATGATGTCTAATTGAAAATCCTGGAACAAAAATTTTGACCGGTACTCCTTACTACCATATGGTCACATGGTGATCTGTCCATCACCGTAACTAGTATACATACACTCTATTGTCTGTTGGAAAAACAGCAGTTTGCTGGTGTGGGTGCTGGTTTCCAGTCACATCATATAACACATTACGGGCTTTGGTTTGCAAAAGCGTCTTAACAGCCACCAGCAACTCCTTGCTCATGTCATCTGCGCATCACAAATCGTAACTTCTGACGCGAACCGTTGCACAGAAGCCAAGAGCCGAGGGGCTCGGGCCGGGCCAGCACTAGACTTAAAAGTAATATGAAACAGGATGCAAAGGGGGGAAGAATTTGCCTTCAAGCCTAACATAGACAGGGGTTCAATGGTATGGAAAAAAAGAAATGGAAGGAGGGACTGAGAGAAAGACAGAGAGAACGAGAAAGAAAAAGAGGAATTCAAGCCATGGCCAGCTTCTCCATCATTTCTTTTTAAAAGGTCAGGATTCGTGTAGGTAGAACCGTGGACGAGTGGAGTGTTGCAGATGCGCTGAACAGCAGGGTATTTTCCGCTGCCATGACCAGCTAAGGAGGACTCCTTTAAAACACATCTGCCAGTAAACATTTTGGCCAAACTCCGGGTCATCTCCCCTGTCTGAGTGCAGCTCAGCCAAGCATGAACGTCTACCTGCACAGGGCCATGAACCGCCTGTCACTCACTCTTCCCCCACACGCTGCTCTCCTCCACTAATCGCTTGGCTGATGTGTAGTCTTTAACTCCTGTCCATTGCTCTCTTCACAGGTCCAACTGTTCAATCTGACAGTATAGAGCATTTTCCAGTTGCTGTAAGGAAATTGATTGACGTGAAGGTCTTGAGTGCAGTACCTGTAAACAAGAGCATATTATAATTTGATTTGAATAGTCCATCAACATTCATTTGAATCTGATGACAATATATCACTGCACTTATATTTAAAAATTAAAATTCTTTTATCATTTATTCAACATGTTGTTCCAAACCTGTATTACTTTTCTTCTTCTGCAGAACACAGAAGGGATTAAACAACACACTGTGGATTAAACGACATTAAATTACATTAACTCTGGACAAAAAACATTTGACATGTTAATTTTGGGGTAAACTATACCTTTAAGTCTCAGAGGTGCACTACTGGTCAAAATAAATTGTGTTTTTAATATATAATAAAATGAGAATAATTATTTTTAATTGTAATAATATTTCACAATATTACAGTTTTTACTGTATTTTGAACAAAATCAGTATTGGTGCACATAAAAGACTTGTTTAAAAAAAGAAATAATAAAGTGACCCTGCCCACTGAGATAAAACAGCCTACCGGGATTACATTAAAGGAAAAATGAATACCCTGCAAGCATTCCAGTGTGACATTAATGACAGGGGTTGTTTAGGTGAGTCTATATCGCTTGCTTATGATGAAAAGTTTTAATTTCGATCACATCTGAAGAGTCGAAAGGCAGAATCTCTTCTTAATCAGTCGTGATAAAGAGGTTGTTTTCACAGACTCTGTCTGATTGAGATGGATGGGACAGATGTGCACTTGGTGATGAGTACGCCATCCAAAGATACTAAAACACCCAGGGGACTGACAGAAACATCTGGAAGGAATTGTCAATGGGATTGATGCCTGAGCCAAAGTAATGAAAAATGAATTTACAGCACCACCATGTAAACAACATACAAACTGACCAAAATCCTCCGCACATGCTCTCAGTTTGATTTGTGATAATGTACATGTATTTTTTTTTCCCTTGTCTCAATACTTGTTTATCTATTAAAATATTACCTTTCAAAAAAGAAACATCTAGGTTTCTAATGACACCTAAGAGCCCAATCACCTTAGAATGTAAAGAAAACAAGCTAATGGACATTGGCGAGTGAGATTTGCATTGCGAACCACACCCCGATAAGCCAGTATAAATGGAAGCGTGCTAAACTCACCCATTCAAGTTTTGCACTGAGGAGCCGAGATGGTGTCCCGGCCGTTTCAGCTGTGGTACAGCAATTGTGGCGATGGGCCGTAACATCTCTGTTCCCTCCTTCATGGTACGGGGGTACATTAGTAACCTAGGTGCTTCCCTATCAGTCAATCACGTACAACGTTACGTCAGAACGACTGACGAATTGGGATCCCTGAAATGCCGCAATTTCTGTCCCTTCCAGCACCCCGAGTAAGCCGCCTAACCCCCCCATAACTGCAGGCTCTACACAGGGATTATAAAATCTCGCAAACGAGATTTTAGGTGTCATCCAGCCCACAGCTCTACAAATGTCTGCCAGCGAGGTACCATGCGCCAATGCACATGAGCGCGTGAGTGAGGCAACACTCTCACCACAAGGGGGCACGGCGGGTCTTGAGCCCGATATACCAAGACTATGGCATCATAAGATTCTTAAAAAATTACATAAGATATTAAGTCTTGTTTTCTGGGGAAATAAATCAAAATTAAGTGAGTTTTTGCTTAAAACAAGCTAAATTATCTGCCAATGGGTTAAGAAAAATAATCTTGTTTCTGTTTAAATTTAGATTATTTTTCTTACCCCATTGGCAGATAATTGCGCTTTTTTTAACCTGTTAGCCTTCAGCGCCACTTTTGAAAAATCCCCAGAAATAGCATACCCAACCTAAAAAAGATTCAATTAATTGACCCTTCGTCCTAAAAGCTCAAGTATGGTCTCATTTGAAAGCTGACACCTGCCACTTTATTGGAAATGTAGAATGAATTATTGTCATAATGAAAAAAAAAATTATGAATAGCTTCAAAGTTGTGTAAGTTATTAGAAATTTATTTTTATGAAACATCTTCATGAAAATTAAATTGAAGTTGGCCCGTCAGCACTCTAGAAATGCACTCCAGCTAAAGCCACATGTCTGACCATGTTATATTTAAAATTTGAAGGTGATAAGTCTAAAACTCTGTATTTTGTTAAATGTTTTTCAAGATCATCTCAAATGACTTTATTTTGAATTGACTCTAAAATGCAAACTTGTGTTTATTGTCATCTATTAGCATCTATTCAGTCTATTGTCTCTATTGTTTTGTGGTGCAAACGAGCCCCATTCAGTGTCACTCTCTCCTGCACACATTTACACCTTTCCAGCCGGCTTATGGCCATAAATATTATTTTCCTTTGTCTCCATTATAATCGCTAACGACTGGCTAATCACGGTGTTTCATCCCCTAATTTCTTTCATAATCTTCACTTCACATTTGAAACTGTATCAAATGCCTTTCTTAAATAAAGAAATATTTCAGTAAGCATTCCGATTTAGAAAAAAAAATCATAAAAAATAACAGCTAGATGGCAGGTGCAACTAGAGAGCTAGCTAGCATGTTAGCTTAGCACACCATCAATACACGACAATTTATGAGATTAAAACCCTGTTTGTGCTCCAAACTTACTTTATAGTGCAAGTCGAGTGTTTTAAATAATCTTCTATGAGCTTATTTGGCTTCAGAAAAGAAAATCAGACAGAAAATATATGATTTGATATTATTCTGCACTATTGTAAAGTCTATATCAATTAGCATTACATTATACATATAATCTATTATTATAAAAATACCTGACATGGCTCGAAGAACACAGGTAAATCAAATATCATTGCAATCATGTTTATTGTCTTCAAAACATCTTTATCTGCATGTTATAGCGATCTCTGAAAGCTAACGTTAGCTGTGTTTGTCAGTGACGTCCTGGAAGGTCACAGGTTATTTCTTCTTCGTGAGCTTTCATATTTGGAAAAAACTGTGCAAATGGCGCCCTCAGCCTGCTGTATGGATTGAAAACACAGTACATCAGAGTATCCAGCGCTCTTTATGTATACATCGACGCATTTGGATATAAATTCAATAAATATTATTCCTGTCTATAGAAATATGATGTAAACCTATGATAATATATCAATATTTCTCCAAATCTGCACATTTTTGAGCCAAAAGCCCTGAGGAACGTTGTTTTGTCACGCGTTCTCAAGACAACAGCACCGGAGTTTTTTTCTGAATGGAGCAGCTGACGCTCATAATTCATATTAAAGGTATCGACTCATTTTTTCATTACATAAATCCTGACACAAATTAAGACATAACTGTCACTATAAGTTTCTCAGAATACAATAGTGGTCAAATACTGAAACGTGAGACTTATATATTTTTAATGATGTATAGTTTGTCAAGGTAATAACATTAAATCTGATAGTAACTTTGAACTATTTAAAAAAAAAAACGCTTCAGAGCGTCCTCGCTCTGGTGAAGGTTAACAGGTAAAAGCAAAAACTCACTTAATTTTGATTTAAACAAGACTTAATATCTTAAGTAATTTTACTAATCTAGTAAATGCATCTTGATTTAAGAATTTTTTGATATTTGGACTGGAAACAAGATAAAAATACTAAGTAAGAAAAGCATTTTTTGCAGTGAGGGGGGCTGCATATGGAAAAACACTGAGGTGTCCAGCCCGCAGGGTGGAATGTTTTAACCCCAGGGGTGGCAACGTGGCTTGCCGAGGGAAAGGCACATGCTCAGAGAGGCTTACAGTGGAAATATACATGGGGGGGAACCATGCACATGGCGGCACCTAGCCAATCGCGAAACCTGCCGGTGGCATAACTCTGGCGTTGACGTCAACAGTGCTGGAGGAACTCAGAGCTTCTCGGGGAGGCTCACCTGAGGAGAATATCGCACGTATCCAGTCCGTGGAGTGGAATGGCGAGCTAGCAAAGACACCTGAGCAGATCCTAGTACCAGCTGGTTGAAGCGAGTACATGAGAGGACACTGGCTGCACTCGGAGATGGTAGAATCTTGCGAATGTGTTGGGTGTCGCCCACCCTGCAGCTCGACAGATGTCTGTTAGCGAGGCGCCATGCGCTAGAGCCCAAGAGGAAGCCCCACTCCGGGTGGAGTGGGCCTTCACACCAATGAGGCATGGTCGACCTTGCTGCTGGTATACCAAAGCAATGGCGTCTATCGGAAGTGATGGAAGCCACCACCGCTGGTGGTAGGGTACTCAAACCTGCCTCGGAGGTCCTTCCTCAGAGGAATTAGCCAGGGAGGCGAGACGTACTGCCAGCAACTCGAGGTAATTGACATGCCAAAGGCGCTGGGGTCCTGTCCAGGAGCCCGCAGCAGCATGTCCATTGCACATGGCGCCCCAGCCCGTGGTGGAGGCATCTGTTGGGTAACAACATGCTGGAAACTTGTTCTAAGGGCACTCAGGTCTGTAGAAAGCTGAGGTTCGTCCACGGGGTGAAGGTCTGATGGCAGGTCGGAGTAACTGGTACTCGAAGTGTGCCTTGTTGCCATGCCCACCTCGGGACTCGATCGCAAAGCCAGAGCTGAAGCGATCTCATATGAAGCAATCCAAGTGGCGTTGTTACGGCTGCAGATGCCATATGCCCCAGGAGCCTCTGAAATAGTTTCAGTGGAACCGCACTCTTGCCCTCTAACTGTCTCAGGCAAGTCAGCAGTGATTGCGCACACTCGCAAGCTGAGCGCACTAGCGACCGAGTTGATTTCCATACCGAGAAAAGAGATCCTCTGCACAAGGCAAAGTTTGCTCTTCTCCCAGTTGACCCGAAGGCCCAGGCGAGCTAGGTGCCGGAGCACTAGGTCCCTGTGTCCGCAGACCTGGTCTCGAGGCTGAGCTAGGATCAGTCAGTCGTCAAGATAGTTCAGGATGCGAACCCCGTGTTGCCGTAGCGGCACAAGGGCTGCCTCGACGACCTTCGTGAAGACGCGAGGAGACAGGGCTAGCCCGAATGGGAGAACCACGTACTGGTATTTTGTGAGAGGAAAAGGTATTTGCAGAGTGTTGAAACGACCAGGGAGATGAACACACAAACACTGGCAGATCACTGCTCATATCAGCAGGGAATGTGCACTCGCTGGAACTCGCCGTCACACCAACACCTGGAGAGAAGCTCGTCTCGAAGAGAGTAGAGATGAATCGTCGATCTCAGGATGGCTTGTGGAGTGAAGTGATACATTTGGCTCCGAAGTGAAAACATATCTGCATGTTGCCAGCGTACTTCCTTATATACCCACGAGGTGGGGCGGAGTCACGCCATGCAAATTCCGCAGACCCATGGCATTTCTTTGCCCATTGGCTTGTTTCATTTCTTGAAGATGTTAGGCTTTCTAAACGAAACCCCATTCGTCGTCAAGACGTAACTCGTAGGGACTACGAAAGGGAACTACAAATGACTACAAAACATGGCACAGAACAGGAAATAACAAGTCCACACAAGACAAGGGGAACACAAGACAGGAATCATGACACAACTGAACCATATTTTTTTCCTCTTGCGTAGGTCATGGTTTAAGGATGAAGTTATGTGACACAACCTGACCATGTTGGCATCTGCACAATTCAGCTTGCTTCTACCAAGTGATCGATGAACTTGTGCCAAAATACAGTGAAATTTGATTTGACATGACAAAAGATAAGCACTATTAAAACACCCTCTATTCATTGGCTTCTATGGAACCACAAAGAACCTTTAACATCCATGGAAACTTTACAATGCACAAAAGATACTTTATAGTAGAAAAGGGTTCTTTAGATTATTAAAACGTTCTTCGTAAATTAAAAAAGGCTTTTAAGAACTGTTGTTAAGAACTGCAAGGCTTTGGGGAACTTCTATGGCATGGCTGTGAAATCCCTCTTTTGGAACTATTTTTAAGGAAGCGTTTTCTCCTCCCTTGTTGATAAGCCTATCCTGTTCTGTCCTATCCTTAACTACACACATTATATTGTAATTGAGCTGTGAGCCACCAGTTGAGAAGCACTAATTTAGACTGAATATGTGTTTTAGGAAAAACATAATCTTTGAGTCCTAAACAGATGGAAGATAATTGTTTAAATATTGCAAATGAGCTGCTAAGTGTTTTAGTGCCATGGCTATAGTGGTATGGTTGAAGCAGACAGAACAGTATGAAGAGTCATCCATTAAACATAAACATCCCCTACAGCCACAAAAAAGCTTAAATACATGGGAGGGCTGGGTCACAGGCTCTGAGAGGAGCAGGGCAGAGAGGGGGGACAGGTTTACTCAGACTCTTTTAATGTGCTGTGGCTCTACTTAAACATTGTTTTGAGCTCAATGCATCTAGATTAGTGCCACAGGGGAAAGCCTGAGGCTATCTCTATAATGAGCTTTAGAAAATGTCACGTTTTCATTTTTCATTATGGGGCCATTTTAGAGAAAGAGAATAAAGGCGCATCTCAAGGGAGAATGTGGAAACGATTTGCTTCCTCCTGTGTTGAGAAAAACATTTAAGAGATATTTGTTTTCTATCTTTTTGGTTGTTGGTTGTTTTCTAAAAGGCCCAAACAGCCTGGGCCACAATACAATACAGCCACTGATCATTTCCTATTAATCTATGTATAAAGGAAAAATGTATATAATTTTAAGGGTTAATTCACCTAAAAATTGTAATTCTGTCATTAATAACTCACCGTAAACCCGTAAGACTTTTGTTCATCTTAGGAACACAAATGCAGATCTTTCTAGGTACTCAAAGCGCTTTACATATGGAAGGGGAAATCTGGGAAATACTGTGCAGCATCCACCTGGATGATGCGACGGCAGCCATATTGCACCAGAACGCCCACCACACACCAACTTATAGGTGGAGAGGAAACAGTGTGATGAAGCCAATCAGTTTATATGGGGATGATTAGGAGGCCATGATGGACAGAGGATTTTTAATGACCACAGAGTCAGGACCTCGGTTTAACGTCTCATCCGAAGGCCGGTGCTCTAGTTTTCCCATCACTTTACTGGGGCATTAGAACCCACACAGACCACAGGGTGAGCACCCCCTACTGGCCTCACTAACACCTCTTCCAGCAGCAACATGGTTTTCCCAGGAGGTCTCCCATCCAGGTACTAAGCAGGCTCAACCCTGCTTAGCTTCAGTGGGCAACCAGTCTTGGGCAACAGGGTGATATGGCTGCTTGGCTAATTGATGTTTAATTGATGTCATTTCAATTCGGAAAAAGAAAGAAAAAAAGAAAGAAAGAAAGAAAGAAAGAAAGAAAGAAAGAAAGAAAGAAAGAAAGAAAGAAAGAAAGAAAGAGAAAAGAAAATGTGTATAGGCTACTTGTCCATTCAACCGTGAAAAATGGGAAAGGGAGCTCAATTCAGTAGCTTATTCAGTAGCTTACACATGCGCTGACATCTGAGAGGTGGCTTTCTGTGTGCACACAAAACCAGACTGAATTGAATCTCACGCTATTTCAGATTTGTCCATATGTCTGCTCTGTTCTTTCTCCCGGACATTTACATCTACCGCACATCAGACTGGATTTCTTCCCAAATTGTCCTTACCAAACATTTCATCTCATTTTATTTGTTTTATTTGACGAAAATGTCACTAGATTTTCATTCAAAAATGTCATTCATTGTTATTGACGAAAATATGATGAAAATTATTCGTCAATCAAATTAACACTGCCTCAGACTAAAATGCATGTTTGAGTGGGTTTTAAATGAGAGAAACTTGCACTGACATATCTTAAAATATCAGTACCATTGATGTCTCAAGATGCACACCAGTAATGTTTTTTTTTTCTAAGGCATGTTTATAAAAGCTACTTAAATGTCCTAATTGAACTAAGGTATAATCCTGGCTTAATCTAAGCCCTGTCAGTGAAACCAGGCCTCCATCTGTCAGACTAGTCATCCATAATGGGTCCTTCATTAGAGCTCATCTTAGTGACATTTCTGCAAATTTTACTTCTGTCCTGGCTCTTGCTCACTCTGGCATCCTGGGACCTCTTTATTATGTGTCATTAAATGTTTTAAAGTGTGCATAATTGATCCCCCCAATAAGTCCTCATTGATTTATTGCCATCTCAACTGCTAAAGGTACTTTAAAAATTCATAATAACTGTAGGTGCCGTCTCACAATCCATTAGCTGCTCCTGGCCCCCCAGTCTTTCCATTGATTGACCTTGTGCAGGGATTTTTGTAGAGCGTGTCTATCACTTTTACTTTCCTTCCATCCTTCAACAGTGTGGGAAGAGTTATGTTTCAGCATTTTTCCTTGATAGCTCCGCTTTGATTTCTCTCTCTCAGCCTTTTCCTCTGTTTCTCTCTTCCTGCCTGTATCTCTTTCGGTATCCCCCAGTTTCTCTCCTTTCTGTCTTTCTCTTTACTCTCTCCCTTTCTCTCTAAATTGAAGCCCTTACTCAGAGATGATGAATAAATAAAGCATGTTCCATAAACAGCTTTCCACTATTATTTAAGCTTCCAGGGCCTCTCGCTCTGACAGCCTCCTCTCCCTGCCATCAAATTCAAGTGTGTAAATTTTCTAAAAGGCTCTGAATGTTTAATGATGATTTCAGGGAATGATGGAGTAATAGCTGAATAGTGAAGCTATTAGTTTTAATATTTATATTGAGTGCTTTGAATGATTAATGTGACAGGATGTAGAAACAGAGCTGCGGGACACATGTGCTTCACAACCGAAACGCCACTTGCTGGAAAATATTTGTTTGCGCAGTTGCAGGGACCAAACAGTAGAAGGGAAGACTTTAAGTTTATCATTTAGTACTTTCAGTTTTAATATCACACAGCTGTTAAATTGAGCCATCATTTGAAGAGTGTTGCAATCTATGAACAATTAAATCAGAATTCACTAAAATACAGGACATTTTACTCTGCATATAACCTTTTAGTACTTCACCTTTTGACTTTTATTGCCACACATAAATGTGTTTACTCTGTTCTCTCAATTGCAGGTAACAATTTTTCACACTCTCAAGTGTTGATTATTGATTTGCGTGCACAATGGATGGAACATTTAAACCTGCTGCAAACCCCCTGTAGCTCATCAGATTCAAATGTGTACTTACTTTATATTAACAATGATTCCAGAGAGGGTTCAACTGAAGAAAAAAAAAATTATCTATTTTAAAATACCGTATGATATATGAACATACATAATATTTAACAAAAGTTCAAGTGTACCAAACATAATATTATCAGTATAAAGAAATCCTCATTATAAAGTGATTATTTTGTTTGTTTTATCAAATATACAAGGCCATATTAAAACACCTAAACAAATTATGTCTTAAGTGTTCAAGAAAAAATTTGCCTATAGAAATGTAATCATATGCGAGTTGCATATTGTACACAACAATTGATTAAAAATATATATATATTTGCTGAGCCATGAGCACAAGCAAAAGTGAATAAAACTTCCCAAACTGCAACCAAGACCAAAAGGTCAAATCCCTGCTGCCATTCTGTTAAATGGCATCCATCCACTACAATAACCATATCACCTTAATATAATCTAACATAATTCAACACGTCTGCAGCCGAACATGCGCAGCAATACAAACAAGAACAATGTTTTTATCAAAGCTTTTTGAAGCTATTTTGAGAACAGATGCTAAGGGGAAAAGAATGTTGACAAAGGAGAAAAAAAATGAGATGAAGGAATGTAACACACAACATGATGACACAGAGCAAGTTCCATTATTCAGATCCAGCCACTGTGCAGTTTGTCTGTCAGTGCCTTTGGCATGTTAAAGAGCTGGCACAAAGTGCTTTAAGGGCTCAGTTTTCTTCTGCTCAGCAGAGCGCTGGATTTAAAGGCCAGTTGATTCTTGTGGGTATCAGACAGTGTGTTCCTGAGGGGCTTCAGCTCTTTCATGCACATTTAGTGCACTTGACTCAGCGCGCAGAAGCTCTCAGATGGAAAAGCCATGTTTAGAGGACGCCGGTCAGACATTAAAACATTGCTTTCCCATTGTTTTTGGCTACTCTTAAATGCCATCTTACTCTCCTGAGTCTGCCGAGCACACGTCAGGCCATGTCAATGTGTTCTTGAAGAAACGTCATTTGAAAAGTATTTTCACTCCTCCTATTCTTCCACCTGGGATGGAAGGGGGTGGTTATGGGTAAACACTGCTGCTGGTCAGGCTGTCATGTGTGCTCTAGCCATGGCTGAGCGATTGAGCGAGGGATAGATGGAGACAGTGGAGGTCAGGAGGATCGAGAAAAGCAGTGATTCATCCCATTTCATTTTGTGAGCAGTGGGACGGTCCAGACAGCCAAATGCTCAGCGCACTCTGGCTTTGGAATATTGTGAAGTACATCTCAACAGATACATATGATAGATTTTGTTGGCAGATTTGGAAAGTGAAGGAAGCAGTGCTACGTGAGGTGTCTGTGAACCAAAGTTATGAGCAATGTCTTCCTGGACAGATATGGGTGTTTCCTCAACCTCAGGCACTTTTATTGTCACACTGTATAGTTGAAACAATCGCTGGAAGAAGGACTTCAAATCCATGAAAGTTTTATTTCAATTTAAAACAGACGACTATAGGGAAATGCATGAGAAAACAACAAAACAGCTTAAACAAGACTAGAAGATTAACGATGAGACTCAGACATGAACAGAACAGATCAAAAACAAACTCTAAACGTGAATAAACAAACTCAAGATATGTTTTTTATTACAGCCCTTATACGAAAAAGAAGTATACTTCAAGTTAATTTCATGAGGTATACTTAAGTAATGTTGAAGTAAATTTTTAAGTATACATTATAAAATAAGTATACTAATGTCAATATGTACTAGTAGTAAACTTGTAAGTGTACTATTTTAATACCGCTTGGGACTAAATTGGCCCAATTTTAGTATATAAAAGTATATGTATAAGTGTAACAGTAGTAAACTTTAAGTGCACAACTAGTTCATAATTATGTTTCTCATTTGTACTGCAAGTGAACCTATGGGTATACTAGTAGTTTATTATTTTAATACTTGTAGCAAATTTTTAGTTTATGAAAGTACACTCTCAGTAAACTACTAGTTTAATAGTTGTATATAAGTTTTATTTAAGTGAACTTAACATCATACTTGTAGTTTACTAATTATATATTATTTTTGCTCTTTTAGTATACTCTCAGTAAACTACTAGTTTAGTAGTTTTATACTACAAGTTTTATTTAGGTGAACTTAACATTATACTTAAGTTACTATTTATATATTATTTTTGCACTTGCAGTAGGCCTATATATAGATACCACTATGTTCAAATGTTATTTTTTTATACTTGAAAAATATATTTAAATGTACTTTAATTTTAAAAACATTTTATTAGCCTCACACTTGAATGTTGGTAAGCTTCATAAAGAAAGGCAACATTTAAAAAAAAAAAAGTTGAGAAAATCTAATTTCTGTCCTTGATCAGATTCAGAACGATGATCAAAACACAGATGGAGTAGATCGACTCCAACACCCCCAAAGCTTCACAGTTGTTTTCTCATCATCTGTTACGCTTAATTTCATTTGGAAACATTAAGCAGTTTTGATTTACACGCTGTTTAATGTTTAATGATCACGTTATTTTACATTTGAGTAAGCAATCTTTCATCACTTGTTTCAGCTTCTTCTCCTGTGTTTTGATCCGGATGTGTCATAGCGCCCCCTACCGTATAACAGTTAAAACATGGATAGCTGGAAAATTCAGTCAGTGGCGGGGAAAGAGTAAAGTAGAACTAGAGTGTACATTTCCAGAAGAAAATGTGAATGGTGCTTGCAGTGGCAAAACTCGCAACTCGGTTGTTAGGGTGCGGTTAGCTAAATTTTTGCAAGATGAAAACAAAATTAGCATGTTGTTAGCATAATTAGCATGTTAATACCCATGATGTTTAAATGGGAATAGGAGCGGGCTTCACTCAGTGATTAAAGTAAACTTTAAGAGTGCTGGCCTGAATAATTGGAATATTTAGAACAGGAGAGAGGCCGCACTATGCATATTTAGTCTTTTTATTTGCACTGAAGAAGGCACGCGCCGAAACGCGTTTTTTGCAAATAAAAATACTATTTATGCATAGTGCGGCCTCTCTCCTGTTCTAAATACCTATGATGTTAACATGCTTTTAACAAGATGCTAACATGATTAGCATGTTTCTAGCATCATGATTAGCATGTTTCTAGCATTATGCTAGCATTATTAGCATGTTGCTAACATCATGGTAGCATGCTTTTAGAAAGATGCTTACATGATTAGCATGTTTCTAACATGAAGGTTGCATGCTTTTAGCAAGATGCTAGCATGATTAGCATGTTCCTAGCATAATTATCATGTGGCTAACATGTTTTTAGCAAAATGCTAGCATGATTAGCATGTTTTTAGAAAAATGCTAGCATGATTAGCATCTAGCTAGCATTATGCTAGCATGATTAGCATCTTGCTAGCATGTTTTTGTGTTGCTAGGCGGTTTGCTAAAGTATTCTGGGTGGTTGCTAGGGTGTTGCTATGGTGTTCTGAATGGTTGCTAGGGCGTTGCTAGGTGGTTGATAGGGTGTTATGGGTGGTTGCTAGGCTTTTGTTAGGGTAATCTGGGTGGTTGCTAGAGCGTTGCTAGGGTATTCTGTGTGGTTGCTAGGGTGTTTCTATTGTGTTCTGAATGGTTACTAGGGCATTGCTAGGCAGTTGCTAGGGAGTTTGGGGTGGTTGCTAAGCGGTTGCTAGGGTATTATGGGTGGTTGCTAGGGTTATCCAGGTGGTTGCTAGGGTATTTTTTGTGGTTGCTATGGAGATTCTAGGCGGTTGCTAGGGTGTTCAGGGTGGTTGCTAAGGTATTCTGGGTGGTTGCTATGGTGTTACTAGGTGGTTGGTAGTTGTCACAGATGGTTACTATTGGAGTTCTTAGCATTTTCTTGGCATGAATTAGCACTTAGCTAATAGCTATTAGCATGTAGCTATTCACCGCCAGCATGTGTAGCATGTAGGAAGTCATGTTTGCTAACATGAGTCAAAAGAGCCAACCCCCATCTCTATACAGTTTTCTGATGCAAAGATAATTGGTCTTGCAAAATTGTTGCTAGAGAGTGGCTTGTTAGCTGAAAATCATGAAACTTCAAATGCTGCTTGACAGTATGAATATAAACCAACTCCCATTCCTCTGTGACATTCAGAATGGAAGATATTCCTTTATGGATTTTGGTTGCTAAGGTGCTCGACAATGGTTGCTAGGGCGGGGCTAGAAAGTGTTGTGGTGTGTCATGAATGGATGTTTGCTGCCCTGAGTCAAACTTGTGTTAACCTCATGTCTTTATGATGTTTTGATGCAGATATATATTCTTGCAAAATTGTTGCTATGGTACTCTGGTTGCTAGGGAGTGGCTTGGCAGCTGCCAATCATGAGACTCCAAAAGCTGCTTGCCAGTGTGAATGATATAAACCAACTCCCATTCCTCTGTGACATTCATAATGCAAAATATCACTCTATGGATTTTGGTTGCTAAGATGCTCAATAATGGTTGCTAGGGAGGGGCTAGGAAGTGTTGAGGTGAGTCATGATTGGCTGTTTGCTGTCCCGAGTCAAACGAGACCACCCTCATCTTTCAATGACAATTCAGTCCGGATTTATCCCTTTGATCTATTTTAATGTAAGTCTATGGGACTTGTTGCTAATGTGCTCTAAATAGTTGCTAGGGCGTGGCTTGATAGCTTCACAATGATCCTGAGAGACTGATTGGTCGTCTGAGTATAATGAGCCCGCCCCCTTGTCTCTATGACACTGTGATCAGGAGCTACGTTCAATACAAAATCCCTATGCAATGTCTAGGACGGCCCGTAAGTCAATAGGGAAACTTTGGGCAGCTCCTGCCCCTCAGGGGTGCAACTTTTACCCCATTGTGAGGCATGTTCTTACAGAGCCTGCCAGCCTGTATATAGTGAATAAACTTCTTTTTCGTAAGGGAGGCTAACAAATTTCAAATAATTTTGCTAGATGACACATTTTAAACTGTCTTGGAAACTTTTTAACTTCCCTTTATTTATTTCTACCAGAAAGACTTGGGATAATAAATACTGTGACAATTAAACATTTATTAACAGCCCAGCAAGCATTCAAGTTCTTTGGCGTAGCTTGCAATCCGAGGGTCCGGACTCTGCATATCCTGCCTGAAGACGAAGGCAGGGGGGCAGCCGACCCTCTGCGATGTATGGGAAGGGGCCATCCTGGTGGTGGTGGGGTGGATGGAGGGAAGGGGACATCCTGGTGGTGGTGGGGTGGATGGAGGGAAGGGGCCATCCTGGTGGTGGTGGGGTGGATGGAGGGAAGGGGCCATCCTGGTGGTGGTGGGGTGGATGGAGGGAAGAGACCATACTGGTGGTGTTGGGGAGGATGGAGGGAAAGACTTGTCTTGGTGGTGTTGGGGAGGATGGAGGGAAAGACCTGTCTTGGTGGTGGTGGGGAGGATGGAGGTTAATGGAAGTGTCAGCATCTGCAAACTCAGACATATGTAAGTACCGATCTTTTATACCACAAGTATAAGAATATGATAGGATAGATGAGATGGTAATAGGTGACGTAACAATTGAGTCTTCCTGGCAGAACTTATGCTAAAGCTTTCATTTGTACACATTTTCCCCCATCCCAGTAAAAACAAAAATTATTTTCCACCCAAAGATAAGTTTATTCCTAAATTATGACAAAAGTTTTTCAAAAGTTAGTGTACTGGGTTACCAAGGAGTGACAGCATTAATGAAAAAGCATAATTAAGATGAATGAGAATTGTGAAGTTCGAAGAAAAAGAAAAATCAAGGTAAATCTACAGTAGCTTGTGAAAATATTTTTTTATAGTGTGTCAATTTATGTGCACTGTAAATTCTAAGTTGAATCTACCCACATTATTTGAGGAAACTATATTGAACAAGCAATAAATAATTGAAAAAAAAGTTATTGCGTCACATTAACAGCTTTATTTAGGTTCAAACTGGTTGACATTAAGTGTAATTCAAACTGGTTGCCATTAAGTGTAATTGCTCCTTTTGTATGCAATAAAAAAAAAAGCCACATTTTTCCTATCCAGCTTACTCCTTTTTAGATTGTGGGTGGCACCAGTTTAGGGAAATTCCACTAAAAAAAAACTGAAACTAATCATTTCAAATGATAAGGTTGCACTACAAATCATCATCATCCTTCAGTTTGACTGAACGAGCTATAACATTTCCTTCATGTTCTCATGTACAGACTTTAAGATAATAACAGAACGCTTGGTATTTTATTGTGACATGGTATGTGACAAAAATATTTATGGCAAGAGTTTTCAGTCTTCGCATTATTTTCCTCCTGATTATTTATTTTTTTCCTTTGTATTCCACTATAACAGTAAGAAAAGGGACAATATTTACTGCACATGTCTGCCATACAAGGGCAAAAGACCTTAACTCGCTAGAGTGTGGAACTGAGAAAAATGACTTTAAAGATGTTTTGTTGTCCTGCACTAAATATTAATTATAGGTAGGACACTGGGCAATTAGATGTTTTAGTAATGAAAATTATCTACATTAAAATAGTGGTCAAAAGTCAAGTTTGAGCTAAATATTTTTTTAAGTTATTGTACTCTGCCTCTGTATTGTCAGCAAAAAAGTAAGAAGTCATGCCAAGGCAAAAAGCAGTAACTTCCATTTTATCAATATTTGGTTGCTGATCACCATTAACAAAATCATTATAGTAACACCTGTATAAAATATAGTGATCATGGTGTTTATTTTGTATGATTTACAATTACTTATAGCTATCTACGTATTGCTATCCTGTGCTTTGGTTGCATTCTGATGGCATTATTAAGACATTAGACATGACAAAATATCTCCATAGTGGTAAAGAGTATCTTCAATTGGTACCGAGTGGCATAAGACCTAAGCGCCCATTCAAAATGATCACGATAAACAGATCCTCACACACATTCGACCCGGGGACTGGTTTATAATGGTGGACCTGAAAGACATACTTTCACATTCAGATAGCCCCTCATCACAGGCGCTGTTCGAAGGTGTCGCGCTCACTTGTAACAGCTGGTCTGACGTTGTATGCACCAGTACACTTGTTGCTTCATTATGTTGTATCTACCAATATTGTTACGCCGTCCAGTCTCCCTGATTCCTCCATCTCTCATCCACGAACGCCCTCTCCTGAGTTCTAGTGAGTTACATACTTTCCCATTAGTATGCATAATTTGTGATGTGATTGTCCGTCACCTGTTCTGCATCATCACTTATTTTTCAGCCTTTATCTGCCTCATTATCTGAGCGTCCTGTGCGAAGTATTTCTATGTGTGCATGTCCGAGCCGTTTCTATGAACCTAGTTTTCCTTTGCTTACTGATCCTCGCTATACTAACATTATCTGATTGTCTGCAGCCTGTCTCGACCCATTGCCTGATCCGGACCCTGATTCTGAGCCGCCTGCCCAGACCTTTTTGCCTGTCCCTGTTTTCCGTATGCACACCGCCTGCCTGCTACTTACAGCCTGGTTTCACCCCGCTGTCAGAGCATCTCAGTACAAGAATTCCCTGAGTTTATAATTGCCTGACTTTGAGTTAATAAAAGTTGTTGCATATGGATCTGCCTCAGCCTTCTGACTCCTTACAGAATACTTCGCCACACGAGGATTCAGCAACTATGACGGCATTATCTGCAGCGTTCAACGCACAAGCCTCGCAACTGGCCACTCATCACCATCAGCTCTCATGTCTAATAGTTGTAACGGAGGAACTGGTAAAAGCAATGCAAACTCTACGAACCCCTTCCTCGGATGCCTCGTATGTGTCAGTTTCTCCATCTCCCGTTCCCATGTCTCAGCTTCAGACCACCGCGAGCCCTAGACTCGTGTTACCTGAGAAGTTTGACGGTAATCCAGGTAAATGCAAATGATTCATCCATCAATATTCTCTGTTTCTGAGCCAACAGCCTTCACGGCATACTTCGGATGCCAGCAAAATCTCCTTCGTCTCCTCCCTGCTGACCGGCCGCACTCTGGACTGGATTAACGGCCGTATGGAGAACGGATGGCTCTGCATTTCGCACATACGATGAATTTCTTCAGGAATTCCGGGCCGTCTTCGAACACTCCAAAGGAGGAAAGGGAGCGGAGGATCTGCTTCTGGAACTTATACAAGGACCCAATACAGCCGCTGAGTAAGCACTTGATTTTCGTACTCTTGCCACGCAGACTAACTGGGCTGATAGTTCTACCAGAAAGACTCGGAGAATAGATACTCGATAAGTATCCATTTATTAACAGCCCAGCAAGCCACATGCAATAAGTTCTTTGGCGTAGGCCCCGTCCGTCACTCGCAATCCGAGGGTACGGATTCAGCATTTCCCGCCTGAAGATGGCGGGGGCGCAGCCGACCCCCCAGTGCGGTATTGGAAGGGACCATCCTGGTGGTGGTGGGGAGGTTGAAGGGGAAATCCTATGGTGATAGGGAGGATGGACGGAGGAACCCATCTCGTTGATGGAGGGGAGAAATCATCTTGGTGGTGGTGGGGTGGATGGAGTTGAGTGAAGCGTCAGCATCTGCGAACTCAGACAATTGTAAGTACGGGTCTTTTATACTTCTAGTATAAACGTGATTGGATAGATGAGAAGATAATGAGTGACGCAACAATTGAGTCTTCCCAACAGAACTTACGCTAAAGCTTTCATTTCTACCAGAAAGACTCGGAGAATAGATACTCGATAAGTATGCATTTATTAACAGCCCAGCAAGCCACATGCAATAAGTTCTTTGGCGTAGGCCCCGTCCGTCACTCGCAATCCGAGGGTACGGATTCAGCATTTCCCGCCTGAAGATGGCGGGGGCGCAGCCGACCCCCAAAAATGGGTGGAAGAATAATTCCACTGGACGGGGCCCACCCCCAAAGAACGGTAAGGAAAGTATACCCACCAGCCGTGTGTCATGTAGATCCTAAAATAGATAGAAAATTAAGTTTAGTAAGCTGACAACAAATATGGAACATATCAATCCTCATAGTCGATAGCTTATAATAGAATTCCATTTATCTTCGGGGACAGCAGATCTATAAAAGAATGTGAAGTATGCATTTATATGTTTATAAGTATATATGTATGCCGCGCATGAACGAGGCCACTCTGAGCCACATAGAGACGAGGCCATGCTGAGCCACACGGAGACGAGGCCACGCTGAGCCACACGGAGACGAGGCCACGCTGAGCCACACTGAGACGAGGCCACGCTGAGCCACACGGAGACGAGGCCACGCTGAGCCACACTGAGACGAGGCCACGCTGAGCCACACTGAGACGAGGCCACGCTGAGCCACACTGAGACGAGGCCACGCTGAGCCACACAGAGACGAGGCCACGCTGAGCCACACAGAGACGAGGCCACGCTGAGCCACACAGAGACGAGGCCACCCTGAGCCACACAGAGACGAGGCCACGCTGAGCCACACAGAGACGAGGCCACACTGAGCCACACAGAGACTGAGTGAAGCGTCAGCATCTGCGAACTCAGACAAGTGTAAGTACGGGTCTTTTGTACTTCTAGTATAAACGTGATAAGATAGATGAGAAGAAAATGAGTGACGCAACAATTGAGTCTTCCCAGCAGAATTTACGCTAAAGCTTTCATTTCTCTTAAGTTGATTTGTCGGCGTTGATTGAGTCACGAGTTACAGGCAGAGCTAGCTTGCCGCCGATGAGGGAAGGAATTTCAACCAGTTCGCTCAACTCGCCATTTAAATTGATAACCTGATGCGCTCACTCCACGCTGGCATTCGCTCCACTACCTCCTCTGCTGCGGTGAGTCTAACTCTTGATTGTTTAAATCCTAAATCATGTGAAGTAGTTCCCATTGAACTTACTGTCAACGGCATATCCATTTCCACGTCTGCTGTGTTGGATTCTGGCGCTGCTGGGAACTTTATGTTGCAAGAATTTGCTAAACTTCACAGGATTACTCTAATTTCATGCATTTCTCCCCTTTCTGTCGAGGCTGTTGATGGTAGACCTGCTTTTCCAACTGCTTGTCCTCGGTATAACCTCTTACTCTAAGGAGCATCCTTGAATTCCCTGATGATACCGTGTTGAATCGCCTGCCCTCCGTGTACCACGACTTGACTGAGGCCTTCAGCAAATCTAAAGCCACTAAACTACCGCCTCATCGCTCTTATGATTGCGCCATTGACTTCTTACCTGACGCCACACTACCAAAGGGGCATGTCTTTCCTCTGTCCCAGCCCGAGACTGAAGCCATGCAGAAATATATTTAGGAGGAGCTCGCCAAACGTTTTATTCGACCATCCACATCTCCCGCATCCGCCGGCTTCTTTTTCGCCCAGAAGAAGGATGGAGGACTCCGACCATGTATTGATTACAGAGCGCTCAACGATTGTACCGTCAAGTTTTGCTATCCACTGCCCCTAGTGCCATCTGCCCTGGAGCTGCTCCGCAAGGCAAGATACTATACCAAGCTGGACCTGTGAAGTGCTTACAATCTGGTCCGTATCCGCGAAGGGGATGAGTGGAAGACTGCCTTTTCTACGTGTACTGGGCACTACGAGTACTTGGTCATGCCTTTCGGGCTTTCCAATAGTCCTGCTGTATTCCAATCTTTCATCAATGACGTTTTCCGGGATATGCTCCAACGCCACGTCATCATCTATATTGACGACATTCTGATTTACTCAGACACCCTAGAAGCCCATGTCCAGCACGTCCATACGGTGCTCCGGAGGCTCATCCGGCACCAGCTCTACGCGAAGATCGAGAAGTGTGACTTTCACCAAACCTCTACCTCGTTCTTGGGCTACATTATCAGTCCGGGAGGTGTGGCTATGGATGAAGGCAAGGTAAAGGCAGTGGTGAAATGGTCCCGGCAAACTACGTTGAAGGAGCTGCAGCGCTTCCTTGGATTCGCAAATTTTTATCGGCGCTTCATCAGAGGGTTCCGCACGGTGGCAGCGCCCCGGACCGTCCTGGTTCGCAAAGGTACTTCTCGTCTGCCCTGGAGTGAAGAGGCCACTCGGGCCTTTAACCCTCTGGGGTCTGAGGTGTTTTCTGGGTCCTGGAGGTGTTCTGACATGCTCTGACATTTGAGCTTATTTCTGTTACTTGTGACATTTTCATGGCTAAAGTATTATTACACTGCATTCAGCACAAACACTGCTACAATAGTATATCAGCAGCATGTATGTAAAAGTTTGTAGTTTTGAGATAATGATGTTTATGCGTGGTTTGTGGAAAAAAAATGTCACTGAAATAAGGTCATAATACCCAAACTGATTATTTCTTCACAAGACTTTTGAAAATTGTATCATGTAGCCTAGAATATTTGCTTCAAAACTATGTGAAAATCATCCTGCATACTCATTCAGATAAGACAATATATTGATTTAAAATTTGTAAGACATGTTTTGTGTAAGAAAGCTGTATGTGAGGAGGCGTTAACAATCCATGCATATTAAGTGTTTCACACCTGAGAAAGACAAAGACCCTCCCATAATGGCCCTATTAGGAGCTCTCAGGCCATATCATTATGAGGCACAAAGAATAACTGCATTTAAAAAATAATGGCTTTTTGGGATTTATTTACAACACAACATAATCCAAAGATACACAAAAAAGGACAAAAAAGCACATTATTGAACACACTGATCACACCTTTGTGCCATTCCTGAAACATAGGTGTCATACATACCTGTCATTTCCATGTTGTTTGATTTTTCATTTTACCATGTAGGCCTACATGTACAGAGAATCATGTGAATGTTTAAGTCAGCAGGACACCATCAGTGGTCTCTCATCTGGTCCCTGTAAAAAAAAAAAAAAAAAAAAAACAGAACAACTGTGAACATGGTGATATCAAGATAAACTATAGGGCTGCACGATTGTGGGAATCCATTTTTAGATTTTTAAAATTGGGTAAAAATTGCGATTAAAAAAAATATAGCCTATGTAATGAACACCATGTTGTGTCTTGTAGGCATATACGTGCAGTGCTGCATACAATAATAATAACAAGCCTATAGCAGCTAGGCAGCCTATAAATCGTTAAACACTTCAGTAACACTACACTAGAGTAAAAATATAATTGATTATCATATGTTACTTCAAATGTTTACAATTATGATGTTATGAAATGAGATTGGAGTAAAAACATGCGTTTTACTTTTCAAACAGACAGCGCGACTGACTCAAACAGACAGCGAGCGTGTGCAAGAGAACATTTACTGAAGCGATGGAGCCGCTGAATGTGAAGTTTATGCAACAATAACACTAACTAATATAATTCAGAATTATTTCTTATCTTAAAATCTTTGTCTTCAAATCGCGTTCTTCGGATGTAAATCCAATAAGCTCGGGCGCATCTTCCAAACTCGGCAAACAGCAGAGGACTGATGAGGTTAGGTGCATTGTTGTTGAGGTAATGAGCACGATTTGCATGTCTATATATTTTGCACGTGTGGATGTGGTCACATTAAAAATAATGAGCAAGGGTTTGAGAAACTGGATATATTGTTGGTTTTATACAAATTACTTGAACAGAGAATATTTGTTTTCTTTTTGAATCAGGTCATTTAAAACTACAGACTTAAATGATTATAAAGATATAGAGCTCATAAATGTGTGACAAGTATTCGCTGAGTTTTGTTTATGTTTAGAGACGTGCTCAATAAAAAAAAGTTTGCGAGACGGAGAGGCAGATAGCACACCCTGTTTTTTTTTTTCTTTATTTTACAAAAGAACGTTTTGTTTTGATTGTAAGTGGACACATACAAAAGTAGACATCTCACAGATTCTTTTTTCATATTTCTTAAGTCTGTATGACCATACATGACAGAGTATTTTAAGTCTATGTTGCTGCTATGTAAAAAAAAAAAAAAACAGCAAAACGCGCCCGCGCGTTTGCCGACCCTAGAGGGTTAACCGTCTCAAACAGGCTTTTACCTCAGCTCCCATCCTGCATCATCCTGATCCAGAGTCACCTTTTGTAGTAGAAGTGGATGCCTCAAATACCGGTCTGGGTGCAGTGCTGTCTCAGTGTCAAGGATCACCTCCCAAGTTGTACCCGTGCGCCTATAATTCCAGGAAGCTTAGTCCAGCCATTGAAGAATGGAGGCACGGGCTGGAGGGTTCCACACATCCTTTCATCGTTCTTACTGATCACAAGAACTTAGAGTACCTTTGCACGGCTAAGAAGCTGAATCCCCGTCAGACCAGGTGGTCCTTGTTCTTTTCACGCTTCCAGTTCTCAGTCACCTATCGTCCGGGCTCGAAGAATACCAAGGCGGATTCCTTGTCTCGTCAGTTTGATTCAGAGGTGACCATGCAGACTCCAGAAACTATTCTCAGTCCAGATTTAGTCATCGGTCCCGTTCAGTGGGATATTGAGACCGAACTCGAGCTGGCCAACGCTGACACTGAAATCCCTCCAAAATGTCCTCCGGGAAAGCTCCATGTACCGAAGCCCTCTGTGAGAAGGTGCTTAGGCATGTTCATGTCTTGCCCAGCTCTGGACATCCAGGTATCACCACCACTATCCATCTTCTTCAGAATCGCTTCTGGTGGTCTACTCTGTCCCAGGATGCCAATCGGTTCGTTCATCAGTGCCTAACCTGTAATACTCAAAAAGCTTCCAATCTCATGCCCGCCGGTTTACTTCAGCCACTGCCCATACCACTACGACCCTGGTCTCATATTGCCATCGATTTTATTACGGATTTGCCACCATCTGACGGACACACCACTATCCTTACTGTAATCGACCGCTTCTCCAAGGCCTGCCTCAACCAGGAGATCTCCCGTTTCCTCCGGTCCTACTCGGAGCGAGGAGACCTGGAACCTGGCTCACACACACCTCCAATGGGCTGTCAATCGTTGCAAGAGGCAGGCTGACCGTCACCGCCGTCCCAACCCGGAGTATCAGCCAGGTCAATGGGTATGGATATCCACTCATAATCTTCGTCTAAACCTTCCTTGCAAGAAGATCAGTCCAAGATTCATGGGACCTTATAAGATCTTACGTCAGATAACTCCAGTGTCCTTCCGTCTAGCTCTGCCCAGGCATCTACGAGTATCTCCCACGTTCCATGTCTCTCTGCTTAAACCCGCCACGCCTCCCTCTGAGGAGAGGAGGGGGAATTCCTCTGAACAGTCTTCACAAGTCAATGCAGAAAAGTCCTCCCAAGCCATCATTGTGGAGGGTGAGGAAGCCTACCGTGTTCATCAGCTACTGGATTCCAGACGTCGTGGGGGACACCTGCAGTATCTGGTTGACTGGGAGGGCTTCAGTCCAGAGGAACGGTCTTGGGTCAATTCTAGTGACATTCTGGATCCCTTGCTCACTCAAGAGTATCACCGCAATCATCCTTACAAGCCTGCACCACGTGCTCGTGTCCGTCACCTTTTCTGCATCATCACTTATTTCTCAACTATTCTTTATCTGCCTCGTTATCTTAGCGTCCTGTGCGAAGTATTGCCTCTCCACGTGTGCATGTCCGAGCCGTTTCTATGAACCTAGTCTTCCTTTGTTTACTGATCCTCGCTATACTAACATTATCTGATTGTCTGCAGCCGCAGTGAATGAGCTGTGCCGAACCATAGCTCTCCGGGGGACCGTTCCAGTGTTTTTCCATTTCAATTATATCCCTGTTCTCTGGTATCGCCTAGAGAACATGTCAGCGCTCCAGTGGAACGCTCAGAAATGCAATGTTACACGTACAAGACTTTGCAGGAAATTAATGTGAAAACCAGGCTATTATAGAATGAGATAAACAAGTTAATGAGACACAGGTGAAAGTGATAATGGATGATGGTCTGGGCAAAGGATTATGGGGAATGGAGTCTGGCACTGTTGATCAATAACATAACACAGGCAGAAAACAAAAGAATAGGAAGTATCATCAGCAAAACTTGAAATGGCTCAGCGATTTACTGCAGAGCAAGAACTGAACATAATCAAATATTGTCAAAGTCACTTGATGTTGGATCTGCTGAAGAAGCCATCAGCGATCTAAATATGGATTTTGAAGATGTTGAAAATTATAGTTTTTAGTACAGGTTTTAGAATATATTGTGATAGATCCTTATTGTGAATCATTTTGACCACGATAATCGTGTAGTGAAAAATCTGATATCATGACAGATCATATCTTGATTTCATAGCTGAACTTCAATAAAATATACTGATTTAACAGCCTATTTAATTAATGAACAAAATATAATTATGAGTTAAAGTACTTGCCGTATTCATTAAATGAATTTGATTTAATTATGTATATTTAGGATGCTTAAAATGTTAGCTATAGCCTTAGAAAGTTAACAGTTGAAGTACTAAAATGACTTAACCTTAAGCTTAAATGAAAATATAGCTTAATAGAAATATAAAAACTAATAAACATGACAAAATTACATTAACAAATACTAACATGTAAACTACAAACAAATAAAAAAAAACTCAAAATATAAAAATAGATGCTATTAAACACAATACTTTATTTGAAATGTTGTGGAAATTACACTGTGGTGAAAAATGTCATGATGTTTTGGAGAGAAAAAATGCCTGCAATTATACACTGTTAGGGGACATTGTTAGTGGACAAACTAAACTACCGGTACTACGAGTGAGAACGTGTTTAATGGGGGTTTTAAAAGACCAAAGTGCTCATTTCTGCAATATGTATAGATATGGTCCTTGTTTGATTAGTTTTGGAAGAATATGCTATGATATTAAAAATCTATAATTTGAAAAACGTTCATGTAGTCACACTAATCCTAGCAAATGTCACTGCTGGATGGTCAAACAGCACCAGTATTACACTAAATACTCCAGCAAATCAAGGTCTTTCAGACACAGAAATCAAGTGTGGGAAGTCTTAAAGTGGCCCTAATTCTCACAAAGGCACCGTGACTAGAACAGATGCCGGGCATACACTGCGGTATGTTGACGTGTGTGTGTAAGTGTGTGTTCTTCAGCCACTCTATGAATACATGAGAGGTTGTTAACTCCGTCTGAGCAGCACATTAACAGGCCACATTAGAATGAGTTTCATGGGCTTCTGGTTGTACATGCCCAGGAATGATGATGGAGCCCATTAGCAGGAGGAATGAAGGCATTGCACAGGACGATTGAGGATGCTGCGCTTGACTTTTCCTGATGCCTGTCTTTTCCATCTTTCTTTCTCTCCCTCTCATCCACTCTCTTCATGGCCTAATTGCTATGAAGGCCTGCCGGTCCACACAGGCACATATACACTCATCCCTATTCGGCCTTGCAGAATAAATCCCATCTTTCCCTTGCATGGGGTGGAATTTAAAGAGATGTATTATAATTTTATCACCTCCTGCCCCTCAGAAAGACACTGTGTATGATTCTTGCCCTCAACGTGGGATGAAGTCTAATTACATATTCCACAGGGGGTCCAACGGAGCCATCGACCTGCCGAGACAATTCCGACACCATCAAAGAGCTTATCCCTTTTCTTTGACTTTTTAAGTGGAATGAAGCAGCGAACATCATATGGTTTATGTATGCAGCAAAATCATGTTTGGAAATCATTCTTCAGATGCTCAATGTTTTACAGGGTAATAACAAAATCACTGCCTTGCATTTGGCTCTAGGCTGGATAAGAAATAACACTCATCTTTAGAGTGTAAAAAATAAAAGTTTAATGAGGTCAGGTGTGAGCCCAATTTTTAATAGGGGCATCATCTATTTGTTTAGAAAATGTTATATGCTGTGTGTTTTTTGTCTAGAAAACAAGCCTGACAAATTAATGTTCCCTTTTAAGGGAACTCATGCTGCGTCGAAAGTTACAACGCAATGGGAACACCTCTGCGCGATTGAATCTTGAAGCATGTGTGTAATCAGTCCAATGGTATGGCGGGAAGTAGCGTGCAATGTCATGATTAGGAAGCTATAAAGAGCATTTCGGACCAAACAATGTCAGCTTCTGTGCCCTTCTGCAAGCGCTCTGTGTTCATAGACACCATGCAATCACAAATTTGAAACGTGTATGATGTTTAATAAAGTTATTAAGCGCAATAAGCTGTGAAAAAGAACTCAATGCGGTTGGTGCTTGCGCTGACTGACATACACACGAGGTACGCACACAGAAAGCCGCCTCTCTCAGATAATTTAGTTCTCTTTTGCAGCTTATTGGGTTTAAATGCTCAAATAGATAATTGAAACGGAGCTTATGTCTGTTATCTTCCATGGTTTTAACACTAGAACTCCCAAGACGGTAATTTTGACCGTTTTAAAATTTTACAGTGTAATAACTTTGTTAAAATAAAATCAATGTGGCTGTAGGACTCTGACTTTTCCTAAATATGTGTATATTTTATTCTGACACAATTATTATTTTTTTAAATCACAAAACACAAAACAGTTCTGAATATTTCTACCTAGAATGGCCATGGCGGTCATTTTGACCGCACGCATTATAATATCATAAGTCCGCTACATTTCCCGCCATTGGTAATGAGTGTCCCCGTTGCATAGCATATTATATTGCTCAATAATATTATATTGTACAAGAAGTGCACAACTGAGCAAGTTTCGCGGAGGGACTTCATCACGCGACTGGCGAGCGAACTCGCTCCGACCACATGAAATCAAAAGCCACACAACTGGTGGTGCGAGAGCCAGGACCCGGGCAGGAGCAGACGCAGATGGAGAGAAGGCGGCAGTGCCAAGTAAGGAGGAACTGCAAACAAAAATAAAACCAAGGAGACATGTGCCAAATGTCACAAAGTGTGTGGGAGCTGCACACGAAAGGCGGTGTTTACCTGTGTGGACTGTGTGTAAGCGTCAGTGAATGATGCGGGGTATTTGCGCCGTTCAAATGAGCCCACTTGAGGAAAAAGTGTAAACCTGATTTTGTTCGTTAATATTTTTTGTTCACTGAAACTAATCGCTCTAAAGCAGTTAGTTTTCTTGTTTAGCTAATGTTTTTTCTTAACCTGTTTTTGTGTGTAGCTACTGTATTGTGCTGCATACGTGTCCATGAAAGTTTTTACAATGTATTCAATATAATGTTTTTGTTATTGTATATGTTATAAGTTATTGTATCATAATATTTGTTTTTATTGTACAAAGAAAATAAGAAAATATTTATCAATTAGGCTGGAAAATACATTTTCACATTCATTTTAATTTAAATTCTGTGTCCTGATCTTTATTATTACGTATCGTAACATTGTAGATCCATTAATTTTTAGATTTTGTATTTATTATTGAACTTATTTACAAACAGGGCTGTACTAAACGGTATGAAAGTTTTGACTTTTCCTAATTTTTTTTGCATGTCTATTCACGTGGTGAGTGCGGTGATCTGTTTGACGCAAAACTTTTCTCACAGAGAGGCAGCACCTGTCGGGGAAATCTTTCTTTTGTGCTTGTTTTAAGGGCGATGACATCATAACATGACAACAGGAATTAAAAGCTTCATTGGAAAACTTTAGAGAAGGTTCAAATGTAAAAATGACATGACGAAAATGACATTCAGTACGGCCATAAGAACGTCAAAGTATGAACGGTCAGAATGACCGCTATGGTCGTTCTAGTAGTTATGGAATTCCAGTAGTTCTAGTGTTCCATCCATCCATCTTCTTCCGCTTATCCGGGGCCGGGTCGCGGGGGCAGCAGTCTAAGCAGAGATGCCCAGACTTCCCTTTCCCTAGCCACTTCCTCTAGCTCTTCCGGGGGGACACCGAGGCGTTCCCAGGCCAGCCGAGAGACATAGTCTCTCCAGCGTGTCCTAGGTCTTCCCCGGGGTCTCCTCCCGGTGGGACGTGCCCGGAACACCTTCCCGGGAAGGCGTCCAGGAGGCATCCGAAACAGATGCCCAAGCCACCTCAGCTGACCCCTCTCGATGTGGAGGAGCAGCGGCTCTACTCTGAGCTCCTCCCGAGTGACCGAGCTCCTCACCCTATCTCTAAGGGATCGCCCAGCCACCCTGCGGAGAAAGCTCATTTCGGCCGCCTGTATCCGGGATCTTGTCCTTTCGGTCATGACCCAAAGCTCATGACCATAGGTGAGAGTAGGAACGTAGATTGACCGGTAAATCGAGAGCTTCGCCTTGCGGCTCAGCTCTTTCTTCACCACGACAGACCGGTACATCGACCGCATTACTGCGGAAGCTGCACCGATCCGTCTGTCAATCTCCCGTTCCATCCTTCCCTCACTCGTGAGCAAGACCCCAAGATACTTGAACTCCTCCACTTGAGGCAGGAACTCTCCACCAACCTGAAGTGAGCAAGCCACCCTTTTCCGACTGAGGACCATGGCCTCGGATTTGGAGGTGCTGATTCTCATCCCAGCCGCTTCACACTCGGCTGCAAACCGTCCCAGTGCATGCTGAAGGTCCTGGTCTGTAGGGGCCAACACGACAACATCATCCGCAAAGAGCAGAGACGAAATCGTGTGGTCCCCGAACCTGACACCCTCCGGCCCCTGGCTGCGCCTAGAAATTCTGTCCATAAATATTATGAACAGAACCGGCGACAAAGGGCAGCCCTGCCGAAGTCCAACATGCACCGGGAAGAAGTCTGACTTACTGCCGGCAATGCGAACCAAGCTCCTGCTCCGGTCGTATAGGGACCGGACAGCCCTTAGCAAAGGACCCCGGACCCCATACTCCCGGAGCACCCTCCACAGGCCGCCTCGAGGGACACAGTCGAATGCCTTCTCCAAATCCACAAAACACATGTGGATTGGTTGGGCAAACTCCCATGAACCCTCCAGCACCCTGTAGAGGGTATAGAGCTGGTCCAGTGTTCCACGGCCGGGACGAAAACCGCACTGTTCCTCCTGAATCCGAGGTTCTACTATCGGCCGTAATCTCCTCTCCAGTACCCTAGCATAGACTTTCCCGGGGAGGCTGAGAAGTGTGATCCCCCTGTAGTTGGAACACACTCTCCGGTCCCCCTTCTTAAAAAGAGGGACCACCACCCCAGTCTGCCATCCCAGAGGTACTGTCCCCGACCGCCACGCGATGCTGCAGAGGCGTGTCAGCCAAGACAGCCCCGCAACATCCAGAGACTTGAGGTACTCAGGGCGGATCTCATCCACCCCCGGTGCCTTGCCACCGAGGAGTTTCTTGACTACCTCGGTGACTTCAGCTTGGGAGATGGACGAGTCAACCTCCGAGCCCTCGGCCTCTGCTTCCTCAATGGAAGACGTGACGGCGGGATTAGTTCTAGTGTTAAATTCGGTTAATTTTTGAAAATCGGCTAGTATGTCCCAGGCCGAAGTGACTTGTGAAAACGCTCTCAAAGACAAGGACATTGCTTGAGTGTACTGACAAAATGAACCCCAAAAGAAACTCTCACCTCCTATGACTCCTATATGTCTCCAGCATCGCGTACCGTTCTACAAAGCTGGCGAACAATCTCAGCTTCAGCGTGGATAGTTAGGAGCTCCCTGGCATAGGATGCCTCCTCTCTATGCATTTTCTATAAACTCTTTCTCGGCAAAAAACCACTGTGAACATTTTTGATAATTTTCTCAAAACTTTCATGGCCCCCAGAATATTTTGTTGTATGAATATCTGAATATGCACTATATAATAAGAAAGAAAATACCATCAGCTTCATCACAAAAAAAAAAACGTTTTTATTCTAGCTTTATTCAGGCCTTTTTAATCAATACTTGAATGTTGGGTAAATTTTTTCTTAATTTTTTTAAAGCAACATTTTGAGCAAAAAGCTAAGGAAATCACGTTTTTGTCAAAGACTACGTCTGAATCGGATTCAGAACGATGATCAAAACATAGATAAAGTAGATAGAGTCCATCAACACCCCCAAAGCTTCACAGTCCTATACTGTAGCTTGACATTTCATTCAGTAACATTAGGCAGTTTTGATTTGTATGCTGTTAGTGTTGATGATTGCATTATTTGTGACCCTGGACCACAAAACCAGTCAAATGAGTAAATTTTGTGAAGTTGAGATTTATACATCATCTGAAAGCTGAATTAATAAGCTTTTAATTGGTGTCTGTTTTGTTAGGATAAGCCGAGTTACAACTATTTGGCAGAGATACAACTATTTCAAAATCTGAAATCTGAGGGTGCAAAATCGCCTTTAAAGTTGTCCATTTATGTTCGCGATTGTGCTGCATTCACTCACAAAAATAAATGTTTTATATATTTATATAAATGTAATATATATTTATAAATAGGCTATATACATACAAAATATCTTCATGGAACATGATCTTTACTTTATATCCTAATGATTTTTGGTATAAAAGAACATCGATCATTTTGACCCATACAATGTATTGTTGGTTATTGCCACAAATATAACCGTGCAACTTGTGACTGGTTTAGTGATCAAGGGTCACAGTTTACATGCACATGCTTACATACGAAATCGCTACTTTCTGCTTCCTCTTTCTTGATCAGGAGATTCAGTACTCTTTGAGAAGATGTCTAATAGCGTCCCCTAGTATAACCGTGAAAACACAGAAAGCCAAACATTTCCGTCAATGTGAGGAAAGAGTTAAGACTACACATAATTTGAAAAACATGGGTTCCCGAGTAATATATCTCCAAATCGCTTTATTAAATGTGCCTAAGCACATGATCAGTCACACAGGAACTCTAAAGTGCATTAGCACTGTGCCAGCTACTTTTACATTTATAATCACACCAATATTATAACATATTAGTATATGTTATATGTATGTTATGTTATATGTTATATTAGTATATATGCCTCTGTTAATAAAACCTACAGATTCAAGCACAACTAACATTTATATAAAATACCAATTCTAACCATCTGAATAGATTTTTGCTGAACTACCTACTAAAACATGTAACAACATATTATAAATACTTAATATCACCATCCTAAAATTTGAAAAGCCATTTTTTCTTCTACCTCCATAATGGTGATATTAGTCTACAAGGGCACATTTATTTACATTTAATTAAAACATTCCAACATGTAGTGTGTTTTAGAAAATCCTTGAATTTGGATGCCTGCTTGACATATCTAATAAGCAAGGGGGCCTGCTGTACACCGAAGTTCCACATCTAATATTTCTTACATGATTGACACACTCCCTTATGTCCACTGTGAACCCCTGAACCTGCTTAATAAAACATTTGCCTTCGAAGAGCAGCCGAATGTGGAGGAGGAGATGGGTATTAACGCCAAAATAATGCCGGCACTCTTTCGTTTTCTTTCCCTGTCTTTCTCGGAGGACTCCAGGCCCCCCGCCCCCACTGGCGCTCCCAGTTACATCACAGGGGGTCTTGGCAGCCTCATTAAAATCAAGCAGATCACATGTAAAGACCAGAGGAAGTGGTCCATCCCCTCACTCAAAGCTTGGCAGGCTCTGGGGTATCAAACTTTGAGCAGCCATCGCTGGTGAAATTGCAAGCAAAAGCCTCAGATCAGTCAAAACAACATTGTGTTAACGTTACCTTTGAGCAATTTATAAATACAGAACAGTACTGACCAGCTTGCAATAGTCATTCTGAAATGATTACAAGTTTTATGATAACCATTTGGTGTGGATTGTTTGGATGGGATAGTCATTCTGCTTTTATAGCCCTATAGAAGAATTAAATTTGTCATTTGTTTGTGTTGAGAGTAAAAGGGGAAGTTCATGTGGTTTGATAGTGCTGACGTTCTCAATTAATGGTTAATAAGAGATTAGCATGCCTCTGTTTAATGAGGATGCTGCACATTGCCGTTTGGCTTAGCATGGATTCATATCCAGTAATTGCTTTCAAAGGCATTCAACTGCACTCTTCCGGATAAGCATGCTCCTTTATCCCAGGGCAGAGAATAAATGTTGTGAAGAAACGCTGCTAAAATGTATAATTGGGGCTTGGCAAAGCAGTTATTTATTGAACAATTTATTTTTGATGATATTTTTTTTATTATTCACACGATTGATTGTTTAAAGAGTGTAAGTAAAGCATGCTCTTGCAAGTCATTGCGTTTGTTCAACGGTCTAGTCGCATACATTTCATCTTTGCCGAGCTTTTGTTTGCATTGGGCCTTGGCTTCTTTCCTAGTTGTGTACTAATGGTTGGAGCTTTGCAGCAACAGTGAAGCTATCATTATTTGTGTGTGTGTGTGTGTGTGTGTGTGTGTGTGTGTGTGTGTGTGTGTGTGTGTGTGTGTGTGTGTGTGTGTGTGTGTGTGTGTGTGTGTGTGTGTGTGTGTGTGTGTGTGTGTGTATGTGTATTCTTCCAAGGTCTTTACTATTAAGCAAGGTCAACAACCAAATTGCAATAATGAGGTGAGATCTACAAGAATATATTACTTTATATAAAATCTAGCAAGGATATAGTGATTGTAATAATGCATAAAAAATTATTGACTATTTTTGTGCCTGCCATCTTATACTGTTTGAATATTTCAGCTGACTTTTTTTTTTTTCGGACAGTTGCACATTAGCTAATGCTAATGTGAATCATCATGTCACAACTTACGAGTTTCCAACTCTTTAACCAGGCTTTGAAGGACATTTACAAAATGAAGGGAAAAAAACTATTTGGTGCAAAAGTAAATAAATAAATAATATACAGCTCAAAGTAGAATCTCTAAGCAGTTTTCTCATTTACACTAATTTGGTGAATGCAGCATAACACTCACAGTAAACAAGCTGCTACACTAACACTGAGATATACTAAAAGTATGTAACACGTAGAAATGTGTAAAATTATACATTTTAATTAAATGTTTTGGGGTACTACTTTATATTTTCACTTTTAAGGATTGGATAACAACATATGATTTAAAGGGAGGGCTGTTAATGAGAGAATTGAATTAAACTGCAGTAGACCTGCTGGTCTGTGAAGGTTGTTCAAACAGCCCTCTGGCACCAGGTGAACAGACAACCCGGGAAATCAGATGCAAGACTGGATGAAACAAGCATGACAGTGACCAACATTCAGCAACTACGGCATCCTTGCCTCTCTTAGCCTAGCCGGAACATTCGTGCCCCAAGATGGCAACACTGCCAACCAGTCAACCTGCCAGCCATGTGGGGATAATTAGGTACGGGACTCTCAAATCTCTCCAGCTCTCTCTCTCTCTCTCTCTCTCTCTCTCTCTCTCTCTCTCTCTCTGGCTATCTTCTCTGTCACCATTTCCAATCGAGAAACAGAAAGGAATGAAACTACATTTGCTATGATGTTCTGGATATCTCTCAGTTTGCAGTGCTATCATGAGGGCAAGAGGGAAGAGGAAGAAGAAAACCCCTCTGGAGGAACTGACATTGCTGGACACTTCCAAACACCCACTGCATTCTGGGTAGCCTTCACAGAGTCTTCTCACAGCAAGAAAATCATTCCTATCATAACGCTCAGGAATCTTTGACACCTCTTTTACATGTTTTTATCATAACTTGTCAAGAGGAGGTAGATGGTGTCCACCTAAAGCACGACCTGGCCAGACATGAATTTGATTTCTCTGTGAGCAATTCATCTCTACTCTGTTGCTGTGTCTTAGAAAAAGATAAGAGAATAGAAAAAAAGTAAACTTTTGACTATACTCAACTCTTCAATGTGGTTACTCATGGAAACAAATAATGCTTATTTTTGTCAATATTTTTTTATTAAATAAATAAAGGTTTATAAAGTGTGATAACCTGTTTACATGGTTTGAAAATTCTGTAACACTTTACAATAAGGTATCTTTCATTAAAATGAGTTATTTTTACAGCATTTATTCATCTTTCTTGATGTTAGTTAATTAAAAATACAGTTGTTCATCATTTATTCATGAAAGTTCATATGCACTCTTGATTTAAAAAAAAGTATTAGAAAATGAACAATTAAAATGAATAAATACTGCAGAAGTATTGTTCATTGTCAGTTTACGCTGATAATGTTAACAAATGAAACATTACTGTAAAGAGTTACCAAAATCCAAATGTAATTCTAAAAAAGGGTTTGCAGTATAAAACACATCAATGAAATTCATATGATTTAAAAAAAAATATATATATATATTTATATTTATATTAACATGTTTTGATATGTGGCATTACAAGCCTATGAATGTTAAATGCAGATAATTTTCTGTTAATAAAGAAAAATGTTAATTCTTATTTAAGGCACAGCTGCAGAGAAAATCCATGCTGAATTCAAGACAACAGAACCATATGTTTGGTGCTAAGAAGTAATTATCATAGATAATACAGATTATTTTAATAATCAGAAAACAATATGACCGTTTTAAAAGGTGTTATCCTTTATCTCAGTCACCGTAAGGTGTTACTCTCCTCAGAATTCAGGTGTTACGTCTCTCTTCTGCGTAAACCCATCTGTTTTTTAAGATCTTGATGTTTCTTGTGCGAATGATTTCAAGGTAATTATATATGCATTGTGCTGGCCAGGCGAGACCTAGCTGCCTTCTGGTCTAAATTATGCCAATACATATGTTTGTTGCAGTGATACCACATAAATAAATGATGGAGGAGTCTCTCCATGCTGTGGCAACAGAGCAGAACAGTAATATGCACTATATGGCAGAATCATTGAAAGACTATGGTACAACAAGAGGGCGTTTTGGCAGATTTACAGATCATCATCTATAATACATAGTTAGTCTTTCAGCTATGCACAAAAGCCAGATGTTCTTTTTATCAGTCAGTCTCTGGGTTGTAAACATGCTGAAAGAGAGATGGTGAGGAGGAGAGAGGGAAATACGTTTAAAAAAAAAAACGTTTAATGTTATCAACACAGGCTGTTTGGATCTAACAACAAAAGGATTTTTTGAGTTTTCCGAATTGTTAAGAAAAAGAGGAGCTTACGTCAAGGCAGATCTATCATTTGGCTAATTCACACAGGGCCGGTGGGCTGGTTATTTTCAGAGCCCAGCCCTGCACACTTCATGTTTCTGTCTTCATATAAACAGACCTGAAAACAAGGGTCAACATGGGAACTTACTATGACTGTGTGTAAGCAATCACCGTTTCAAGGGGTCTGTTTGAACACCATCTTGGCGAGCTGACAGTGTAGTGTCCCAGAGCAAAAACAAACAGCTGTGGACATATGGGTAGGAGGTGCAAGACGCTCCTACTGCAGACTGCCTTGGGAAGAAGGGCCAGATAGATGAATGCGAGCTGCTGCGTTTTCTATCTAATGGCCCGCGTGGTGGTAGTGAGCCCTGGTGGAGAACTCAACATTTATGAGTGTGAATCTTTAAGAGCTGTTCTGATGAAAGCCAACACTGGGCGCCAACTCTGATGCCACGGCTATAGATGGGTTTTGGAGGGGGGGGTGGGTCCATGCCATGAAGATCCACCCCAGGGCATCCTCCACACAAGAGTTGAGATAGACAGAGAGACCTGATAAATAAATCAACTTAAAGGACTGCAGAGGGTTTGAGGCCTATTTCTCTTCTTGAACCCTAGTTTTGAGACAGACGGTGGGAGGGAGCTGGGAATGAGGGGGGTGGGGGTGTTGAGGGGAAAGCAGGCTTCTTCATGGCTTCGTCCCAACAGGCATCAAGGACCAAAGACACCAAGTCTGTGATTCTTTCAAGAAATTAAATATATTCACTTATCCGAAAGGCCTTGGCTCAAGATCCTCATCATTTTCTTTAACGTCCGAGATAAAAGCGTAAGGACTTTCCCATTGGCTTTCAAACGAAGAGTGCTTTGAAAGCTCATACTTGATTTGAAGGTCTCTTAGAACTTACTTTGGGACAACAAATTCTGAACTGCCCCTTTTCAAGTGGAGATGAGTAGAAAAGAGATTTTTTTTAAAACATCAGGGAGCTTTCAATTACCACCCCCTCCCTTCCCTTAACTTTAGAGGCTGCTGTACTTATTCAAACTTAATTGAACAAGACTAGAGTTTTTCCAGTGGTCTTATCCTCAGTCTAATCCACTCTGAACAACTCTGGTTCAGAACTTTTATATGTTATTATTTATTCATAGCAAACACATACTGCAAAGTTCGAAACAGCGACGATAACAGTATTGTAATTGATGATAAACAGCTGTGCGGAGGTGAGATGACGCATGTACGTGTTGACTGATGAGGTACCTGTTTACTTCCGTTGGTGCAACTCTTCTAACAACACACTTTAACAGCAGGTGAAAATCTCTAACAATCAAGAAATCATGCAGAGGAAAACAATAGACAGTAAAAACAAAAGGGAATAGGAATAAAAACAAATATTTGCATTTAATTAAAATATGATCTAGAGACAATTTAGAGTTGTGTTCATCCATTCAAGTCTAAAGTTTTGTTTCCTGTTATTTTCTATTATTTTTAGTTTGTGAATGCTTATTCGTTAAGTAATTCTAGATGATAGATAGATAGATAGATAGATAGATAGATAGATAGATAGATAGATAGATAGATAGATAGATAGATAGATAGATAATGAGCTGGCAATCATTTGACACACTCAGGAAAGCCATATTTACGTGACATTTTGAAATGATCAGGTTTGCTCCAGTCTTGATGTAAAAAAATCTTCTTGACTGATCCAAAATATCGGTGGGAAACTGTCAGGAGTGATAACGTGCCACCTTCCCTCATCAGGTGTAGCATGTTTTTTTTCAAGCATCTACTGTTGCTTCTCGTTCAGCTGCATGAGATGAGGACACATGTATACATGCATGGAGCAAGTTGGAGGGTACAATTCTTTACTTCCCATCAAAACACCCACTGGCTGGATGTGCTCCAACAACAAGAACGTCCTGGAACCCACCGTTCCCTGAAGGAGGGAATGGAGGAGGTATTCGACGTCGACTGAATGGGGATCACTCTTAGGTCCTTCGGATGAGACGTTAAACCGAGGTCCTGACTCTCTGTGGTCATTAAAAATTCCAGGATGTCTTTCGAAAGAGTAGGGGTGTAACCCCGGTGTCCTGGCCAAATTTGCCCAGTGGCCTCTGTCCATCATGGCCTCCTAATCATCCTCATATACTGATTGGCTTCATCACTGTCTCCTCTCCACCAGTAAGCTGGTGTGTGGTGGGCGTTCTGGCGCAATATGGCTGCCGTCGCATCATCCAGGTGGATGCTGCACATTGGTGGTGGTTGAGGAGATTCCCCCCTTCTATGTAAAGCGCTTTGAGTGTCCAGAAAAGCGCTATATAAATCTAATGAATTATTAGGGAGCCTGTCTTCTTTGTACTACTATTTAATCAAGCCAATTCAACATTGGGGTGCGTGATTACACGCTCCGCCATGCAGCGCGGGTATAAACACGGAAGTGGACGCACGCACCAGTTGCTTTTTCTAGCAGTAGTGGTCCAGCAGTAGTGGCGAGAGGACTACGGGCATACGCAACTTTTAATTGAGAACGTCAGACGTAGTCCACAGGGAATGCGTGAGAAGGCGGATGACCGGGTCCTCGAACCGCACCAAGCTGCCGGCTGGCGATCAAGAGGGGGCTCAGGGGTGCAAGGCTATGCAGGGTCACACACCGCAAGACTGGCCCTCTTGGGACCCAAGAATAGAGAATTTTGCTCTTTTTTGAAAATGTGGGTTTTACAGGAGCCAGCGGCAGAACAGACCCACAAAAAAAAACTCCCCCCGGCCCTCCACCAGCTAGAGGGAGCGGATTGGTGGCCACTCCAAGAGCAACTTCTCCATCCCTGGGTGGCCCATTCAGGTTCAACGTTTCCGCTGTCGCTTAAAACCTGGCTTGTCAGCACCTGGAACAGGCTGGGCAGCCCTCCTGCGGCTGGCTCCACGTCGAGACCTGGGTGGAGGCTGCTGCGATGGTCAGGCGGGAGTGGAGATGGACGCAGGGGGACGCCCTCGGCGACGGGCAGGCGGAGGATCTGCCCACGGCGGACGATGAAGGCAGCAGCGGACCGCCGGGGCAGAATGTGTCGGGTGACCTCCGTCTGAGCCTGGGCGACGGAGAGCTGTTGGGCACAGCTCTCCACCGGGTTGCCGAACAACCCAACCTGGGAAATTGGGGAGTCCAGGAACCGAACCTTGTCCGCATCCACCATCTCAACCAGACTTAGTCAACAATGGTGCTCCTGGACCAATAGGGTGGACAAGGCTAGACCGACCACGCAGGCTGCGACGCTCGTGCCCGTGAGGGCAAGGTCAGCCGCAGAGCATTAGCTCATGGTCTAGACTACCCTCGTGCATGTCCATGAGTGTCTTGGCCTAATAGACCTACAACAACAACCCCATGGCACGCAAAGAGGAGGCAGCTTGCCCGCAAGCTCTGACCGTCAAACCTGACGCGAGCTCATAGGCCTGCGAGGGGAGACAAGGATTCCCCAGATGCAGCGGCCGTTGGACACAGATGCACCTGTTGTCGCAACAGACCGCTCCACTGGAGGGATATCCTCATAACCCTTCACCGCTCCTCCTTCAAGGGTAGCGAGGGGGAACAACCACTCAGGCAGTTTTCGGCAGTAAAAGGTGCCATCCACAACCTAGTAAGCTCTCCATGCACTTCGGGAAAGAAGGGCACTGGGACGGCGGGCTGAGAACCAGCATGGCCCGCCCCGAGATACCAATTATCCAACCGAGACTGAGCGGGACACGGTGGAGGGTTCCACTTGAGCCCGACAGTCTTGGCGGCCCAAATCAGCATAGCTGACAGTTCTGGATCCAGCTCGAGCAACGTTACAATCCCAGAGGGAGATAACGCAGTCGAGTCATCATCTCCAGAGGCCAGCTCACCCTCCGATGCTGCACCCCGGGTGAAACGGCCGGTCTACCCATTACAGATGGACCAGCACACTCCACGGGGGACTCCACCGGTTGTGGTGGAAGGGAGAAGTGAGGAGCCCACAGTTGAGGAGGAGTTGATTGTTGACTCTGTCTGGGACCTGATCAAGGTTGTCTCCATGGCAACTTGCTGTGTATCGCTATGACAATCCTGCGGACTGAGGCACCTAGATTATGATGCCAAGCATAGCGACTATCCAGGCCTACACATACACAAACTCTTACATATATATACAGATATGCAATCACCCCGCCCACCTCCCCAATCCCTCGCCTTCGCCGCTTTGTTCCCCCCAGTCTGTCAGGCGGGTCTGTGACCAGCGCCGACTGGCTGCAGGACCGGATGGCTGCTTGCCTGTGCTGGGTTACCTCCATCTTGCGTCGGTTGGCTTTCTAAGCAGCCCGACCATTCCTCTGTGTCAGAGGCCGCCAACGACATGCTGTCGTCATGAAGATCCTCGTCGGATCCTCCAAACGAGACCATACCACTCACGCTGGCAGAGGGGCGTTGGTCTGGGCGGGAAAACAGCACAGGTGAAACCTCTCTATGTGGAGAGAACGAGGCACGCGGGACATGAGCCGGCGTGAGCTTGCTGAACTCCGAGTGTTCAACCCCTTTGCCCCGCTGTTTTTTCCTCCGAGGTTCCAGGGAGGAAGAAAACGAGAGGGCGCGAAGGGGGGGATCCGCGAACGCAGAGAGGAGAGACAAATTTCCACGCAGTAAAAACAGCTGGTCTCTCTGAGTGCAGCCTCAGCATGGGATTTCCCCAGGCACGAGACACACTCACTGTGCTTGTCTTTAACGTGCAGGGGCACCCTACACGAGCCACAGTAGTGGTGCGACATTTGCATCAAAGTTGCAATTTGCTCTTTCAATTACCACCCCCTCCCTTCCCTTAACTTTAGAGGCTGCTGTACTTATTCAAACTTAATTGAACAAGACTAGAGTTTTTCCAGTGGTCTTATCCTCAGTCTAATCCACTCTGAACAACTCTGGTTCAGAACTTTTATATGTTATTATTTATTCATAGCAAACACATACTGCAAAGTTCGAAACAGCGACGATAACAGTATTGTAATTGATGATAAACAGCTGTGCGGAGGTGAGATGACGCATGTACGTGTTGACTGATGAGGTACCTGTTTACTTCCGTTGGTGCAACTCTTCTAACAACACACTTTAACAGCAGGTGAAAATCTCTAACAATCAAGAAATCATGCAGAGGAAAACAATAGACAGTAAAAACAAAAGGGAATAGGAATAAAAACAAATATTTGCATTTAATTAAAATATGATCTAGAGACAATTTAGAGTTGTGTTCATCCATTCAAGTCTAAAGTTTTGTTTCCTGTTATTTTCTATTATTTTTAGTTTGTGAATGCTTATTCGTTAAGTAATTCTAGATGATAGATAGATAGATAGATAGATAGATAGATAGATAGATAGATAGATAGATAGATAGATAGATAGATAGATAGATAGATAGATAATGAGCTGGCAATCATTTGACACACTCAGGAAAGCCATATTTACGTGACATTTTGAAATGATCAGGTTTGCTCCAGTCTTGATGTAAAAAAATCTTCTTGACTGATCCAAAATATCGGTGGGAAACTGTCAGGAGTGATAACGTGCCACCTTCCCTCATCAGGTGTAGCATGTTTTTTTTCAAGCATCTACTGTTGCTTCTCGTTCAGCTGCATGAGATGAGGACACATGTATACATGCATGGAGCAAGTTGGAGGGTACAATTCTTTACTTCCCATCAAAACACCCACTGGCTGGATGTGCTCCAACAACAAGAACGTCCTGGAACCCACCGTTCCCTGAAGGAGGGAATGGAGGAGGTATTCGACGTCGACTGAATGGGGATCACTCTTAGGTCCTTCGGATGAGACGTTAAACCGAGGTCCTGACTCTCTGTGGTCATTAAAAATTCCAGGATGTCTTTCGAAAGAGTAGGGGTGTAACCCCGGTGTCCTGGCCAAATTTGCCCAGTGGCCTCTGTCCATCATGGCCTCCTAATCATCCTCATATACTGATTGGCTTCATCACTGTCTCCTCTCCACCAGTAAGCTGGTGTGTGGTGGGCGTTCTGGCGCAATATGGCTGCCGTCGCATCATCCAGGTGGATGCTGCACATTGGTGGTGGTTGAGGAGATTCCCCCCTTCTATGTAAAGCGCTTTGAGTGTCCAGAAAAGCGCTATATAAATCTAATGAATTATTAGGGAGCCTGTCTTCTTTGTACTACTATTTAATCAAGCCAATTCAACATTGGGGTGCGTGATTACACGCTCCGCCATGCAGCGCGGGTATAAACACGGAAGTGGACGCACGCACCAGTTGCTTTTTCTAGCAGTAGTGGTCCAGCAGTAGTGGCGAGAGGACTACGGGCATACGCAACTTTTAATTGAGAACGTCAGACTTAGTCCACAGGGAATGCGTGAGAAGGCGGATGACCGGGTCCTCGAACCGCACCAAGCTGCCGGCTGGCGATCAAGAGGGGGCTCAGGGGTGCAAGGCTATGCAGGGTCACACACCGCAAGACTGGCCCTCTTGGGACCCAAGAATAGAGAATTTTGCTCTTTTTTGAAAATGTGGGTTTTACAGGAGCCAGCGGCAGAACAGACCCACAAAAAAAAAACTCCCCCCGGCCCTCCACCAGCTAGAGGGAGCGGATTGGTGGCCACTCCAAGAGCAACTTCTCCATCCCTGGGTGGCCCATTCAGGTTCAACGTTTCCGCTGTCGCTTAAAACCTGGCTTGTCAGCACCTGGAACAGGCTGGGCAGCCCTCCTGCGGCTGGCTCCACGTCGAGACCTGGGTGGAGGCTGCTGCGATGGTCAGGTGGGAGTGGAGATGGACGCAGGGGGACGCCCTCGGCGACGGGCAGGCGGAGGATCTGCCCACGGCGGACGATGAAGGCAGCAGCGGACCGCCGGGGCAGAATGTGTCGGGTGACCTCCGTCTGAGCCTGGGCGACGGAGAGCTGTTGGGCACAGCTCTCCACCGGGTTGCCGAACAACCCAACCTGGGAAATTGGGGAGTCCAGGAACCGAACCTTGTCCGCATCCACCATCTCAACCAGACTTAGTCAACAATGGTGCTCCTGGACCAATAGGGTGGACAAGGCTAGACCGACCACGCAGGCTGCGACGCTCGTGCCCGTGAGGGCAAGGTCAGCCGCAGAGCATTAGCTCATGGTCTAGACTACCCTCGTGCATGTCCATGAGTGTCTTGGCCTAATAGACCTACAACAACAACCCCATGGCACGCAAAGAGGAGGCAGCTTGCCCGCAAGCTCTGACCGTCAAACCTGACGCGAGCTCATAGGCCTGCGAGGGGAGACAAGGATTCCCCAGATGCAGCGGCCGTTGGACACAGATGCACCTGTTGTCGCAACAGACCGCTCCACTGGAGGGATATCCTCATAACCCTTCACCGCTCCTCCTTCAAGGGTAGCGAGGGGGAACAACCACTCAGGCAGTTTTCGGCAGTAAAAGGTGCCATCCACAACCTAGTAAGCTCTCCATGCACTTCGGGAAAGAAGGGCACTGGGACGGCGGGCTGAGAACCAGCATGGCCCGCCCCGAGATACCAATTATCCAACCGAGACTGAGCGGGACACGGTGGAGGGTTCCACTCGAGCCCGACAGTCTTGGCGGCCCAAATCAGCATAGCTGACAGTTCTGGATCCAGCTCGAGCAACGTTACAATCCCAGAGGGAGATAACGCAGTCGAGTCATCATCTCCAGAGGCCAGCTCACCCTCCGATGCTGCACCCCGGGTGAAACGGCCGGTCTACCCATTACAGATGGACCAGCACACTCCACGGGGGACTCCACCGGTTGTGGTGGAAGGGAGAAGTGAGGAGCCCACAGGGAATGGTTACCGAGTGAGACATCCAACACTATCCTCCTGTTACCCACCCCACGCGGCACCCGAAGGCGGGGCGTGGTAATGGGGACTCGCGCTTCACGGACAAAGGTGAGTCTCGACCTCAACACCGCGACAGTCATATTCCCGCAATGAGAACATGAACTGTCCACGAAAGCTGCTTCAGCGTGCTGTAAGCCCAAACATGTGATGTAACAATTGCGACCGTTACAGAGAGACAAGGAACGAATGCATCCAGAAACGCACGGGCGGAAAGACTTTTTTTTTTTTTTTTTTTTATACATTCCCTCTAAATTGTTTCATGTGCGATGCAAACAGAAATTAATTTTGTTTCATAGAAAATGCCCATTGTGAAGCGACGAACTGAGAGTCGTGCAGCAATATAACGCGGCCTGAAACGCAGTACTCGTTCCCGTATCTCAGGGAACCGAGGTTACCTAAGTAACCGAGTACATTCCCTTTCGATACTTTACTCGTACTGCGTCGCTAGACGCTGTTATAGGGAACCAATACAATCAAGCCGTGCTATGGCTGTGGAACGACTATAATTATATACTTGGCCTTAAGCCCTAGCAGAGCCTAGAGAAACCAAGACTAATTCTCTATGGCTCTCAACGAAGGAGGTCGCATTTTCTCTCCCTCTCGCCGCCCTTACCTCCCCTGATTTGCTCCTCTCGTCATGTCTAGTCTACTGCTTGTACTTTGAGAGACTCTCTCTGCACAGCTCTTCAAACTAGGAAATCATGGATTTGATCAACTGGTCTCTCAACACAATTGACACCATCTTCTCGACGAGAAACTTGGGTTCGGGGGAACCTGCCTGCCCTGCCGGAACGTTCGCAGCTGGCTACACGATGGACGCGTGGGAGAGGTGGCGGGTCGTGTGTCTGGCGGCTCTTTCCGTGGAGGACATTGAAGATATCTACCTATTCGGAACCATGATAACAGGTTTTCTGCTGATTGGATAAGGCATTGCCCTGGTTTATCGAGGAATTAAGAAGAAGAAGACTCACCGTCCAGCTGTCCAAAGCCTCAAAGGGCTGCCCGTCATGATTGAAGCAGTGGGCAGGGCTGTCAGCACTCAGACTGGGTCTATGAACCACAATATGGATAACATCAGGGAGAAGCTCACAGCTTTGCAAAGGCAAATGGATCGACTCAGAGACCAAAATGGACCAGGAGAATAGTCGTGTAAATTGGAATGTGCCTACTCGCTCGAAACAATCCCAATATTATCTGTTTTCGGCTCCCCTCAACCAGCACTGGCCTTGGCCAAGGCCACTGTTGGAACAACAACTCCCCCGGAAGAGCACTGCAGTGAGCCGCTCTTGTTCCTTCCCCCACTCCCCACAGACACTTGTTGATTGTTGACTCTGTCTGGGACCTGATCAAGGTTGTCTCCATGGCAACTTGCTGTGTATCGCTATGACAATCCTGCGGACTGAGGCACCTAGATTATGATGCCAAGCATAGCGACTATCCAGGCCTACACATACACAAACTCTTACATATATATACAGATATGCAATCACCCCGCCCACCTCCCCAATCCCTCGCCTTCGCCGCTTTGTTCCCCCCAGTCTGTCAGGCGGGTCTGTGACCAGCGCCGACTGGCTGCAGGACCGGATGGCTGCTTGCCTGTGCTGGGTTACCTCCATCTTGCGTCGGTTGGCTTTCTAAGCAGCCCGACCATTCCTCTGTGTCAGAGGCCGCCAACGACATGCTGTCGTCATGAAGATCCTCGTCGGATCCTCCAAACGAGACCATACCACTCACGCTGGCAGAGGGGCGTTGGTCTGGGCGGGAAAACAGCACAGGTGAAACCTCTCTATGTGGAGAGAACGAGGCACGCGGGACATGAGCCGGCGTGAGCTTGCTGAACTCCGAGTGTTCAACCCCTTTGCCCCGCTGTTTTTTCCTCCGAGGTTCCAGGGAGGAAGAAAACGAGAGGGCGCGAAGGGGGGGATCCGCGAACGCAGAGAGGAGAGACAAATTTCCACGCAGTAAAAACAGCTGGTCTCTCTGAGTGCAGCCTCAGCATGGGATTTCCCCAGGCACGAGACACACTCACTGTGCTTGTCTTTAACGTGCAGGGGCACCCTACACGAGCCACAGTAGTGGTGCGACATTTGCATCAAAGTTGCAATTTGCTCTTTTAGAAAAGAAATAGGCCTAACTGTACGTTCACACCGCCGCCGGCGAGAGCGGCAAAATTCGCTCTCGCCGCCCTGCCATCGACGCCGTGAGATTCGGGGATTCTCTTGCGCTCTGACGTAGATTTTAGAATGCGTGATTTTTTAAAAACTTCATTTAAAGGAGCCGCAAAGCAAATAAGAACTGAACATAAATCAGTATCCTATTTTGTGCATACTGGTAACACGTAGGGTATAAGTTAACCTATTAAAATATTTTAAATGTGAAAGTAACAAAACACCAAAAATTTCAGACACCTTTTTCCATTCGTCGTTATTTTTATTAATGTCCCTGTATGTAAACAGGGACAATTCGTAGAATAACGGGAAACCCGCAACAGAAATAATTAACTTTTCCTCCATTTTGCTTAGGAACTAATGTGGTCGGAACCAAAGTTTACAGGATTGTGTTCTCTGGTATCCTCTCAGGCGGAGGACTTCTACATTCCGATTGGTTGGGCGGGATCGGCGAAGAGCTGATGGCCGTGCAATGGCGTGCAGTTTCACTGCGTGATTAAAAAGAGTGTCAGAATTCGGAGGAAAAGGAGTTTTCCATATAACAGCATCTAGCGATGCAGTACAAGTAAAGTATCGAAAGGGAACTCTTATTGAGAATGTGAGTTCTCCATTTGTTTTTTTCTGTTTTGTGTCTTGAGTCTGTGTTTATCGGATCACATAGTTCAAAACTGGTTGTTTTCAAATGTAATATATATTTACATTTGTAATATATACATACATTTGACCTGACTTAAAATGTATCAATTTTTCTGTTTGCTGTAGTATTGAATGCCAGTTGAGAGGGCAGGTTTGCAATGCTAATACAGGTAAACAAAGGATCTGCTTAACAGCGCTATTCTTTCCAGAATGCCATGTGTATTACAAGTTTTGGCTTGTTTCTGCAACACGCACTGGCAGCAATGTTTGTTTCATTCTGCATTTTTAGGTGATGATGCCACAAATATACCTGCAAGACTTCTGTAAAAGCAATTGCTGTTGTAGTACGGCAGAGGAAGGAAAATAAAAGATGTTCTCACCATGCTGCTGTCACATGCTCACTGACAGCAATTTTGATGCGGCAACAATAGCTTCTGATTCCTTTAACAGCTGCTAATGTACTTTCCTTTTATTCAGTGATCCAAGAGCAAGGCGTGAAATGAAACCTCGCTTTTCCCTTTCTTTAGACCAACTTTTTTATATATATATATATATATTTTCACTTGTGTCTACAACCAAAGTCATTTACATCTCCCAGGGCAAGGGGGTGCCGTTGAGGAGGGTGTCGGATAAAAAAAAAAATCACATAATCTCTCTCTGTCTTTTACTGTAACAAAAGCATTTTAAACTGAGGTTTACTTACTGCTCAAGATCCCTGGCCTCCTTCCAGGGTCCCATTATGAGAGTGGCTGCTAACTAATCAACAGAAGCACCTCTTCATTAATACATTATTAACAAGCCTGCTAGAATGCAATGCAGGAGAATGGCCCTCCTCTGGGAATAGAGCCAAGAGGAGACAGGCAGAACGCAGCGAGTAAGTGAGATAGAAGAGTATACACAGGCAAGAGATGATCTGCTTGTTAGTACTAGCAGAAATAAAGAAAGATGGACCTGTTACCTAAAATGCTGCAATTGTCCTCTTAAAATATATCATATATTAATTATTAGCTAAAAATATATACAGTACATTTAGAACTCAGACAATGGAACATATATTTGGTTACATATTATTTTAAGGTGACATTGTTACACTGCAATTACACAAATAAATTATAAGGTATATCAATGAACAAAATTTACAAAATTGGTTTAGGTTTAGTTACTGGTAACTAAACCTAAACCAAAATTTACAGTTATTACTATAGTAAGTACAGTGCCCTCCACTAATAATGGCACCCTTGGTAAATATGATCAAAGGCCGGTGTGAAAATAAATCTGCACTGTTTATCCGTTTGATCTTTCATTTAAAAAAAAGTTCACAAAATTCTAACCTTTCATTGAAGTAAAACAATTGAAATTGGGGGGAAAATCTCATTATGAAATAATTGTTTTTCTCTAGTTCTCGTTGGGCACAATTATTGGCACCCAATTATTGCAACCTCATTTTGCCAAGATAACAGCTCTAAGTTTTCTCCTATAATGCCTGATGAGTTTGGAGAACACCTGACAAGAGATTAGAGACCATTCCTTCATATGGAATCTCTCCAGATCCATCAAATTCCCAGCTCTATGTGCTTTTTCTCTTCAGTTCACCCCACTCATTTTCCATAGGGTTCAGGTCAGGGGAATGGGACGGTCATGGCAGGAGCTTAATTTTGTGCTCAGTGACACATTTTTGTGTCGATTTTAATTGTTTTAGATCATTGTCCTGATGGAAGATCCAACCACTGCCCATTATAATTTTTCTAGCAGAAGTCAGGTTTAGATTTTTTGTCTGTTGGTATAGAATTAATGATACCATGTTCAGACACATGGTATCATTAATTCTATACCAACAGACAAAAAAATCTAAACCTGACTTCTGCTAGAAGATGTCCAGGACCTCCAGGAATAGAAATAGCCCCGCAATATTAAAGATACAGCAGTATATTTAACCGTGGGCAAACCTATATGGTGAGTTAGCTGCCAAAAAGCTTTTTCTTTTTTTCTTTTCTTCATCTGGCCATAGAACCAGGTTGCTTTTAAAGTTCCAGTCTTTTCTGTTAACTAAATATGCTGGAGTTTTTTTGTGGATGAGCGAGGATGATTTTTCTTGAAACCCTCCCAAACAACTTTTGGTAATGTAGGTGCTGTTTGATAAACTTATTCTAGGCTTTCTAACCCCAAGACTCAACCAAATCTCTGCAATTCCATCTATGATCGTTGGAGTATCTTTGGCCACTGAAACTTTCCTCCTTGCTGTGCATTAAGACAATATAAACACATGTCCTCTTCCAGGCAGATTAGTAACATCTTTAGTTGATTGGAACTTTTTTTTTGCCCTGGTGGTGGGAATGGGGACTTTCAATGCTTTAGCTATTTTCTTACAGCTTGTGAAGCACAACAATCTTTTTCTGAATTTGGCCTTTGTGTTTCCTCATATTTATACTCCTGTACCATGCCATGGCTGTACAATTTCATGCTCCTAGTCACTCTGGTGTGCTAAAAAAAACAAATATATATATAATTTCTAGGGGTGCCAATAATTGTGTCATGATCCGGGTCTTTTTGTTTTGTCTTGATAAATGCCTTTTATGTTGAAATGCATTCTGAGTTTCCTTTATTTGGTTTCCATTCTTCTGTGTTGTCATATTAGTCACCATGGTCACCTTCATTAGTTCCAGCTGTTGTATTATCTTCATTGCTTTGTAAACTTAAGCTCATGCTTTTCTGTTTTTATGACACGTTGGTGTTGCGTGTAGTTTGCCTGGCATTTTCGTATATGTTCCTGGTTTCCCTTCAGTGTTGTTTGGATTATTTCTTTATGCTCTCAATTGGATTATTTGCCTTGATCTCTAGTCTGGATTGTTTATGTTTTGCCTTTTGTTATTAAATCTGTGTGAGCATTTGGATTCGCCCAGGCCTCATCCTTGCACACCTGTTTCAAATTGTGGCCAACATGCATAAGAGAAAAATATTATTTCATAATGCGAGTTTTCCTCCACTTTCAATGGTTTTACTTCAATGAAAGGTTAGAATTTTGTGAATTTTTCAAATGAAAGATCAAAAGGATAAACAATGCAGATATATTTTCACAGCTGCCTTTGCTCATATTTACCAAGGGTGCCAATATTAGTGGAGGGCACTGTACATGTAACATTGTGGCTACGTCACCTTAAAATAAGATGTTACCAAATATTTTATGTAAAATTCATTACATTTTAACACATTACCAGTATTAATAAAAGGGCCATTCCACCGAATGGGTGACATTTGCTTGTTGTAACTTTTTCAAAATTAAACTTTATTTTTTATATTTTTCAACACTGAATCTAATACTACACATGTTTAACTATTCAGAATGTGTATTGGTCAATCTCAGGCAACTTTATTTAATTTTTTACAAGGTTTCTTAGCAAAAGATGGACGCATGTTTTCTCAGTCCTGTTACCGAAACTCATGTGCCATTTAAAAAGCATCTTTAAAAGCATGTCAATTAATTCCTTTGTTTTCCCCACAAGAAAGTGTTTATTTTAAAGAAATTGTTGGTTATATGTTAAAATAATTGATATTTGTGACAAAAAAGTCACTATATATTAAGGGAAGGTGTATTTTAACAAAAAACACAAAGCAATTTTTTCATTTTAAAGAAGACTGAAGCCTCAAGTTTATCATTTTTTGAATAATTTAATTTATTAAACAAATGTATAAATGATGGTCCAGACAAAACTGATAAAAACAGTGGTTTAACTCAATTTTTTTAGAAAAAGAAAACAAAATAGTAACAGGACTGAACACTTGGTAACAGGACTGAACATTGGGTAACAAGAATGAGTGTCCATATGTGTGTGTATGAGAGAGAGTGTACATGACTGTGTGTGCATAAGATTTCTGTGTTGAAGTGATGTACTATGTGCTAGTAGTACTTCACAGTGAAGGATGTGGAAAGAGAAAGAAGGAGAGAGAGAAGAAGAGAGAAGGAGGGAAGTTAAGAAAAAGCATTTTCTTTAAAAAAAAAAAATCAAAAAAGGGAGAAAAGAGAGGGTTGCGGGTGTGTCTCGCTCCTTCCATTGCAATATGCCATAGGTGGGTGTTTCTGGCACCTGCATAGTATGGGTTTTCTCCATCTTCTACAAAATATAAGAAAGACAAAGACAAAACGTTTAAGTCACTTCATGGTGGACTGGCTTCCTGGAAGTATGATGTTCACATTGTAAAACTAATGCTAATGTCTACAATATAAGTAATTACAACCTTAAAACTCATAATTCAGGTGAAAAGTATTATATCAACTCATATTTACAATAGTAAATCAACAAAACAGAGGACTCTACTCACTCCTGTTACTTTAACTCACCCCTGTTATTTTTCAAATAAGTAACAGGACTGAAAGTAACAGGATTGAGTTTTTAAGCAAAACATTATCAAATACATGGCATACGGCCACATAGCATACAGCTAATAGCATGAGGACACTGAGCAAATTCTAGTGACTGGCCAAAAGTGAATATTTTTAAAATAAACAAATAAAATCTAAGAAATAATTTAGGTAACAGGACAGTATGCTGAGATAAACCTTCTCAGTCATATTTACAATTTCATCAAATATACAAAAATTAAAATGAGAGGACTTACTTATGGTCTTCCCATTGCCTTCAGAAGATCCAGATGATGCAACTTCCTGTTGAAAATGTGTCTTTTGGAATATTCCAAGTTTTTCAGAGGGGGAGATGTGTTAGGGTAACAGGACTGAGTGAAAACCCGGGGACACGACTAAAATATGTATTCTATCTAAAATATTAGATAAAATATTTTTTTCTCATGAAAAAAATACATTCTAAAGCATAGATTGGATATAATGTCACAAAACAATGCAAACAAATTCAGATTTCTGAAGGATTTTAATCATTATATTTCATGGTAAAGTTTAGAGATAGAGAGTGGGGACATGCAGAAAATGCTATTTTTTTGTGTTCTATGTAGTTTTTATTTATGTTTTTAATTATACATTTTAAATTTGTAGTTATCTTAATGTGCAGAACATTTTGCTTAATAATAAAATGTATTTTAGAGTTAATTTTCATGCAATTTTATACATACAATGTCCTGGGGACAGAAATGTCACCCTTTCGGTGGAATGGCTCAAAAATGTAAAAGTGATTAAACTTTACTCAGGAATGATACAAATATAAGTATTCCCATTACAATTACAGTATTTCTAATAAGCATTACGTTTAAAGGAACATGCTGACTTTTTGGGACTTTAGCTTTAGCAGTGCTTCGCCTTCTGAGAATATAGTTCCCAGTATGTATACGGTTAGACGGTGGCTGTGTCTCATGTGACCTTGTTATTTACACGCTGTGACTATACAAATTACAACATGTAAATAGGAAAATGTTGGTGTTACTTTGTCACTTCTTGGGAGCAGTGTGCTAGCTGGAGCCGTTTACCTCCAGTCTTTGTGCTAAGCTAGGCTAGCGGTGGGTGCGTCAGACAGAGTTCCGGCACGCACGGAGATGAGAAGTGTGTGTATGGACTCATAGGCGTAGATTACGCGGGGGACGCGGGGGACGCGGGGGACGTGTCCCCCCCACTTTTTATAAAGTGTAAATTTGTCCCCCGCACTTTTTCATAGGGGAAGTGTTCACGACATGTTGAGGTTTTCGCAAGACAATGTGTAGTTATACATACAGATTTAAAATTCAAAGAGAAAAGATCGTCTATCTACACGTGACTTTCACGTTGCCATGGTAATCAGTCACTCGCGCTCGTGCATCACCACACGCCCATGCTCGCACCCGCACTGATTCTATCGTCGAGGTCGAAATGAAACGGCAAAAAACTGTACTCTTTTTTCGCGAAAAAGTCCAGCACCGTAAGTTACCATGTGGTATCCGAATTGGGTTGCTCATTGTCATTGATGAATAACTTCGCCTAATTTTCTTGATGAATTGAAGATTGAAGAATCTTCAAGAAATGTAAGATTTTCACTAACGTTAGGCCTACTGCACAAACGTGCAGCTTATTTTGATCTTTTTTATTCGTAATGTCTTTTATTTTCACAGATATGTTATCAAAGCCCTTCAAACTATAATAAAGATTGTGATTGAATTTGGATTTTCATGCATTAGGCTAACAGCCATTATCAAACTTATTTGCTTGAATCATGGAGCGTTGTAACATGTGTACATGATGTTTACCATATAATAAGGTAACACTTTACAATTAGATTAAAAAAGTTTGTAGACAAACTTTAAGTTTTCATTAAAAAGCCTAACCAGAAAGTTTGAAAAAGTTTTAAAAGCATTAAGTTTGAATGTTTTCAATATGAAAGACAGTTTTGGTTAAGTGAAACAGATAGATAGATAGATAGATAGATAGATAGATAGATAGATAGATAGATAGATAGATAGATAGATAGATAGATAGATAGATAGGTAGATAGACAGACAGACAGACAGACAGACAGACAGACAGATATATTGTTAACTAATGAAACCTTATTGTAAAGTGTTACCATTCAATATAAATGCAGTATGCAATTGTATGCATTAATGTTCTGATTTAAGTCTTAATTTATAGGGTTCATTAATATTATTGCACTAATTTAATGTTTTTATTTTCTTTCTTCTGTGTTGTCAAGATTGATCAAGAAACAGGGAGCCTAGGGTTGTCAGGTCAGAAAGAGGATGACACACAACAAAAAGAAACTTCACAGGTGAAAAGTGATAGACTGACTTTTAAAAACACCTGCTATTGAATGTTTTTATTGTATAAAATCTACAACAGGTGTTTGAAGTACCATATATAGACCAATCATAAAATTACCATTAGGAAAATATAGGAAACATAATTTAGGATTCATATTATTGGTTATTGTTCAGCAGTGTACATAATTTCTTATGTATGTCACAATTCCCTGTATCTGCATATTTCAAACACTTCTTTATTGTCAATAGACAGAGCCAGAAGTTACTTTAGAGTTGAGAGGGAATGAAGCAGAAAGTTTCAGAGGTGAGGGAAAACAAATGACTGGAATAAGTTAAGAATTTTTTTTTTTTTCAATACACATTCATTATGTGAAAACATTTAAAAAAACTATTTAAAATATGTAAACAATATAGTAAAATAAACAATACCATGTGCAATACAGATTACAGAACATCTGTATTCTTTTTTTTCTTTGTTTTATTTTTTTTAAACATGAATAGCATATTAAGCCAATTAACCAATAACCTGTAAGGTCTGAGAAAAAAAAAAGAAAAAAAACTGGTATAATGCTTGACATTCTGTCCCCCTCACTTTTGAAATGATGGCTACGCCCCTGTATGGACTTATCTAACTCTGGGGGATACGGTGAATAAACTAAAGTCCCAAAAAGTCAGCTTGTTCCTTTAAAACGATTACAAAGAATGAGACACATTTACTTGAATCAGAGTATTCCCAAGTAAACATTACTTGAAAATTTATAATGAAATTAACCAAGAATTCTGTGTAGCTTGTACTTGAAAACTTATTCTGTTAAATTTACTGAGTGAAAATTGTGTCCTAGATTTTTTTTGGAGTAAATCATTTGACTATTTTCTAAAAATACATTAAAATACAAAACTCATACATAGAATAACTTGAATACACTTCTACTATAATAAACATTTAATTTATGAATTAGTAATTTTCCTGACAACATGACGAAAAACATGATTTAAAAAACAATCTTTATTGGGGTAATTCTGATTTCTTAAAGGGGTCATATTCAAAGATGATTATTTTGTGTATTGGGCGTAATCGAATATGTTAACATGCTTTAATGTTAAAAAATGCATTATTTTTCACATACTGAACATTATTGTAGCTCTATGCACAGTTTGTAGATTTTTATGATGCCCCTCCTTCCAAAAAGTGCAGTACGCCCTGATTGGCCAACTGACAGAGTGCTTTGTGATTGACCGAACACCTCAAGCATTATATTTCCTCTTTTAGATAGAATAAATATTTTTGTGGGAGACTTTGAGCTTTGTAACTTTACAGATCGTATACATAACACAAACAGCTACATAACATACTAAAGAGTAAGGAAAACATGAAAACACATAAGCAGTTTTGTTAAAATATGCAAGATGCAGAGGTGTCAAGTAACGAAGTACAAATACTTCGTTACATTACTTAAGTAGAAATTTTGGGTATCTATACTTTACTTGAGTAATTATTTTTCAGCCGACTTTTTACTTCTACTCCTTACATTTTCACGCAATTATCTGTACTTTCTACTCCTTACTTTTTAAAAATAGCCTCGTTACTCCTATTTCATTTCTGCTTGTTTTCATTTTGGCTTGTCGTCGTTCAAAAAATGGGCAATTATAGATCTGAGTCCCGCCTCCTGAACACACATCGCTAAACTGATTGGCTTTGTGTTTTCTTTCTAACTTGTGAGAGGCTGTCCGCGCGGCGCGCTGTAGTTGCATTTGGTTTGTGCGAAGCGGCAAAACTCCTCCGAAGGAAACCTACTGTAGATGCGGTAAGCGAGGGAGAAATGAATCAACAGTTTTGTGCTCAAGAATACGGGGCAAATCGCGTCAAATATTGCTTTGGGGACAGCCGTTTTTACAATATTGCCTACTGTATGACAATCGCGGGATAAGTGGCAAACATAATCGTTAGTGTGTGTGTGTGTGTGCGTGCGTGCGTGCGCGCGTGTGTGTGAGAGAGAGAAGAGAGAGAGTGTGTGCGTGTGTGTGAGAGGGAGACTGAGTGTGTGTGTGTGTGTGAGAGAGAGAAAGAGAGAGAGAGAGAGTGTGTGTGTGAGAGAGAGAGATAGTGTGTGTGTGTGTGTGTGTGTGTGAGAGAGAGAGAGAGAGGAGAGAGAGTGTGTGTGTGAGAGAAGAGAGAGAGAGTGTGGAGAGAGAGAAGAGAGAGAGTGAGTGAGTGAGTGTGTGTGTGAGAGTGAGAGAGTGCGTGCGTGTGTGTGTGTGTGTGTGAGAGAGAGAGAGAGAGAGTGTGTGTGTGTGCGCAACCATTATAGTGTCAAAATATCCCCACAAAAATGGCAATATCCGAAATCCTTATATGCGGCTGACACAGGTAGCCTAGTGCCTCACAAGTTTTTCAACATTTATATTTTAATATATATAACATTATATTCATTATGGCCTTAGAAATTGTTTTTGGGGATGCACTATAGGCCCCTTTGGCGCGGTCTAAGCTTTTGTCCTTAATGGCATTTTTTGCCTTGCATTACTTTTACTTTTATACTTTAAGTAGTTTTAAAATCCAGTACTTTTACACTTTTACTTGAGTAAAAAGCTTGAGTTGATACTTCAACTTCTACAGAAGTCATTTTAAACCCTAGTATCTGTACTTCTACTTGAGTAATGAATGTGAATACTTTTGACACCTCTGGCAAGATGTATACACTCACATGTACTGAATTGAAAATCTAATTGAAAATGACATTTAATAAATGAATTATTGAGTACATTTATAAATACTAAGCTTTTAAAAAGATTTTATAATTGAACAATATCATTGGTCATTGGCACAAGTAAGCCATTTAAAGGTTAAATTCTCTGAAAAAAAGTGCTCTGTGGCACTATCATAACATTGCTATGTTGGTTTGAGAATCCTAACCAATTCAACACACCAATAGTGTGAGTGCGGACTATTTGTCTGGATGGTAGAAAGGGGGACATGGTCAGGAAACCTGTTTAAACCTGTTTTTCAATTCTGTTTGGTTGTTACAACACTAGACACACACAACCTTTAAACATAACAATTAAGATGTTGTAAAAATGCTCTGATAAAAAAGTATATCAAAAAAAGTTTTTGTTAAAGTCTTAAACTGGCCTAATTAATTGTGACATTAATATTGCATTAGTCTTTGCTTAGCTGCACTTCTAAGATCTCCATTGAACACAGCTGCTGAAAACAATGCTTATATGATAACTCTAAAGAATTAGAGGATTGTGTATCTGGATGATTCAGTGATTCCATTTACACTATAAAATCAACTGTTGAGACCATACGATTAAAACAAATTCTATCCCTGAAAAATCTCCAGCCTCGTTCCCCACAAGCTCTTTGTTGCATTTCCATTTACGATGAATCTTATTTTGACTTTGCCTCTGCTGACCTCCATTTTAGCCATCAGACTTGCCTCACCCCCTGCTCCGTGTCTTGCATTCATATGCTTTTCTTCATTCCTCACACATCTAATTGACTTCATGTCTGATCATGTAAAGGATGCTGTTCTCCACCTGCTCCACACACTAACACTGAATCCTCTAGTGCTCTCACTCCATTAACGAAGAACAGCACCAAAGTTCTGCTCCCTGCTATCAAACCAGCGACTGCTAAAATCTCATTTTCAACTCAATTTAACCTGCTACCCCTCAAGGGTGGTGCGATTATAGCAAACCCGCTCTGTCACACATAAATTAGGACAAAAACTACCTATAATGCTAAAGGTTACCTAATGACAGACACAATGCATTTCACAATGTCTGAGCTTTGCTTGTATTACCAAAATAAATTGAATGTATTGCATCCTCTCTTTTTTATGGGTTAATGCAGCATTTGTAAATTAGTATCATTTACCTCTACTGTTATAGGCCTGTTCTCATTAGTCTCATGAGATTTAATTATGGATCAACTTCTTGTGTAACCCTCCTAGTCATTAAAAATCTGGTGCGTATGCATTTATGACACAGGATATGACAATCCCCTTGTGAAGGACCCGATTCTCTAATGACATATTACTGTAATATGTAATATATGTGTGCATCAAGACAATGTTGTTTCCAAAGTTAAATTATTGGATTGTGTTGACATTGTAAGCCAAAATTATTAAAATAATATCTAGAAAAAGATTCACTTTGTATTACATTTTCTCTGCCCAATATATTTAACACCTTTCATTATATAATTACACATAAATTAAATATATATACACACACTGTATATTCGTAATATTTAATTAATAGAAATATAATCATCTTATAGTATTATTTTATTATTAGTTAAATTGTTTTATTACAAGATAGAACATTATCCTACATTTTTAGATAAATAGATAATAGATTATCTTTTTTTTTCTCAAATGGTCCGTTCCACAGACCCCCTAGTAGCCCTGTAGTCCCCAGACCCCATTTTGTAAACCCTTCCCCTAAAAATTATTCCTGGGAATAATGGTTGGTTTCTTTCTCCATATCTGAACATTCTAAAGTATGTCAATCCTAATAATGTTTTTTCCTATTTTTCTTTAAAAATGTATGCCTTGGTTTGACATTTGAAATAAAGGACAACTCCTTTATATTTCTAGTATATTTTCATCACACAAAAAAGGTTGCTAATATATGTTTGCACTTCATTCAATGCAGTCTGATTAGTACTGCCAGGCATCATGTTCCTACCAGCATACTAATGACATCTAGATATATTCATTGGCACTAGTTGCTGGGTGTTTACAAAAAAACTTGCTTTTCATCTGCTTTGATATATGTCATTCACATAGCATATGGGTTGATCTTATCTCCGTGGATCTTGCTTTGAGCTCGCCTTAAGCGAAATGTATAGAACACCCTCAGAGTCACTCAATGTAATGATGCCTCACAACTGACAGGCCTGTCTGTGGATCTGTCTCTCAGTCTACCGCTATGGGCGCGTCTGTAACCAGATTTAACCTACACATCAATAAGTTACTTTGGGCCACTATAACACACAATAGTTGTCTGTTCTTCGTATAGTAAATTAATAATTTATACTCAGGAATAATTTAGAGAGGTGATGTATCCTAACATTTTTTTTTAACAAACCAGAGCTGGCTATGTAGTGTATGTCTGCATAAGAGATCACTAGTGGATGCTCAAGTTGGAGGGTCTCAGCAGGTCTTTGGGCCTCTTCATTCTCACCTCATTCACAGCTCATTCACGCTTGGCGAAGCGTCTGCTTCCCATTAACACTGGGTCATACTCTCTCTCCACACTCCCCGTCTCACACTGACATCCTCAATCTGCATGCAGGACAGCAGTCTAAGCAGGGCCAAGCCACCCCCAAAACAACACTTATTGTCCTTCCTACCATTAATAGCAAATCAGCTCTACAATGAACCTTTATCTGTAGTAGGATATCCTAATTTTTAAATAGTATTTTACAGAGATATTATTAATTAATTCATTATACATTAATCATTTTTCAGAGATCGGGGAGGATTTCTATTTGTATATATGGCATGACTTATGTTTCACAGGACTTACCAAGTGCATGGAACTTGGCAACTATTGTGTCAGAAAAAACATACATATGGAGCTGGGTATAAAATGCAAAAGTAAAATTGTATTTGTTTACAAATTATGTGCAATGGTGTGTTTTGAGGTCATTACATAATATTGTGCAAAAAAAGTGTATTTTTTAATTGATAAATTGCCTTGTAATTATAATTTGTGTGAATATGAATAAAAGTTGTTGTTCCTATTCAGTCAGTCCCATTCGACATTACATTGATTCTGACATATTGTGATCTCAGTAGGGAGCCCCAATCACCTCTGAGTAGTGAGAAAATGGGCCAATGAAAATTTGCAAGTGAGATTTGCATGCCCAGCCACTCCTCCCGGTCATATAGGTACATAAGCTGACGGCAGCTCACTCAATCAGATTTTTGATTTGGAGCCGAGTGATTGTGCACAGTGATCACTCTCTTCCAATCGCATCACAAAAGAGCTTTGTTCCTGATCGAAAGAGCATTGCTGATTCAGTTTGCCAGGCATCCCTCCAGGTTCAGTGGCATCCGGTTTACCTTAGTGGCAGGCAAAGACACCCCTGTGCTGCATGCAGAAATTGTGAAGGACACAGTAGAGCCTGTGCCTCCAGCCGAGATGAAGTTAGGGGTTTACAGCCCATACTTCATCGTACCCAAGAAAGGCGGAGGGTTATGGGCGATGTTGGATCTATGAGTCTTAAACCGGGCTCTTCACAAGCTCCCGTTCAAGATGCTTACGCAGAAACGCATCCTCACGTGAGTTCGCCGGCAAAATTGGTTTGCAGCAATCGACCTGAAGGACGCGTACATTCATGTCTCGATTTTACCTTGACACAGATCGTTTCTCTGGTTTGCTTTCGAGGGTCAGACATACCAGTACAAGGTCCTCCACTTAGGGCTGTCCCTATCTCCCCGCATCTTCACCAAGGCGGAGTGCAGAGGCTGCCCTGACACCGCTAATGGAGGTAGACATTCATATTCTGACCTATCTCAATGACTGGCTCATTCCAGCCCACTCTTGAGCTCTGGGGGCAGTTGTGGCCTAATGGTTAGAGAGTCTGACTTGTAACCTGCATGTTCTGGATTCGAGTCTCAGTACTGGCAGGAAATGTAGTGAATGAACTTCCACTTCCACTCCTTCCCTACTCACTGCTGTGTTGTGTATGAACTTGGATGGGTGAAATGCAGAGTATGGGACGTCACGTCACTTTCACTGTTATGAGAACACATGGACCTGGTGCTTAGGCACCTCAGCTACAGTATCTGGGGCTTCGGGTCAACTGGGAGAAGAGCAGGCCCTGCCCTGTGCAGAGCATATCTTTTCTCAGTATGGAGTATCTCATTTGCATATCATCAACAAGGTCACACAGTCTGTGCTGAACTGCCTGAATACATTCAGGGGGAAGACAGAGGTTCCACTGAAACAATTTCAGAAGAATTTCAGGGTCCTGTGGCATAAGGCATCCGCAGCCGCGAATATGCTACTCGGATTGTTGCATATGGGACCGCTTCAGCACTGGAACATGGCCGAGTCCCGAGATAGGCATAGTGCATGGTCATCACTCTGATCTGTCGCCGAACATTCAGCCCCTGCTCAGACCATGCCTTTCTATGGGCCAGATTGCCCTTAGAACAAGTTTCCAGGTGCATTGTTGTTACAAAAGATGCCTACAGAAAGGGTTGGGGTGCTGTGGGCTTTAAGCATGCAGCTTTGTGGTCCTGGATAGGACCTCGACTGCAATGGCATACCAATTGCCTATAATTGCTGGCAGTGCTACGGCCCAGGTCGCTGCTGAATCCCATCCACATTCTGTGTGTGGTCAATCGTGCATGGCCAACTCACGGCAGCTCACTCTTCCGGGAGAATGGAGACTCCATCCCGAGGTTGTCCAGCTGATCTGTAGTCAATTTGGGGCTGTGCAGGTAGACCTCTTTGCCTCCCGGGACTCCTCCCATTACCCAATCTTTTACTCCCTGACGAGGCACCCCTTGGCACGGATGCGTTGGCACACAGCTGGCCCAGGGGCCACAGACAACATTCAAGGTCAGGGAGGATGAGGTTTCTTGATGGTTTCAGGTCTTACTGGCCCAACCGGACCTGAATTTTGGACCTGTTGCTCCTTGTGACAACCCCTTGCTAACGGATTCCTCTAAGGACCGCACCTTCAGAAGCTCTGAGCAGCTCTTTGTCTGCTTTGGAGATCAGCATAAAGGAAAGGCCATCACCAAACAGAGGTTGGCCCACTGGATAGTGGATGACATTGCTTTGGCATACCAATCCCAAGGCGAGCAGTGCCCGATCGGAGTGAGGGCTCACTCCACTCTGGGTGTTTCCTCCTCCTGGGCGTTGGTGCGTGGCGCCTCTTTGGCAGATATCTGCAAAGCTGCGAGCTGGGCAGCACCTATAACTTTTTGAGATTCTATAATCTGTGGAGACGGATTATTCCTGTGTGTTTGGTACAAACAGTTAAATTGTGGGAATGTCTCGTTTGCAGCACCAATCCCATCTAAGGGGGGATATGAGCCCCTTCTTTGCTCTCCAGGTGAGTTCCCCACTCAGAAAACTCTGGATTGAGTTTCCTTCCCATGTGGGCGGAGGCGTCTGACACCAGGGTCAGTACTCGAGTTGCATGCCTGGTTGGTCAGCCCTTATACTGGACTAGATGCCCATATGCTGCAATTACCTCTAGGTAATCCCATATGTGTATTCTTCTATGGTACGGTTTCCCTGTCTCTGCTTCTGTAGTAGTTTCATACCTGTCTAGACAGGACCTACGGCAGATATATTTCAATATGTATCACTGCCCCACGGGTCAGTCCATGTGTGTTTCCACATGCTCTCCATCTCCCTCTCCGTTGGACAAGATATGCTTTCCCAGCATTTACAACACTAGTCATGGCTGATAAAAATGGGAATAGGGTACCAAAGCACCTTCCTGTGAAACAACATTTAAAAGGAACAGCAGGCTAGTCCCTTCCATCCGGTTGGTATGGAGGACTATTATTCTTTGGGCTTAAGTGGGGTGCTGGGTAGGTTATGGCAGTTGTTAAAAGGGCACGCTACAGATTGCCAGCATCTGCATGTCCAACATTTGTTACACAGTTCAATGGCTGTGGTGCTTTCAATAGGGAACATGACTGACTGAATGGGAACATCTCGGTTATTGATGTATCCCTTGGAGGAGATGAAGATGTTATGTCCCTTCTGCTACAACGCTGAACCACCCCGCTAAATGGCCAGGATCTCTGTCTTGGTTCCTCAGCATAAACCTAAATGAGTGAGCTACCAGCTAGCTTATATACCCATATGTCCGGGAAGAGTGGCTCGGCATGCAAATCTCACTCGCAATATTCAATGGCCCATTTTCTTACTATTTAGAGGTGATTGGGGCTCCCAAGTGAGAGCCAAAACGGCAGTATCGATGTAACGTCCCTCCTTAAGGGAACAAGGGTTACATCTGTAACCGAGACGTTATACTGCCTTTTGTGCTCATTTCAGCTGGAAACTACAGTGAAATGTATGTATTGGTAAGTTTTTGCATTTTTGCAGAAATGTAGGCTCTTATTTCTAATGATCCTGGATGGAAATAAGTTTAGAGTAAACCAGGGGTGCACCGGGACTTTTCCCGGTGGGCCGCTGGCCAATGTGGGCCGGCCCATCCGGTACACAAATATATATTTAAAAAAATTACGGAAATCATAATATTACATTTATTTTCCATGCAAATGGATGAGTGAGTTGATCGCGCAGGCACGGTCGACAAGGAGTGTGTTTTGTGTGCATGTGAGTGTATTGCCGTTTTTTTTGCTCGCACTAGTAAACTAGTTACTCATTTTAACAATGATGGTAGTTAATACTATTTCCAAAAACTGCTGAGTGCTGAGAAATTAGCTCTTAACTCAACAATTAGTATAAAATTAAAATAATAAACCCTATTGAATTATACTGTTATCTTCCCAAAAACGAGCTCCTTGTTTTCTTTATCTTTAACTTAATAATTACATAATTTAAGATTTTCATTATACTCTTATGTTTAATATTTGATAATTTGCATGTTATAGTGTTTGAGAGAAATTTACATTTTAAATTACTTACATTTGTTTTGTAGCTATGATCATTATCATATCTATTGGCTATGACCAACAGATCTTACACAAGAAGTTTGCACCTTTTTGTCCATGTGGCTTTTATGGGCAGGTTTTTTGAGTATTAATATTATTTGTCTTTTTGTACTTTAGTGCTAGCTAACAGTGTGCCAGCACATAGATGAGCCTATTTTGTGGACTGCACTATGTTAAATAAACCTAAACAGTAAAAAAATAAAATTATTGTCTACTTGCTTTACACTTTACTTTACACTAACAAATATGTATTACAGATAATGCTGAATAATCCCTAATCTGTGTTGTCTCCTTCACAGGAATCCTTTCATCTCTTATACACACAAACTTTGTTTCACATACACAAAGCTCTTTCAAATGTATACACACAAGCCATCTCCTCCTCCTCCTCATAAAACTCTGCTGACCTGCTCCCAGAAGATGCCCTGAAGCCTATGGACATCAAGTAAGTTTAATGTCACACGATAATAGTATGCCATGAGGATTCGTGATAATGCAAAACAGTTTCAATCTTGATTCAGGAGTTGTACAGCTGAGTAGTGCAACCTATACTGCTGAGTGGTGTATCTTACACTGCACCAAGATGATACCCCCTGACTAGCTGATATGCTGTCTTGATAGTTGTATATTAATAATGTTGTGTGTCTTAATGTGCTTCTGTTTGTTTCCCTATGTTTTACAAAATTTAACCTAATATATGTTGTGTTACTTAAAATAAATGTTTAAATAGCATTTATTTTTGTATTGTGTTATATTTTTATGATAATTGGTGTTAAAAAAGTATTATATGTTATGGATGTGGTGGGCTGCTGTGGGCCAGAAAGTCCAGGGACACTTGTTGGTCCCAGTCCAACCCTGGTGTAAACTATAAGCAATTGCACAAACTCAGTTTTCTGTGGTTTTAGAAAAAAATGTGCTCTGAAAAATTAGCATTTATGGAAAATGTAGAACTCTGAGCGTATAACTGAACATTGGATATAATTATTTACGCTCTGAATTAATCTGTTTATAAATGCTGATCATAAAACACAACAATGCTTCAGTTTAAGATAAGGCAGTGTTGGGCAAAAAAAAAACTACAGCAATAAACATACCATTCAATGACTTGCTGATTATAAAAAGCCCCAGAGAGACAGAGACATCATGAGTTTAAATGACACGTTTGTGGTGTATCAACAAACCATACATTTTACAGCAAATTTCAGTTTGTGTTTGTAAAGTAATCCCTACCAACAGTGGGTTATAGCGTGAAAATCTCTGCCCGCCATTAGTCAAGTGATTAAGATGATGAGAACTGTCCCTCTACTCCCAAAGCTGTCCCCAACGGCAACCCCACGTCCCTGTGTTCCCCTCACCTTCTTTATCTGCAGACTTTGACAAGAGAGATCAGAATCCCGCAGATCTATTTGGCATCATCACTGAGTCACTCACACTATGTAAATATATGAGAGGGGATCTGTACCTTCATCCATTATAGATGAAGGGAACCCACAGCCGGGAAATAGGTCCCTTTAACCATCATTCTTGGGCCCTATGTGCCTGTGGCTACAGAGCCAAAAACTGAATTTAAATTACTCACTGTACATTTTTGATGGCTTATTCGTATCAAAGATGGCCGAGACTGATTTATAAAGTTGTTACAACTTGCATGCAAACCTACTCATTGATTTTCTGCAACTGTAATCAACAATTGAATTTTAAATTTTGTATCAAGATTAAATTTTAGTTTTCTGAAAATAAGATACCATAATTATCCATGGCACCAAGATCATAATACTTATAATAATGGTAATTTACTAAATATCACTGTCATTCTCAATGTTGTGTAGTACTTTTGGACTGTACTCACACACACAAGCTCATAGAAAGTATTTTAACAATCAGGAGCTAAATTCTTCCATCAAATGCAGCAGGATATGCAAATTTGGATGTAACTTCTTAATAGCACCACAAAAACATGCAAGGCCTTCAGTTCACTAGCAATGATCATGTGCAACTAGATGTGATGCCAAAAACAACTAATAAAGAAAATGTATAAGATCATTTAACTTTTTTAAGGATGCTCTAAAAAAAAGTATCACTGTTAAAAGTGTGTCCACAATAAAGAAAAGGAAACATCTTTTAAAAATCTATTTTACTAGAAACTGTTTGTATTTATAATTGGTTTCATATTGCTTTGAAAAACATTTACATATGTTTCAAGAATTGTTTAAATTTAATAATAATAAAACATGTACTTTTTATAATAAATAAAAGAAAATCTATGTAAAACATGTTTTTAAATAATGTTTTTCATGATTTATTAATTCATAACATGAATATCAATTTTATAGCCAAACCATATGACATTGTACAACCTGACCTAATCTTATCATAAATAAGTCAAATGATTATATATTTCAAGAGACGTATTGACCTTGACACGTTGTCGTTTGGGGTCTGCAGGGGTCATCTCTACGATATAGTATCGTTTCTTGTTTTGTGTTTTCAAAATGGATCAAAATCACTTGTTGCAGTCCATTGAGTAAATTCCAATATGAAAATATCTGAATGTGATTAGCAGTACATGCTAATGAACTTTTAAGCCTGATAATAGTCAAGTAATTTCTGTTTGATGTTTTAACAGGTAGAGACAGCAGCAAAGCTCTCATTATGTTTTCAGTATCAAAGCTTTCCTGTGTAAATGCTGGTTTGCCTAAAGCTGTCAGAGCCTCAACTTTGACAGCTCAATTAGGTTTAGAAAATGAATGTTAATTATCAAGAGTTAACACAGACACACAGGCTCATTATAATTTAACACAATGGCCATTTTTCTCTCTAAGTTGAATTTGAAGACAGTAGATAATACTACTGATAACTCGTGCTTAAAAGCAATAAAACTGAATTTAATATCCCTCTCGTCAAAAAAACTGATGTATGTTTTGAAGTAGTGATGGTCTCAGAGATCAGTAAACATCCAGCATAAGTCCTCATACACACCTATTGTTAATGAGTGCCACTCTTCGGGTAATGAGCTGGCTCCATCTCAGACAGCATAAACAGCGAGCTGGTGTAGGGAGCTCGATTTGAGCGACAGGGTCACGCACCTCGCCTTTAGCTGAATTAAAAGAGGATCGCCAGTGACGATGTGCAATATTGCAATGCCCGTTTGCATATGTGCAGTGATATTAAAAGGGATCAGCTTCATCTAGTGAGACACAACAACCAGCGTGAAGGGAACAGGATGGTTTAATATCACAAATTACTCCCAGGGAATGACCTCCTCACTTTGAGCTTGATTACAGAGCCTTAATTAGGAGGGATTCCCAACTCTCTCCATCCCTCTGTCTCCGTTTTCTCCTTTCCTGCTTACGTAGAGCTGGGGGTTTAGTGGCAAATTCAATATTTACCTTGCACTACTGTGCTTGTACCAAGTTTGGGGGGGGGGGGGGGGGGGGGTGAGAAGAGGGAGGGAAGGAGGGAGAGAGGGAAGGGGGGGGGGGGTGAAATTAATAAAACCTGCTCTTCAGGATTCAGGTGCAAACCAATTTACAAGCTGGCATTTAAAGGACTTTAATTAATATTTTGTCACAGATGAAATTCAATGAGCTTAAAAGCCTTCCTAATGAATATACCCATATTACAGCAATGGTTTTTTTTTTTTTTTTTACAGCAAAAACGGTTGAAAGTCCATTTCCTGACCTGTCTCAAAAGCTGAGGTACACAATAATTTTAAAAACAAAATCAGTTAAAATGGAAATAATTTCTCTAATAGGCCTACAGCTTTTGAAGACTTCTTTAATTTTATTTTTATCCTAAGTAATGGGACAGTGAGTGCAGTTAAGAAAATTACATTAGAAACCTATATTTTATTGTATGGACAGCAGAATACTGCCTATTTTGGATGTCTCTCGTAACTTAGAAATGACAATAAAATTAACTATGTTATATTAAAGCAATTTATTATTAAGCAAGGAAGTGATCACTAAACTCCTTCTTTTGATGTTACTTTACAATATACATACAGGCTCTGAAAGGGATGAGAGGGATGGGATGAATTGGATTGGAATTAGGGACGTATATTTTTTTTTTCTAATATTTTCTAATTATGTTCTAATGTTTTCAATTTGAATAATAAAAAAATAATGTCTAATAAAATTTTTGTTTATTAAATGTATTAAAATTTTAACAATAATAGAGCACTATGGAATGTATTGTATTTGTTCAGTAACTGTGTTGTCTGTTTTAGTTTTTTGAAAATGAATGTATGGAACTTAATGCATTAAATTCATCTTTTAAATGTAATCAATTTAAACTGTAACAATTCCTTTTAAATTGTTTGGCAAATGAAGTGCTGTACAACAGAGGTTTACTGTTTAAATAAAAAAATGCTGGTGATGAGTGGCCTCATAGTGCAATGGCAAATGCTGAAAACACCACAAGCCTCACGTGTGCAAGTATTTGTAGTGGACAAAACTGCTCCTCTCATTTACACAGAGGCATAAGGGAACTTTGTCATTGAATAGAATGGATTTGTTGGGTGGATGGATTAGTATAGTAATGTAAAGTAAAAAGTGACACTATGCATGCATCAGTGTTGATCAGTGTAATATTGAATTTAAAGATATCAAGATATCATCATCAACAGCCAAGATTTACTTCATGATTAAATCTACATCATTTCACATACATGTGCATGCAAAATATTGATATATCCCTAATCAGCCGCAGAAGAGGAACTAATGTGTAGTTTTAAACTATTCTAAAGGCCTGGTCAAGCATATACCTGCAAAGTTGGAGAAATCTGGCAACATACAGAAATAGATTGTTTGATGACATCAGATCAGAACATCAGATCATGTGGTGTCAAGCCACTAGTCCCTTAAAAACAAATAATAAGACCTTAAACTAAACCCAGTGTTGAGTGTATTTCTAAGTAATTAATTACTGTAATGTAATTTCTTATTGCTTTTCCTTCGAAAAAGTAAATTAAGTGATTACTCGTAAATGCTCTGTTATTTACAGTTTATTCTGTAATAGCATGAAATGCTGTTTATACAATGGAACAATTCCATATATGCTGCTCATTACTGATAGAGGTGTTAGTGAGGCCAGTAGGGGGCGCTCAGCCTGTGGTCTGTGTGGATCCTAACACTCCAGTATAGTGATGGGGACACTATACTGCCAAAGAGCGATGTCCTTCGGATGAGACGTTAAACCGAGGTCCTGACTCTCTGTGGTCATTAAAAATCCCAGGATGTCCTTCGAAAAAGAGTAGGGGTGTAACCCCGGCATCCTGGCCAAAATATGCCCAGTGGCCTCTGTCCATCATGACTTCCTAATCATCCCCATATACTGATTGGCTTCATCACTGTCTTCTCTCCACCAGTAAACTGGTGTGTGGTGGGCGTTCTGGCGCAATATGGCTGCCGTCGCATCATCCAGGTGGATGCTGTACATTGGTGGTGGTTGAGGAGATTCCCCCCCTTCTATGTAAAGCACTGTGAGGTCTCAGAAAAAGCGCTATATAAATGTAACAAATTATTATTAGTAGTATTATTATATAAAACAATAATGGATTTAACAAAAACATTTACATGTAGGCTTTTTTTTATGTAACCTTTTCCCTTTAAATACTTTGGTCAGTTTAAGAGTAATTTATGCAATTTTATATTATATATTTGAAAGAATTAAAGGAGCAGTTTCATGTCTACAGTATATCTTTGTATTGTTTAAGTGGTCAAGATTGATATGGTATTTAGAAAGTAATTAGTATCAATACTTTAAGTAATGCAATACATTTTAGAGAATGTAATTAGAACAGTAATCTAATTACACTGATGAATATGTAATTAGTAGCAAGTAATTAATTATTTTTTAGAGCAACTTATCTAACACTGAGACTAAACCCTACATTGAACTAGAAGCCAGTGAAGCGACGCGAGAAATACATGAGAAATACTTTCTCACTTCTAGTCGAGACAACTCTCAACCTCGTTGCCAGAACTTGCTCTTACAGCTCAGTTTGGTCAGTTTTGTAGGCTTCAGAGTTTCTCCAACCCCTCGGCAGGTAAAACGACACAAGCATATGACCTGCTAGGGGAACTGCTCTTGTGACTCTTTTCACCTGCTGCAGCTCTCCAGGGTGAAAGGTCAACTGTCACAGAGGCCAGGGAGGTTCCCCTTGGGGCATGCTGCCTGGAGAACTTCTCTTGAAGCTGAGACACCTCTGCCTGGTTTCACAGCGCTGCCCCAAACTGCCCTGGGGCATGAATGCAATTCGGTATTTATGGGACTGCTGGGCTATCGCTGGACGTACAAACCGCAATCCCTGTCTCTGTCCCAAAGGAGAGTGCCTCATCGCCCTCCTCTGAAAGAAAGCTGCTGGGGCCTGGCCTAAAGTCCTGAGATTTATCAACATCCTGAATCTTTATGATGTGTCCACCCTTAATATTGATAGGTGATGGAGTAAAAAAAAAACTTTACTATATTGGGATCATTATTTAATAATAGCTGAAGCCACAGAATGTGATATCTGCCACAGTTACTGCATAAGTCATGGCAAAACTGAAGTGGTGGTTTATCTCATCCCACACATACAAGTTTATTTTTGCAGTGAGGAACTCTTCACAGATCTTAAAACAGTTTTTCACAGATTCACCAGATTGTCCATTATTTGTCCATATCTGTAAACACACACACACACACACACACACACACACACACACACACACACACACACACTTTTCCATGCAGTTACAATGCTTTCAAGCTTGAAAAAGTTTCACAAAAGCATCATAAAAGTATTATAAAAGTGATCCATCTTGTGTGCTATATTCTGAAGACATACAATTGATTTGTGTGATAAAGAGCCTAAATTGTCATTTCTTTTTCACTGATATTCCCCTCTAACCACTGCAACAAGTCAGTAAGAGAAAAAGAATCAGTCACATTTATCAATAAATTGTTCATTTGTGAAGCAGATTAAAAAAATGTGTCCATGAATCGGAAAGTTTTTTCTGAACATATCAGAAAAGGCTAGGACAGATGTCAAGATTTTCAGTGATTTTATGTATTTGATTTTTAACTTCTTCAAATTGGTCTGTTCATTTAAATGTATTTTATGGCTTCAAAAGAAAATAATATATAATGCACACATTATGAGGACTACGTTAATATTTTACACTCACTCATTGTAATATCATGGAAAAGAAAAACCAGAACATTCAAAGTTTTACTGGTTTGCACCAAAATGAGGATGAGTAAGTGACACAATAATCCTTTTTGGGTAAACTACTACTTTTATGCCTTGGTTGAAGACTTTTAAAGACGGAACTGCATTATCTTCTATTTTTGCAACCCTTGCATGATTAATGGAGCGATTCAGCAATCTACTAACTCGGAAGTAAAACTGTTTGCTCAGACCGTGCCTGGAAAAAAGGGAAACATATTAGCAAAAATAAATGTTGGTGAGTGCTATAAAGAGGCCGATTATGTATGTCTCGGGCAAATTGGTGGTAATGAGTCAAGAGACTGAGCTGGTTCACATATATTAAAACAGCGATCATTAAGGCATTTGGGCTTAGATTAATCCTGTTAATGACATGCCGGTGCCACTGGGAATAAGAGAGCCGGCCCCAGATGTCGAGGCTGTGGCTCAACTCGACACACAGCAAATCTCTGCTTCTCCCTCTCTCATACTCCGCACTCTCTCCATCTTTTCACTCAAATGCAGAAGGGATGCTCCTGCACAGTACCACCACTTCAAATGCAAACGAAGGGACACCATCACAGCAGACTACTAATGAGAGCAACACAAGAAAGAGAGCAAGAGAGAGGTGGCTGAGATGAATACATTTAAAAAAAAAAAAAAAGAAGTGATCTGAACTGCAGATAAAAAGCGGCAGCAGGAACCCTGATGTCCCCAATTAGGAAAGATGTCACCCCCTGTCCACAGAGCTGTAATAAAACCCTCACTCTGTATTCTCCATCACACGGCTCCAACACTGTTAACATTTTAATGTCCTGGGCGTGCATGGTAACACTAATTACTTGGCCATTTGGCTGACTCCAGAATCCTCCAAATGGAAATCTGATCTCGGGCTTAAGACCGTTACATTAAAAAATAATAAGTCATATTTACTGATCTAGCCAGTAGTCATACTTATGATTCAACCGGTTCACTCTTCTTATTGACTGATGGGATCTCCAGTCATAAAAGGAAATGACTGTGTGAATTTTAACAAGGACATGATCCCCGGATTGTTATCCCTTTTCCCTTCCCTTCTCTTCCTCCCATCCAGCCCATATAACCCCGCTGTTTGAGAGAGGCCATGGCACATTTAGATTTCATCACAGGTGTTTTAAATCTATGCAAATCCTCCCATTCCAATCTTAACAGGCAAATCCAATCATTTAAAGCAATCTCCAGAAGCCATTTCTGCCAACATTAAAATTTATGGTCACTAGTAGAAATTTTTGAACCGTATTGAAAAGGCATATCTGTGTCTGATAAAATCCCATCATCTGTAGACATTCCTTCTGACTCCTGCTCGGGGATAAAACACCTTGTTCCGAGGACGCCCCTCAGTTGTGGCAGATTTGAAATTACACAGAAATGAACAAGCTCCGGTTTCACCCCCGCCAAATTAAAGACACATATCTTTCGGATTCAGCAACCAGTGTATTGTTTTAGGGCCAGGTGAACCCCAAAAAGAAAGGGTAAACTCGTTTTTTTTTTCTCTCTCTGAGAGCTGTGTACTGTTTGGCGGCAGTAATACAAAAGGAAACCTTCGATAAAGGCAAGAAATTAGATTCTATCCCCACATGTGGAGCCGATAGCACCAGCAGCATGAGATAGAAAAGAAGAGGAGCGAATGTAATGGTTGTATTACCGTGCTCAGTCATGTATTATTAATGTTAACGTGATCAAGGCAGGTGGACGAGCCCAGGAGACATCGCTGCCTAATGAACACAGCCCTCTCTCTCTCAGTGGAGCAGGCCCTGGCAGCTGTTACTGTTTCAGAGCAAGTTGTTAGCCTCTGTACCTGAGCGGGCCTGGCTACCCCACCTCCCCCCAAATGCACACACATTTAATTTACAAATAATCTACAGCCACCCACAATTGACACTGTTCATACTGAAGGGCTGGTGTCCGCTAGGTGACTATACCATAATGCATTTTTAATTGCACAGATGACTGAAAATGCCCAGGAGGTTCCCTATAGGGAACAACATGGTGCATTTATTTAAACAGAATAACCACTGATCATATTTGTTATCTGGTATGGCCTAATATATATATATACATGAAATGGTGTGTAAAAAAAAGGTGTCAGTTCACAGGATACCGATGTATTTGCAGGGTGGGGAAATCAGAGTCAAACTAAAGGCCACTGAAATCTTCTAAATTATTAGAACTCCTCTGTATTGCAAGTTAAATGTATTTAAGAGCAGGTCTTTAAAACTGGAGTCTCCTATAAAAGTCATCAAATTTATACTTGACCTTTTAGGAAGGGGGTCCTTCACAGAAGAATCGTCATACCTGGGGGTCCTCGTATAAAAAAAAAACCTGTTTTAGATGATGCATCACTTAATCGCTGTCCATCATATTCAAGGAAAGCGATAAGCATGAGCTCTAAGTTCGCTCTATCCCGTTAAGAGTCGGAGGACGCTGGAACTTTGGAATCCTTAATTATTAATGTGTGGGCCGTACACTATTTATAAAGCATAAAAGGTAGCCATGAAAAACTGCAGCACAGCATCCTTTGTCAAGGCCTTCAAAAAATGTTAAATAGAAACCTGTGCACAATACCAGCAGTAACTTGCAGGGGCTTACATCATTAGTTGAGTACGAAGCAAACACACACACACAGGAAGAAAAAGAAGAGTGTGTTCAAAATCAATCCCAGACAGACTATATACACTCAGTATATGGCACAAATGATCCCTTAAAACTGTACTGGACTTGCAGAGATTGGCCTTGTCGGTTCAGTTTTGCTTTTCTGCATGGTTGAAAGACAAAGGTCTTGCAGGCTTGTTTTTAGGTCACATACTGCCCCCTGGTGGAATGAACGATGATGGCAGTTATAAATCAGTGCAGTTGTCTCTGTGTACTTCAGTCAGGGTTAACAAGCCATACTAAAGACAAATCATAGCTTTTAAAAATGAATGCAGAGGGCAAACTTTAAGATTGTGTATCTGTTTAAGGAAACATGCATTCTTAGATTATAGAAATCATGTTGCCCAACATGTCCAATATACATCTGGATAAATAAAAAAATCAATAAAACAATGTATTACCCATGACTTACTGCTGATATTATTAACTGAAACTAGCCACATCATTTCATTAGTTTAACTGTTTAGTGTTTAAAACAAATAAAAACATCAATTGCATTTTCAATCAATTCATCATTTGTACTGGAACAAGCACAAGAACTAACTGCAAATAAGGTGAAGTGAAACTATATTTTCAAACTACATCAGCCATGTTAGCACTTATCTTCATTCCAGTGACATTCTAAAACAAGCTTGGCGCAAACAGTTTGAAAGTGTAATGTCATGAGTTATTAACTTTCTGTTTCAATTTTAAGTTGTTTTAAAATATGCATTGAGATAATAGCAATAGATTGGTATTTTGCAAACATATTGTGAAGGAAGGAAGGAAGGAAGGAAGGAAGGAAGGAAGGAAGGAAGGAAGGAAGGAAGGAAGGAAGGAAGGAAGGAAGGAAGGAAGGAAGGAAGGAAGGAAGGAAGGAAGGAAGGAAGGAAGGAAGGATCAATCAATGAATCAATCTTTTGCACTTAATGTTATTTTTTCCCGATAATGACCAAGAGCGGCAGTCAGGGCTGGTCATCTTATTTGCTTCACTTAGATGTTAACATTAAGTATTGCTTGAATATTATTTCTCTATATGTTCAAAAGTTAATATTGTCCCTTTAATTATACAGAAAAAAAACTTTTATTGCAAATCAGTATTATCTGAACATACGATAAAGGAGTCCAAGGAGGCTTCCATTCCACCATTTTGAAAAAATATAATAGCAGAGAGGGACAAAAAGCACTAGGCTACCTCAACGCGTTTCCACAACGTGTTTTCGTTCAGAGCCAGCGTCACGTGACTGAAACCAGCTGAAACAGACAAGGAGATCAGTGAGAGGCGCTTGTCACTGTCCCGGCAAATTTGAAAGGCTTCACTGCAGCCACCAGAGATGCTTTTTACAGTCTCTGATTCATACTGTAACATTCGTTTGGTTGTTGTGTGTCAAGTTGCCGTTTGTTTGAAATAACAAACCTCATCACCCGAAAGAAAACTTGATGAAGTGCTATTGAAAGACATGTTGTCATAGCTTCCTGGTACATAACGGCTACCGTAGTTGCAACACGCATTTGAAAAAGCGAGGTGCTAGAGAGCACTATTCGTTTGAATTCAAAATACAATTTCACCGCTAGATGGGAGAAATTCCTACACATTGTACTTTTAAGCTATGTCAATCATGTGTCATTATAGCCAAGACACAACTAACATCTTGCCAGAAGGATCGCTTAAAACACCACTCCTCAAAATACAAGTCACATTATCATAGGGTACAGTTTGGAGCTAAGGTAGAGATGGTCTGAATATTAAGGCGAGACACTACAGGTGAATAGGGAAATATTTGTAACTAGCAGATATCACCATGAAACTTTCCCAGTTGATTACCTACATTAAGATGAGAAAAAAATGTATTACAAGTTTTCTGTAATTTATTGTTTAAATATGCAAATTAGGCATTATCTAATTAAATATGCGCTAATTTGTCTATATTTAAAAAAACGAAATCTCAGAATTGCATAAAGCCAGGTTCAAAATTCTTTTTTCATTGTGTTCACATATTAGATGGGGAAAAAATTACAGAGGGATCTATGGATATCTACTTTTGTTATCCTGTAAAACAGAATATACTGTCAATAGCCTTAAAAAATGTATTTTCGCCATGTTTTTTGGAATAAAATGTTATATAAATCAGGCTAGGAATAATATATTTACAAATCCCTCTGTAATTGTCTTCATAATATAACTAGGTACAAGACTGGAAAGTTTGGTGTGTATAGGTGCTACTGAAGAGGAGATTTCGGACTTGGAGTATGAGAGAAAAGTCATTTTGAGAAAAAGGCATTTAAAGATTTGTAATGTAAAAAATCATACTTTTTTTGTGGAAACAACTATTTACTGACACAATATCTTATCAAATCATTAGCAACAACAATACAAACGACCTAAATCACATCAAACTTATAAACACAGCATTTATGGCCTTTAACTGAGCAGAAAAACAGTCAAAAACACACATCTGAGTGTCAGAGCGCATCACGTGATGCATCTGAACCAATCAGGTTGTCAGAAATTGACATCAGCCAATGAGATTTCGCTTTTAGGGTTAAATGCCCATTTTACTTTCACGATTGGTTACTGATTAAAAGGAAATGACCATATTTGGATCCGACAGCATTGTACAGAAGAGAGAGAGCTTTTCAGACATGTGCGTGATTAAAGGAAGAACACAGAGATCGCGGAGCAGCGCGTTGATTTAGAACGGCAACTTTTGTTGAATTTCAGAGAAATCTACTGACGCAAATAGACAAAGTGTAGTAAAATAAAGACCTAAATGTGTATTTTGGACTTTTTTTCAGCACAAGTCTGAAAGAAAACATGTTATTGAAGACAAATAGCCCAAAATCTCAAAATTGACCAGTGAAAAAAAAACGACGTTTTTGCCTGCCGTGTCTCGCCTTAAATGCTAAATTTCACAGGTCTATACATAACATGAGTCAACCAATGTATAATAAAAGATACAGTTTCATTTCAACAGAATCATGGAAAACCACAAACATGGAACGTTTGTAAATTAGCCTCTATGGCGGACTTCTAATCTTACAGAGGGATCAGATCTTTCTGATTAGCTAAAATATGACTCATAATCCTCCAGCTACCATTTTCTTTCAAACATACTCTATTGCATCAGGTATAAAACAAATCAATCCACGGTTGGAGTAATTACTGATCTCACTGAATTTAGGTCAAACTACAACGGTTGAACCACTGAGATGTTTCTTGATTGCATTCATCGTCTGATCATACATTGTTATAAACCAAAACCAATCCTCGGAACGATTCGCAGCCAAGTCTCAAACAGAGACAGAAGAATCAAACAGACGCCCTCATTCGCACAAACACAGGAGGAGAATCTTATTAGCTGCTCTACAGACTTTCTGCCAACAAACGAAATGTCAGTTGATCCCTGTCATTACCTTCCAATAAATCAAATATGAAATGTTGCCATGTGTCTGTGATGTACTGATGGTGGATTTAAGCAGGATTTAATTAAATTGTATGTATTCCATCTGAGATTTTTACAAAGTGTCCATGTTTACTTTTTTTGCATGGTTTAGCAGCATGTGTCTCTCATGCATCAGGTTTCTGGATAAAGCAATATTTCCAATAAACTGGGCTGTAAATAAAACAGACCAGTTTCTTCTACTCAGCTCGCCGTATTATTCAAAAGCCTCTTCAGTGCGTATGTATTGCAAAAGCTTAGAAGAACAATATCACACATCTTGTTTCTGTTGGACTAAGCAGATACAATAGATAGCAGCAAGGCAGTGGTATATAAACATAAAAATTGTCAGGCCTGCTAGGAAAGAATAATCTGACAGATACAAAGCAATTTTGACGTGATAACCAAAAAGTTAACTTTCGCCAGCTACAAGATCACTGTGAGTGTGTCCATGTTTGTTACACGTGTCTGTGTGTGGTTGGTATGATGGCAGTGGTGAGGTCACTAGTCACTTATCATCAGTTTGTTGTACAGGCATTTTGATCATATAGGTATGCTGTCCTGGGATGTCTGTGTCAGAGCAACAGTAACAAAGCCCATGCCATCAACCTGGCTGGAGAAAAATACTGAATATTTCATTACCTGCTCCAGGAGAAAAGAAAAAAAAACACTCCAGGGCCTGCCATTTCATTACAGATCTGAGTAATACAGAAAAGCTATGGGTAAATAAGCAGGATAAATGTCACTTTCCATGGATAGGACTCTCCAAAATGCGACCTGAAATTCTTAAACATAACAGTAATAAAAATGTTGTCCTTTTTCAACAAATGGTTATGGAAAGTATGTGCTTAACAAACAGGAATGCTGATCATCAAACAAAGTAGGTAAAAGTAAATACGAGTTTATTTATTTTGGGGTAACAATTTTTTCAACCCTGCTTGTTTTTTTATTTTTAAAAATATAATTTTATTGTTGCTTGTTTATTATTATTAATTACAGCTTACAAATTCCACAAAACTTGGGTAACAAAGTTAAAGGCTGATGATTGCTGTAAATCCTAAAATCTGTGTATGGATAAAGTTGAAAGCAATTCTACAAAAAAGGCAGAAAGGAACCTAACAATGGTATTTCATGTGTGTCACGATGTGGTAACAGTGTTTAATATGAGTTCTATAGATTGTCTCAAATAAGTCATTGTTGTATGATTTTACCTGTTGGATACATTTGAATGTGAAGACAGGTGTGACAGGCCAAAATCCCCATTATTTGATTGGTTTAAGACTAGTTATCTTGATGCGCACAACTTCACTTCACAGATAGAAAACTGTCCTAGCAAGATTTTCACCACAGTTCCGTGATACCGAATGGCCCAGCTCCTTTGTCGACGAAAGCCAGAGCAGAGTATCTATTTGAAGAAAGCTACCTGATCAGCAAGGAATTCCTAGTTCGGTAATTGCCGTTCTTATCGTAACAGGAAAATGTAAAAGGTTTTCAAAACCCTGAAGGCCCGAAAGCGAGATGTTTAGCTCGGTGTGACTTCTGTGTGCAAACAGCAATCATGTCTCACGCCCTGCTCAGGGCTCCAGTTGTCATGAGGAGAGGGGCTGTCGCTGACAAAACTGCACAGGGGAGCGTCATCTGTGAAATCCCTCTCTACTCCTCCACCGTTCACTCCCTAATCAATATCAGGAGCAACAACACACAGGAAGGCGAGGCCAAGAGAGAAAAACGAAAGCAAAGCAAACAACACATTTTCAGTGGGGGAAGAAAATTAGCGTGCAACGAGATTCTTCCACGCACCTGTCATCATTCGCTTCGGCTCTTAATGAGAGCGCTTCTATTCCTGATCACATCATATTTGTTTTATACAAGACCCTTTGAACAGCTCGGAGATATTGAGCCTTCTTTGATCATTGCATCTTTCTGAATTCCAAATAAGAAATGAGTCTCTCTCTCTTTGTCCCATTCTCTGTCTTTCTTGCTTTGCTCTCTCCTCCCTTGCTGCGACTACTTTGTTTGTTTACTACACAAGACCCATTGCCAGAATTAGCTAGAGAGGAGAAAGAGTAAAATAATGATAGAAATAAAGATGAAAAAGAAAAATGAAAAGAGAAGGAGGGAGGGATAGAGCTCAGGAGCATTGCAGGAGAGAAGCGTGGGGTGTGAAATTTTCTTCATTAATGTTTATGCACTTAACAAAGAGAGAGGGGTCTAGAGGTATAACATTGCCACGAGACATCGCAGTTAGCAGGGATTTTTTGAAGGCACTCATATTCTAATGATGACCCTTGGCATGCTGTGGCACTTGGGACTGCCCCCTGTGTGAGGAAGGCTGTTGAAAATTAATCCTTTTCTCATTTCAAACAGAATATCACCCGGCCCATGATCACAGCGTCAGTGCCCCCTTTCGTAAGGCCCATTGAAAGAAAAGGCATTATAACAACCCCAGATCTTTTCAGGCGAGTCCACGAATCCCACCAGTCCTCCGCTCCCACCACTGCTTCTGGAACACACAGTGACACTGTGACCGAGGGACGGGAGAGGTCTGGATGTTCTCTGGCTGTTTAAAGATTGAAACCATTGGTGTGTGATGGGCTTCTTTGATGTTTGCTAAGCACAATGCCTGGGTGCAGGAGAGTAAGGATAGCGAGAAAGGGAAGAAAAGAAAGGGTGAAAGAAAGACAGTGGTAAAAAGTACACGCACAAATGGGGTAGTGAAATAGAGGTGAACTGAGGAATGGCTTTACCAAAAGGCAATCATCTTTCTCAAAATCACAGTGGAAGTGAAAGACTAAAAAGAGGAGAGGAGGAGGGAATTGGAAGAAGCAGTGCAGCCACCCTGACAAAGGAAGATAAAAGCATAGAGGTTGAATCAGGGGCCATGACTGACTATGAAGAAGAAATTACTCTGCCAGAGACCACAAGTTCTGCTGCTTCTTCCACCACAGAAAAACTTTCAACGCTTACTCTTGAAAAAATTAATCCTTTTTCACTCTGATTTTGCAGAAGGTCAAGGGATACTTGCATCCAAAGTCTTGGAATAGAGAGACCATGGTTTGTTATGCTAAAGTGAGCATTCCTCACTTTGGGTAACGATATCCCTTGGATGTGAAGACCTTCATTACTAGACCTGCAGGAACAACTATAAATTCACCTTTGTTTCTGTGTAAATTGTGCATTACCTTTGCCTTCACCTTGAGAAGCTAGTTTAAATCCAGGACCTGCCCCAGTCTTAGTCCCAGAGGCTGTCCAACCCTATAGGCTGGTGAGATCCGTTTCTCGCAGATGGAAGCAATGTCAAGCTATACCATGGTATCAGATATGCATATTACGCAAGGCTTAATTTTAGTCAAATATTGCCATTTCGGAAAACATGTATCTTAAAGGACAATAGTCTATAAATCTGCCTATATTTTTGGACTTTATGCATGTTCATTACTTAATTGCAAAAGGGATTTCTTCACCCTTAGTACCATTAGAATAGTATCATCTGGGAATCTCTTTTAACTTGACTCCATGGGGATCGATCTCCATCAAGAAAAACTCCTTAAAACTTATTTTCTCCCAAATCCTCCATGCTGTGTGCCCTGTCCTGTAATTTTCCAGATTAATTTACTTATTTACTGCCTGCTTCTTTAATTAAAATAAGACCCTAATTAAGAAACAGTTGAAAATCAGGGAGAGTGGAGTAAGATATGACAGTGGATGAGCTGTTTGCCCATTATTCTAGCGAAGTGTGTACAATTGTGTTAATCACTAAGAGATGCACTTTGAAAAAATTGTTTTTTGACAAACAAATTGTAAAATTAATTGTCAAAGCAAATGTATATACTGTAGATACATTAAAATATATATTACAAATGTTAGTACATTTTCACATTTTCAATATCTCACAAATGGTATTCACAAAAAGAAAATGTCCATATGTACATTAGATTATACACATATAAACCTAAATTATACTTTATAACTCTTACTAGACTTTCGGGTTCAGTTAATAATAGACATACTGAAATACAATTATTCGTTTTACTTAAAATATTAGTCTTCTTTGTTTAAAAGGGCCATTATTCTCTACATTCCTGTTACTTTGAAAGCAAAGAGTAATTAGTTTTGTAACTTTTTTGAAACTGATAGCATTTTCAAAGTGCTAAGACCCCTAAAGCAAGAGAGTCAAACAAAGAGCTTTACCAGTTCAAAGCCTTGCAGAGAGCTATCTCTTCTTTAAGTGCTAATCTTCACTCCTTTAGTTTGGAGTAATCACATGACAGACTTGGTTTGAGACATGGTGCTCCTGAGGTTTGCCACTTGTTTTCTTTTTTCCTCCCTTTCACACATACCCATGCAGATTGTTTACACTGATCCTAAAGTGGTGTAAATTGAATTCCAGTACATCATCTTACCAGTGGCCTCGAGTGTATAGTGGTGTATGTACATTACAACACTATGTACTCTCTGTGCATTACTTCTCTACATTTTTGTTAGATTTGCATAATATCTTTCTATGAATCCATTCATCCATCCATCCTTTACTGAAATAGGGCAAAGCAACATCACACATATATAACAATCCTAGTTATTGGGTAAATTACAAATTAGAGTGTCCATGATAAAATAAACAATTATGCCAACTACACAAGCTTTTCCTTTTGATAACTTTATTCTAATTTGACTGATATATTAATTATATCAGGACAAATAACTAATTTTTGATTTTGTCAATAAAATCTAAATCAATTTTATTTCGTAAATTAAAAAATCCACATCCATAGTACTTGTGTATTAAAGTATTTTTTAAAATAAACATATCCATATAAAAAATGTGATTGACCCTACATTGCTGATTTTCAACCACATCATACGTTGGTAATGTTTACATTATTGACTATAAACTTGACATTAAAGTGTGTCTACCATCCAAGGACAAAGCTAGTGGGAATGGTAATATGTAACCTTAAGCATCAGATTGTCAGCATGACCTACCATGATATCAGAACATATCTTCCAGTGATAGCTTTTCTTTGTATTATTAAATTGTGTATGGAAGGATGTGCCAGTGCAATGTAACAAAAAGTTCAAATTGTATGTGTGTTAGCTTATTCACATCAAGGTCACCTGCTGCATCGAGAGCAAAAATGCATCTTCAGAAAGGTCTGTGAAATGTTACTCTCTTGTCTTGTCAAAGGTCTTGATCAAACGAACCACTGGAAAGGACAGATGGTGGCTGCACTAGAGGGGGTGGTTTGGGTGCTGAGCTATGACAAGTCCTCTGAGCTGGAAGAATGGTGGGCCGCTGCACTTAGGTGAGTTAGGGATCAAATGACAGCAAAGATGTGAAACCAAAGGGAACATGGCGTGGTCAGGCACCTTTACCCATTTAGAGACAGGTGAGTGGGAAACAGCCTTTCAGTGTGGATGGAATGGAGGGTACACGCAGGTCAGGAGGCAATCATCATTCTAACACCTTCCTGCTCAGCGTGTGGTACCTTTCATCAGACAGCCTCTCACTCTCAGAGCAGCAATGTTGCAGTGCAAAGATTGTGCAGGAAGTCATGGATTCAACCACCACTGACAACAGACGTGAACTCAAGAGTAAATGTGTGAAGTATGGCTGGGAAAATGAACATGCTAATTTCTGTGAGTATGGTGGACTTATTGAGGGATTTTTAATATTTACTGCTTTACTTTTAACTAAAAGTGCTTTACTGTTGAGTCCAAGATCAAAAGTACAACAAAAAAGGAAGCCGAGGAAGACCTCACAGAAGTCTGTATATTCCGAGGGGACTCAAGACAGCTCAGGAGGAAGCACAGGGACCCTGGAGGCCACATGTTTAACCTTGTGAATAGTTTGGTTCCAAAAACTCCTCAGATCTGTTCTTCTACAATCTAGCATCTCCACAAAAAAAAAATCCAGTCACACTCTTCACATTGGGGCAGCAACCACAGCAGCCCAAAAAGGCCTCTCCCAGCAGCAGATACAAGCTCTCGGGCAATGGTCTTCTTCAGTCACTTTTGAATGCTACAGGTCCAATCGATTACACATAAAAAAGCCCACCAAACCCTCATTGGCTAACTAGCCCACACCTACGAAACTATGGAAAAAATCTTTGGGTCGCTATCCTTGGTCGACTTATGCTTTCTCTGCTCGACTGCTGGCGAGGCATACCCATCCAATGCCGTGAGTATTGAACTCCCATCGGATGCTGCAAGAGCCCTCCTGGTCGAGCTACTATGCTTTTCTTCATCCGACTGCTGGAAAAGGCTTACCCGTCCGATGACGTGAGTACTGAACTCCCGTCTGATGCTGCGAGAGCTGTCCTGGCCAGGCGCTTAAAATTTGTTCACCCGTCATCGGCCGGTGGGCCCTCCCGCCGGTCAGGTGGCTCAAATCACGAGGCACCTTGTCATCAGCTGGTAGGGTCCACTCGCTGCTCCTTGTTTAGTTCACCCAACACAGTGACTTGCTCCCGTCAGAGGTTGGGCGGGCCCTCCTGATCGGGTGGTCCAAATCATGCTGCCCCTCGTTTATTGGCCGGTAGTGCCCAACCGTCTGACACCACTAGCTGCTCCCGTCTGAGGCTGTTCCATGACAGTTTTCCAGCATCTCTCCTCCACCACCTCTTCTAACTTCTAACTATTCCCATCCCAACCTGGGAGGGGGAGTACTCTAGGTTCGGGCCAAATTCCGAGCTCTGAGCCCTGTCCTCAGACAGCTCGCCAGATATGCATAACCTTTACTCTATCTGATTATATGTACTCGTGAAGGGATCATGAAGATTATCATGAAGAACAAAATGTGTAAGAATCAAAAAGTTGTTTGCTTATTTTCTGCAATAACCCTAAAGCCAATTAAACATTTTTTTTTTTTTTTTGAGAGAGAGAGAACATGATGCCAACTTCCCAAGTCATCACTGCAGCACACGGACAAGGTCCTGTCTAAAATTATCTAATTTTGTAGCCTGGTATCAGCAAATATTATATAACGATATTCGTATTGAACTGTTCAGGACGAGGCTTTCGGTTCGGTACGCATTACAAACCGGACGATTTGGTGGACAAAAATTTTGTTAGCAGTCGCGCTGACACCACAACGTTGCAAGCGGAACGAAACTGCGCTATTCATTATTTCGTGCTTCACGGACCGTTTATCAGTTTGGACCAATATCAGTGCAGGGCGTTAGCGCGAGCCGATCTTGATCAAGCGACACTGTTACACAGTGCTAAGAGATCCAGTAAAGAAAGCATTTGAATTCGCCACTGAAGTTATAAAATTGCTGCGAGATCTAGTGAGAAGCATTCAAATTTCTCTGTTATTAACCGTAGATCTCTATTAGATCAAACAGCGCTGACATGGAAACCAGGAGAAAAGTTGTGCCGTGAATATATATATATATATATATATATATACATTTTAATTTATTGACAGTCTTAATTAATTAGACTGATATTAAACTGAACTGGATTTCGAATAAGTGGGGCATGCAATAAAACACACAGATGGGGAAAGGAACAAGAAATGACCAATTAGTAAGCAATCCCTAAAGAGAAGCCCCGTGTTTAACAGCTAATGAAAAACAGAAGTTGGACTAATGTCACTGCTGACCCCAGTTGAGCCTCTGACAGGACCTGTGCTAGGGTGAGAGGGTGGATGGACCTTGACAGTGTTAAGCAGTCTCTATTGCATGAACATTAACCCTGCGCTGCCCTCCCCTCCAGCACACATCTGGCAGAGAACTGGACTAGTACCAACTCTCAGTGGGCAATGCCCTTCTTTACCAAAGCATGCTGGGACAGATTGGGTATGAGTGTGTCAGTGCCAAGTTGCTATATTTACAGACGTAGAGAGCTGAATGCCAACTACACTCAACTTCATTTTTAACATACAAAAGGACATTCACAATCAGTACATCCTTTCAATAAAATACATTTCATTTGTCTATTAATTTTACACAACATGAAATAACTCAGAGCTTGATTCAAAAGATGGGATACCACCCAGGTTTTTTTATTTTTTTTATTTAGTAAACTAATACAATTATTTTATGTTTTTCCAAAACTATATAACTTTCTGTTTCGTGGAACACAAAAGGAGTTTAACAATTAGGTATGCACCCTAATGCATCTTTAATTTACTTTCATTTTTGGGACTTACCATAAATACCCGATTTTCACTGCATTTGTAATTAAATATATTAGCAGAGATGGGTATTAAACTCATACTTTTAGGAGTAGATTGAAATGTGATTTTCTAATGAAAATTTCTAATGAAAAAACTTGATCAAACTAGTTGACAAAACTGTCTGAATTGGTTTGCGAACCAGTTTGAATAATTTGTTTAGTTCCCTGTACAATATTCAATTGTTTACCAGTGATGAAGATCTTTATTAGTTAAACATCTGCGTATGCTATCTGTGAACGAGATAAATTATATATTTAAATTCATTCAGGTAATACATTTTACAACCAAACAGATTATTACGACTAAATATCACTACTACAAAGTATGACACTGCATTACCAGTTACATTTGGACATATACCTTAGTTTACACGTGCCTGCAGAAATATACATTTGATTACATTTTGAAAAACAGATGGAAGAAGATCCAACCAAACTACAAACTTTCCACTGATGTCTGTGAAAAAGGGATGAGCTCAACAAGCTTGTACGTCTGTGCCGCTACGCGCTCAATCTACTGCACATTTTTGCTTATCAGCTCACGTACCAGTTTTGTTCAGTTAGTTTTGTTTTCATGAACTTTCCGTTTATATTCCTCAATTACACGTTTCCTGTGTTTCCTTTACTCTAGATTCCTGCCATTATCTGGTGTCATGGAGATTAATTTAACAAACACAGTTGTCTTAAGTTCACTATCTCTATGCATTTAATTGCCTCAGTTTGTTTCAGTCCTTATCCAGTATTGTTCATTTTTGTTTAACAAATATTTACTTTATTTTGTAAATCTAACCGTCTTCATCTTCATTGGAAATGAAGCGTGACAACTCTTGCATGGGCCATACTATTTTAATTGATGATTGGTTGACTGCCAATTTGAAATATGAAACAGAACGATTTAATAACGTTATTAATATAACTACCGGTAAAAGGTAACTTCAAATAAGCGTTTCTGTAAAAAAAAAAGAAAAAAGAAAGTCAATTGTAATCGGCCTGTAATGTTCCTGTTAAAATTTGGTTTGTTTCTAGTTTTTGTTTTCATTCCTTCAACCGGTTCAAAGCCCTACCCATAATACACGGTAGGTAGACTGTTGTTTGTGCAGCGTAAGACATGACAAACAACTACGGTAGTTTTCCAGTCCGGTTTAGTTCACACAGCGTGGGATTTCTGAGAATGCAGTTGTCTTTGTGAGTCCTAAATATGTACTGTTGTGAGTTTGTTTTTATATAATCCGGTTGTCACTCCTGTTAATAACCGGACCGCAAACGTAACCGTATTAAGGATTCAAACACAGGACTGACAACCGTATTCTGCTGCTGTGTGAATGTGGCCCATTTGATATCCTTGCCCAGTCCACATTAATTTTCATAAAAAAACAACTGACATAAACATTCTGCTGATTTTTTTTCTTTTTATGTTCAACACAAACCAATACTGGTTTGGAACATGATGGGGAGTCAATTATGGCATAATCTTTTTTTTAACTATCCCTTTAATATGGGACTTCAGATGTGCGAGCATCAAATGGATTGTTCACATTCGATTTTAACTACAACAAATATGATATATATTATAAATGTATTCAATTATATATAATGAAATTGGCATGAAATATAGTTATATAGAATATAGTTTCAAATGGTTGAACTGAATAATTGGCATCCATCATCAGCAAACATGCATCATGGTGTTCCAGGTTGATGTGCTTTGACATTGAAGAGCTGAAGCCCTGATAGTATTAAATAAGGTCCTCACAGGCACATATCGCAAGCACAGCAAGAAGACTGAACTCCCTCTAACAGGGCCTTGTGGCAAGGTTTTGTTAAACCTCTTTTTTTTTTAACATGGGCTATGGGGATCTTTCATCCTATCCGGTTCATGCACTATCAAATCTGATCCTGTGGGCATAGATTTGATTGTTATTCAATGTAAAGCATGAAGAGATTACTAAACAGTGTAAACATACACACTATCCCTGTATGAGACATGAATTCTAATATACAATTCCTGAACTCTGGAAACTGTCCCTGAGAAGGGCACATCTTCCTACAGAGAAAGCTCTAGTTACACAGACGTGAGACAGAAACAACTGGTTCATCTCTTAAAACTTTATTTGATCGGCCCTGATCAAGATGGAAAAACAGAAATCTAAATAAATATTGTATAAATGGATTTTATCATGTGAGCAAACAACTTAATTACGGGTTTCAGGACTGTTAGAAGCCAGTGTAACCATGCATTTTTTAGTACTACCCCATCTACCAAAGCATTTGCCCATAAATATGTCTGGAGGTCTTGGATGAATTTTTAATGGATGAGCAGAGGAGATGAAAGAGAGAATGGTAGGATCAGGGGGACATGAGCATCGAGCTGCTGGCACAAAGCAGAGAGGCCGCTCACCTCCAATCTTTCTCAGTGACATCTTCTATGTCTTATTGCTGTAATTACCCTTTAGTTTGTCACTAGCCCAGTCTCTCATTATCAGGACAGGGAACAGGAGGGAGAGCATACCCATGGGCCAGTCAGACAGGAGGTGCTCAGGATGTCACCTTACACAGGATTTGCTTATGATGTTGAAGCCTAAATACATACGGTTCAGATGGAGAGGAAATAAGGAAACAATGCTATAATGAGAAGTGAGTCATAGCCCTTGTTTTAGACACAGAAAAGAATAATTAATCGTTATATACTTTCTGTCATTCAGTGTAATGCAAATCTTTGTTACACCAAAGTGTCATCCATTACACTGAATGACAGCATAACAGTATAAATAAAAATGTTCTTAGCATCTTATTTATATTACAGATACATGAGGAACGTTTAGATTTGCACTGACAAATATGTGTTAAACTTAATAAATATTAATATTAATATGTCACGTGACTGGCTGGCTCTGAACGAAAACACGTTACGGAAACACGTTGGCTTAGTACTTTTTGTCCCTCTCTGCTATTATAGTTTTGCAAGATGGCGGAACTACATGGAAGCCTCCGTGGACCTACCCGTCCCATGTATATAAAGATAATAAATTCTTCATTTATAAGGATAAGTCAGATAATTGCCCGAGGTATTTACACCATTGAGGACATATTTATGAATAAAAATATTGATTTTAGATAATAAAATACCTAAAAAGATACATATTGTCCCTTTAAAAGAAATTTGTATATTCGTTTGTTTAGTTTTTTCTTTGTTTCACAAATGTATGACTTTTGGAAGTGCAATTTGATTACCATATTCAGTTTTAATAAAGTTGAATTAACATTCTGTCATTTTTACTCTTCAAAGTGTACACTTGCAGGTGTTTTATAATTAGGCTAATTTACTAATAGCCCCATTAAATAATAATAAGGATAAACAATATTTAAAAAGTATATACTTATCTAACATCTGAAGCATAAAATGCTAAATGGATGATATATATATATATATATCTAGCATAAACAAAATGTGTCAGAACTTCGTCTTTCAGTTGTTGAATGTCGCGCAACAGTGTTGCTACAGCCCTGTCGCGTCTTAAAATTATACGTTGTTACAATGTTGCAAGGACGTAGAGAGCGACGTTGCCATAGCAGAAATGCAACGTCCCACAGAGACGTTGCCACAATGTAAATGTATTTGCTGGGTAGTAGGCAGAGGAAAGTCCAGGGGTCAGAAAGTAAAAGTCCTGCCATATGTTTATTCCACCCATGAACTCAGTCAGCTGATTTTACTAATTAGTTCTATCTCTTGGCTGAAAAACTGTGCTAATTAGCAACTTTTACTTTCTGAACCTGGACTTTCCACCTCTGGTAGTAGGTGAAAAACAGTGTGTAACAAAAGAAGTATGTCCGAATCATAGACAGTATAAGAAATGGACACAGCGACCCCCTAGGTTTCAACGGAGAAAAGTTAAGTCAATTAGAAGCACTCACTTCCTGATGGCTGAGCGTACTGCGCAGGCTCAAAACTGAGCTTGACGGCGTAGATGTGACGTGAGCAACCTATCTGACAGTTGAAAGTCTTCTAGTAGCTGTGCCAAGAGAAATCTGAATAATTATCTTCCGAATCTAATAATAATAATAATAATTCATTACATTTATATAGCGCTTTTCTCGACACTCAAAGCGCTTTACATAGAAGGGGGGAATCTCTTTAACCACCACCAATGTGCAGCATCCACCCGGATGATGCGACGGCAGCCAGATTGCGCCAGAACGCCCACCACACACCAGCTTACTGGTGGAGAGGAGACAGAGTGATGAAGCCAATTAGTATATATAGGAGGATGATTAGGAGGCCATGATGGACAGAGGCCACTGGGCAAATTTGGCCAGGATGCCGGGGTTACACCCCTACTCTTTCGAAAGACATTCTGGGATTTTTAATGACCACAGAGAGTCAGGACCTCGGTTCAATGTCTCATCCGAAGGACGGTGCTCTTTGTCAGTATAGTGTCCCCGTCACTACACTGGGGCGTTAGGACCCGCACACACCACAGGGTGAGCGCCCCCTGCTGGCCTCACTAACACCTCTTCCAGCAGCAACCTGGTTTTCTCAGGAGATCTCCCATCCAGGTACTAACCAGGCTCAGCCCTGCTTAGCTTCAGTGGGCAACCAGTCTTGGGCTACAGGGTGATATGGCTGCTGACGGAGTCTTGCAGAGACGGAGAGTGTGCAGGAGATGTCCATGAGCTAGCAGCAGGATCAACTTTATGACTCTCTATGTGCTTCTCCCTTTATGCCTCTCTATGTTCTTTTCTCTTTATGCCTCCACGTCCCCCCGATTGCCTGCGAGCTTCTCCGCCAGTCTATACGGTAATTTATCTACTGTGCGATAGAGAGTCGAGTGGTTATGACGCAATTGCTAGCCTATTTTTACAAAAACTGCCTCTACGGGGCCATATCGTAAGATTCAATGTTATGGAGCCTTTTATACATTGTCGTGTTTCTTTAGAAATAAATAATAGACAAATGGAGTCTTTAAACACCTCAAATGTAAAGTTATTTGCTGTCAAAGTGACGCCAAAATGAATGGGAGTCAATGGAATGCTAACAGCAGGTGATGATCTGCTAATCAATGGCAGCCCCTAGAGAAGCTTCGGTTTCAGGCTGATGGATTACCCCCTTGGTCCGAATTCACAGAACTCATGAAAGAGTAGGCAAAAAGTCCAGATTACATTCATACTACACACATTTATACTAGGGATGTGACAGTGAGGAAATGTTCTACCGGTAATACCGGTATCATCGGGGGGAGGGGACTCTTTTGCACCTCACTTTTAAATAGCTAATTCTAAAGCAAAAGTAAAATGCGCATGGCCGCATGTACATTCATAAGGGTGCAAAGCTGAGTGAGCATTTTCAATTAATTCCCATGGAAGTTGAGCTTCCATAGGAATGAACTTAAAATGCTTGCTCTGCTCCGCGTGCAGCTGTGCGCATTTCAGTTTTGCTTTAGAATTAGCGCAGTTAGCCCACCCAATTTTACAATTAGCAGTGGGCAAGTGATGTAACCGGTGTTGCGGCTGAACACCAGTAACACCAACACTGACTATCGCAGCAAGCCTAATTCATACTATATAGAACATTATTTTTTTGCGGTCGTGAAGTAATTACTAATTGAAAATAAGTACCTACTCAAGAGAGTAGGCAATTATGGTTTATGCGATATATGCAGCCCATAAGACAGAGACACAGTGAATCGTGAAAGAGATGGGTATGGAGATAGATGTAAAAATGAATTCTAAACCATACAAACACAGTTTTTATTAATGAAAAAAAATGCCTTTCTGTTCCGTTTAAACATGTTTAGAGTTAAAGAGTTAATTTTCAGTACGTTATGTGAGGACTTCTTGTGTCCTTGTGCCTAAATCAGATTACATTTCTTCACTCATTTTTCATTCTGGGCTGAGGCCAGAGTAATTCAGGAGAAAAACATCTGGCACAAGGACGACACCGCAACAGTATCCCACCTGGGATCTCATCTACACAATCCATTACATGCCTTTCAGTCCCCCAGCCAGCAGCTTAAATTACCAAACACATGCCAGAGCTTGCAAACAATAACACCAATAGTCAGCGACGCCTTGACGATGCACAATTATCTTCATTAGCCATTGTCAGTGACGACACGTACTTTCTCCTGTAGTATTGATTCAGTCTTCATCCCATATATTTTTAAAACTAAGTAATAGTAGCTGTCAGTTGGAAATCATATTCTTTTTGGCCACAATTCAAAGCTTTCCTACTGTATGATGTTGGTATTCTGTTCAGGTGTCAAACTCTTTACCACTTTTGGCACTTGCACATGGTTTAAGATCACATTTCAAGAATCAGACTGAATGTAGGGTGGGTAGACATGCCTTGGCAAGCTATGGCCAGGTTTAGACTAGTATGGTCTTGTGTTAATTAATTAATGTTACTGGTAAAATGCAGCACTACATGCCATTGGTTTTAAAACTGGACTTCCAGAAGGCCACAAGAGGATTTGGGATTCTTGGAAAATTTGAGAGAGAAAAAAAAGACTGGAAATAGACTTTACAAAATACATTTTAAATGCTGTCTATACATTAACCGAAAAACTGTGTTAAAATATTATTTAGAGTAAAAGGGGCTATACAAATATAGTTCTTTTTTCTAGGTTTATTTAGCTAAAGTTAATCTATACACTGATATAATTATATAATATATAAATATACACTGTCAACTTAATACAAAGTTTAAAGAAAAAAGAATCCAGATTAATATTGTAATAATTTACTTTGACTTCTGTTGGTCACATTTGGGAAACCCTTGACATTAAAAAGTTAAAAAACCCTTGTTACAATTTTTAAGTTATTTGGGTGGCAAAAATCTACTCAATGGAAGCTAACTAAATACATGTTTATATTTGCACCTAACAAGTTTTGTAATGCAATATAAATATATGTTGTACAGCTGAGCAAAGAAAACGTAAAATAGGACATAGTTATTTATTGACTACAGGCATTCAATCAGTCAGTTTTGTAGCTTTGCGTATCCAAGATACTTTATGTTATTGTAACCTTACATTTGTTAATTCATTATTTTATTTAACTATTTGTTAATTCACTCTATTGTTATAAAAGAAAATGTAAGGGTAATGAATATAACCCCATATATTAATAATATATAATATTCCCTGAGAGGGAACGAGACGGATCCTTACATTGCTACTATGGGAATGCCACCCGGACGTGACTGGTGTCTGATCATGTGTGGAAACCCACCAATTGATTGGCAGGTGGCAGCCCTATGACGCCACATGGAGTGCCCTTAAGTATAAAAGGGTGAGCTGAAGGAGAAGCAGGAGATGTGCAGGTAGGCCTGAAGCATCTCTTAGGGAATCAGGGTAATACAAGTCAAGTCAAGTCAAGTCAAGTCAAGTCAATTTATTTATAGAGCACAACATAAACACAACATTTGTTGATCCAAAGTGCTTTACAGACGGCCAATCTTATATATGGAAAAAATTAAAATAAAAAATAAATAAATAAAAATAAGAATAAAAGAACATTTCTACGTACATATACACAGTGTACCATGCACAGCATCACTCAAATGCAATAGTATAAAAGTGAGTCTTTAAACTAGATTTAAAAACGTTGAGCGATGGAGAGGCCCTGATATTAAAGGGTAAGCTGTTCCAAAGTTTAGGTGCAGCAACCGCGAACGCTCTGTCGCCTTTGGATTTGCAACGTGAACGAGGGACTGATAAAAGAAGCTGATTACAGGATCTTAAAGACCTAGAGGTTGTATATGGCTGGATAAGTTCACAGAGATAATCCGGGGTTGATTTTTGTAGAGCCTTATATACAAAAAGAAGGACCTTAAAATCAACTCTGAATTTGATAGGGAGCCAGTGCAATGAAGCAAGAACAGGAGTGATATGCTCCCGTTTTTTTTCCCCTGTCAGTAGTCTGGCTGCCGCATTTTGGACCATCTGAAGCCGAGATAGAGTGCTTTGAGGAAGACCGACATACAGAGAATTACAATAGTCTAGTCTAGAAGAAATTAGTGCGTGGATGACAATTTCAAGATCTTTTTGCGAAAGAAAATGTTTTACCTTCGCAACAGATCTGAGGTGGAAGAAGCTACTCTTTACAACCATGTTCACCTGTTTGTCAAAATGTAGTGAAGGATCAAAAAGGACCCCTGGATTTTTTACATAGGGTCGTAAGCTATCACTAAGGGAGCCTAACTTACTTGTCAGAGTAGTGTTGAGTGCAGCGGGGCCTAGCAGAAGCACCTCAGTTTTGTCAGTGTTTAGTTGAAGTGAATTGTTCGACATCCAAATTTTCACTTCATCAAGTCATGCGAGAAGGCGTTGTATAGAGAGATAATTTTCAAGTTTGATTGGAAGGTAAAGTTGTAAGTCATCGGCATAGCAGTGATAGTTTATGCCATGTTTCTGGAGAATGGAGCCCAGGGGAAGCATGTAAAGTGAAAACAACAAAAGGTCAAGAATAGAACCCTGGGGAACACCATAAAGGACGGGTGCAGAAGGTGATGTAAACGGCCCGATATTCACTGAAAACGTCCTACCCTTTAGATAAGAGTTAAACCATTGTAATGCTATTATAAAATAGGCGTTCCTTTCCAAGGTGTTTCACGTCTAGGGGCAGGAAAGGAAGATAACAAAAAATGCGGGGAGAGAGTGAAAGAAATTAAAGTTTTAGCATAAGTTCTGCCGGGAAGACTCAATTGTTACGTCACTTATTACCTTCTCATCTATCCAATCATATTCTTATACTTGTGGTATAAAAGATCGGTACTTACACACGTCTGAGTTCGCAGATGCTGACGCTTCCATTCACCTCCATCCTCCCCACCACCACCAAGACTGGTATTTCCCTCCATCCTCCCCACCACCACCAGGATGGTCCAAAGCACTACAACAGCAAATAAAACACACACGTGCCTTGGGACGTAACACCACCACCGATACGTTTTTTCATGGCATTTCACCCCACTAAACATCTTCACCAACGTATAGTTTGAGTTCCTTCACTGATTTCAGGCTTAATTCTCTGCTGACCTCTGAGAGGTTCAGAGGGGGCTTGCCACAGTGAGTCGATAAGGTCAACAATGTTTCTGAACTCAATCACTGGCAGTTGTGCTAGTGCACACTTCAACGATGCAGATGCAGCGTCAACCAAAATTACCATCATTCACCACCATAGGTCTGGGGAAAACCTGGTCACCTGCTAGATCATTCCCCAGTATGAGACCTGCTCCTTTAAACGGTAACTGGGAACACACCTCAAGGTTGACCTTCCCAGTCACAAGGTCTGACTTCAAGTGTACCTGATGGAGAAGAACATAATCACACCCCATCTCAATACCACGTATTAGTACGTCAGAACTGGTGTAGGAATTCTGTGAGAAGGGAAGTAACTCTTTCAGGATTAAGGACTGTTCTGAACCAGTATCTCCCAAGATCACAACCGGTTGATGCTCAGTGTCAGACAAGGAAACCGTACCAGCACGAATGAAAGGTTGCATGGACTTATTCTTGTACTCAGTCTTGTACAGGATGCCTGTACAGGAGCAACATTCCTAGAGTTGTACAAGAGCAACATTCCTAGAGTTACCATCTACCATCTCTTCTTTTTCCAAGCCTGGCACTCTGCAACCAGGTGATCTGGATCAAGGCAGTAAAAAAAGACACATCAGCCTTTTCGTGTCACAGTGTTTGAATGGGAAAATTGAGTGTTCGACGGCTGAAGAGATGGAAAGACCTTTCGGTGTGTCAAGGTAAATGCATCTGCTAACACAGCAGCGTCCAATAGCGAATTTACTTTTTGTTAATTTAGATCAGTGTTTCTCAACCCTGCTCCTGAAGGACCCCCAACACTGCATGTTTTCTTTGTCTCCCTAATCAAACACACCTGATTCTACTCAGATCATTAACCCGTATGATGTGTCCTTCAGGAGCAGGGTTGAGAAACACTGATTTAGATAAACAACGACACACACTTTCAGCAAGACAACCATTAAAATGATCCAGCAAGAGCAACTCCTGCAACTGGTCTAAGGCAGTGGTCTTACTGGAGAAACACCACATATGTGCCTTGGGACATAACACAAGGGAATTCAGTGCTGCGTCATAACATTGGGAACATTAATACCCATTTTGCCATGCTGAACAAGTGTCTGCTTCACTAAAGGCTGGTTCACAAGGCAGGATAATTAATCAGGATATTAAGATTCACCCCTTCCGACAATCTTAATGATGCTCCGATTATCGTAAAATAATCTGATCAGATATTCCTGACGTGTGTGGTGTGTTAAGACTGCTCTCGTCTGCTCGGAAGGACGTCGGGACCGATCCGATCTCAAATCGGGGATATCCAACATGTTGGATTTTTTTGGCCCGATTTCTCCTCGTGTGTGGTGTCCCCTGGGGACAAACGAGCACGCAGCCTTTGGACTGTGGTGTATAGCCAATCAGAAAGCGAGGTGGCGAGGAAGCACCGGGAAACAAAATCAAAATAGCTGGCGGTATGGCGCACCAGAAAGTCCGGTGGACGTCGGAGATGGAGGATAATGGGGTTTTTTCGGTTAAAAACAAACTACAAACTTTTGCCACTGCATCCTTTTCATCCGCCATGATTGTTCACTCTGAAGTCACGTTTGATCTCGAGGGATTTTGCAAGATTTCCCGTCTGACCTGGGAATGCTCTGGAGTCAAATCGGTTCAGGAGTCAAATCGGTTCGTGTGTGATGTGTTGATTTTGCCGTGTGGTTGCGCACCACACACTGTACGACCAAAACTGTTAGACCTGTGATTTTTTATCGCCATGTGTTTGGAACTTCTCAGGTTTGGAAAATTGGCCGACAATTTTAAAATCGTCCCGTGTGAACCAGGCTTAAGTTGTGAAGATATGCTAAATCAAATTGAGCTAGCACCAAAAACTCACAGAATGGAAAGTCCATTCAGGCACATCACGTGACCTCTTGGGTAAGGGCATTATTAGCCGTGTTTCCACTGTCGGGCCAGGGCCGGGCAAGCTAGTGCGTGCCAGGGCCAGTCGCGCTTCCACTGTCACTTGCGGGCTTGATCGGGGCTTACTCGGGATCAACGGCCAGGATTTTCTGGCCCGTCGAATACTTTGGTCCAAAGCGGGCCAGCTCGGGCTAGAGGAGTGGTTACGAACAGTGGCGGAGTTTATCAAGGCCGGGAGATGGCAGCGCCGGATTAATCTATCAGCATTAAAGACTAATTTTCCTCAAAACTCACTTTCATGTTTGATGTTTCATTGTTTGCAGGGTTTCCCATACATTCATTAATTTGTGGCGGCCCGCCACAATATCAACGCTGACCGCCACGGATTGATTTTCAGATTTTTTAACTATTTAATATGGGTAAAATTGTATTTAATTGTAGAGCTGCGCGCAGCTTCCTCCCTCTCTCTCTCTCTCTCTCCCTCCCTCTCTCTCTCTCTCCCTCCCTCTCTCCCTCTCTCAAACTGACAACAGAGGCGCGAATAGCCCCTCCTCTTCGAGCACGACCTGAATAAAAATATGAGCATGCGTTTGAGGCGGAGGACGGATTGTTGCCGGTGCTTATTCCCCATGTTATTCCCCCAGGGAAGAATCCAGAATCAATCCGGAGTTGAATGGTTAGTATAATGAACACTGTTGCACAACATAACTCTGTGAAGTTAGTCTATGTTAAACGCTGTCGCGTTTCCATTACAGATTCGCGCAAAACTTTTGTGATTTTTCTAAATATCTATAAAAAACTATTGCGAAATGACGGTGTTTCCATTAACCGATGTTATGCGACTAAAACGTATTTTTTTCCTCTCGCGATCAGTCATTCCAAAAATCATGGAAACGGACGTTGGTAGGTTTATATATATCACAGCCACCACACAAGACATTATTATTATTAATGTAAAGAGACGTAGGCCTAAGCGTGTTATCCAAGCATTAATGGCATGGAAATACCCTTTTATACTGTGAGCGGCACATATGAGGTGTTTTCTCACTCATTTCTGCTCCGAGGTCTTGATTGTGGCATTTCTTTGATGTTTAGAATCCAGTATTCCTGTAATTATTTTGTCTTTTATGTAAGGAGTCAATTATTCCGCTTATACTACAGTTACCACACCTCGAAATATTGTTCAGATAATGTATTTCAAGACGTTTGTAAAGTTTTATCATTAAAACGCGCTTGTATGTATGACTATACATACACGCTTGTATGTAATTCCTTGCACATCTAACCCCATGCCCCGTTGCTAATTCCAAAACGTCATTGTAGAGTTAGCAGAGGTTTGAGCCACTGATAGCAGACTTATGCTGGACACACTTAACAACTAGAAACATTCTCTGACTGTGAATGCAGCAGATTTTAAACACTGCTGTGAACACAGACTGAACGCGCTGAACACGCATGCATGATCAGTCATAAGTATCAAATTACATTCATAGCTGCCTTACAGTAAGTGTGTCCCCGGCTTTATGCAGTTATTAATGCAGTTATGAGAGAGAGAGAAGCATGTGCGTCAATATTATTATTTATTTATTAATTCAATTCGTTTTAATTAATTTGTTCATTCTTTTTTTCTATTAGTGACAGTAGACTAGCCTAATAAATGAAACACAAAGCCCTTTTAACATGTATAGGCCTATCAATAATTATTTATTTGTTATATAATCTGCAATAATTACGAAAACCCGTGCAACAGGACTATCAATTTATTTAAATAGTCAGTTTAATTTTCTATTGATTATATATAGGACTATATTTATTAAAATGAAACTGCATGTTTTCATTGATTGTGAAATTAGACATTGAAAATTGCTGATCAAGCGCATGGGGCTGCATGGCTTTTCTTGTTATGAATTGTATCCTATTTTCCGTTATTACAGTTGACTATGCGAAGTGATATAGAACTGTAATGCGGTCAAGACCTGCCGGAACAACTTTAGCTGTGCGGTTCCCTGAAAATAATTGCACACTGTAGAACGTTCGTCAACCAATCAGATTCAAGCATTCACCGGCCCTGCAGTATAAGAATTGAATAAAGAACTCTGTCTTGTATTCGATCCAAACACACCGCGCTTTCATAAATATGGCCTGTAACTACCAAATAAACAGAAACAGCCTCGACTGAATAAGTAAATGTGTCTTCTTTTTTTTGTGAAATAGACCTAACGGTAATTTATTTATATGTGACTAATGTGCAATTTTTATATAAATTAATTCATTATGATCAATGTATCACTTTTTATTGTAAACCTGTGGTAAAACATCGATGCTTGGGTTTTAAATATTCAAGTAAACAACAAAAATGCCAGCAAACGGTCGCTTTTATCATGTTTGTTTAGCGAACACGCTGTTTCCAGTGATTTCTTTCTGATTCGTTTTCGGATAAAACGAAAATTCCATTTGTTGGTGAAAAGATGGGTAAGTGTGACATTGTTCCAGAGTGGTGTGTTACGGGCGTGTTTTAGTGAAGCGCTGCAGAGATTCTTGCCTGACAGTGGAAACGCAGCAGATTTTGGGCCCGGTGCTACTGGCCCGAGGCTTTTAGCCTGGCACGGCCTGTTTAAAGCCCTGGCTCGCACTGGCCCGACGGTGGAAACGCGGCTATAGTCCCGCGGAGATGCATTGGGTTCCTGCGAGACACATATTGGATCACTCCCTTATTCAACAGGTAAATCGTCCTACGGGGAAAGGTACTGTCACAGTATATGTGTCTGTGTGTTAAATTTTGTGTGTTTTCCTTGTGTTTCTGTCATTGAAGTGATTTGCTGTCAGCGCTGCTATGACAACTCATTGAGCTGGTGAGCTGATCAGGTCAATCTGCACCTGCAGCATTCTCTCTCTTCTTTATAAGCTCAAGTGTGTACGCTCATTCTTTGTCAGATCGTTATTCTCATGTCCTAACGTTTTCGGTTACTGCCCAGTTTCTGAGTCTTGGACTTAATCGCTTGGATTACCCATTTGCTGTGTGCTATTCTTGGATTTCCAAAGGTTCACCGGTCTGTTGGTTTGCTTACCTGCCCAATTCAGGCTGTCACCACGATGCCAAAGCCTGCTTCATTCATCTGTTTTCAACATCTGACCATATAAGTTTCTGTAATAAAAGTTTTCTGTAAAGTAAATACAATAAACAAGCAAATACCTTGGAAATTACAGGTATGTTGAACAGAAACCATTTCAGGAATGGCGCAAAGGTGTGTGATTGTTCAAGTCTTTGTGCTTAGATCAGTGTGCTTAACACTCTGGGGTCTGGGATGTTTTCTGGGCCCTGGAGGTTTTCTGACATGCTCTGACATTTGTGCTTATTTTCATGACTAAAGTCTGGTTACACTGTATTCAGCACAAACTCTGCTACAAAAATATGTAAGCAGCATGTATGTAAAATATTGTAGTTTTGAGATAATGGCGTTTATGCGTGGTTTGTGAAAAAAACTAAAATAATTGTCACTGAAATAAGGTCATGAAACCCAAACTGATTATTTCTTCACAAGACTTTTGGAAATTTTATAACGTAGCCTAGAATATTTGTTTCAAAACTATGTGAAAATCATCCTGCATACTCATTCAGATAAAACAATATATTGATTTAAAATTAGTTAGACATGTTTTGTGTAAGAAAGCTATATGTGAGGATGCGTGAATCATCATGCATATTGATGTTTCACACATGAGAAAGACAAAGGCCCTCCCATAATGACCCTATCAGGTGCTATCAGGCCCTATCATTATGAGGAACCTTGCACTAAGAATGAGTAGAGATTTAAAAAAGAATGGCTTTTTTGATTGTTTGGATTAATTTACAACACAACATAATCATAAGATACACAACAAAGAACAAAAAAGCATATTATTGAACACACTGATCTAAAGACAGATAATTGAACAGTCACATAACTTTGTGCCATTCCTGAAACATAGTACATACCTGTCATTTCCATGGTGTTTGATTTTTAATTTTACCATGTTCATGTACAGAGTCTCATGTGAATGTTTAAGTCAACAGGACTCCTCAGTGACATCTGGTTCATGTAAAAAAAAAACATGCTGATATCAAGAGAAACTACAGGGCTGCAAGATTTTGGGAATACATTTTAGATTTATCTGGTTAAAATTGCGATTTAAAAAATACTGTTTAATACTTTAAAAAAATAAAAAATACCATTCTTTACAAACACAGTATTTAACAGTAAACACGGTTCTAAACATTATAATATTCACCATATTAGAGTAAACACTGATACTAGCCTACTTTTATATCATAATGTGTTTTATTATTGAACATAAAAAAATCTTTGTGTCGTACATGTATATAAATTTCGCATTGAAGCACTGGTAGCCTGCCTGTCTAGTTCATATTTCAACATGTTTCCGTCGATTTCATACATTTTAGTCTAGCAACAGTGTAACTACAATAGAGGGTTTTCACTACACGTCATCAATCCAGAAGTCAGCCATTTTGGAGGCACTGAACGTAAACAATGCCACTGACCTGAACGGACTCGCAAATTTGGCTGATTATTGCTGCTGAAAAATGGTCGAGTTTTGGTCTGTACTAATCGGTTGCATCGGGAAAAAACATTTAGAGTTCTATAGACTGTCAAAAGTTAAAGAGAAGAGTGCAAAAAACTGATGAAAGAAGGCGTTTGTGGTTGAGGGAGGCACAGGATCAGCCACATGTGTAAATAGTGTTGACTATGGCTAAAATGTTGACATAGTTAACTATGGCTACATTCACACTGTCAGTCCAAATCCGATTATCTAAAATTATGTCCACACTGTGCTAGTGTTCAGATCCGATTTGTGTATCCATGCAGCTCTTTGGCAATATGGCAATGATGTTGCGTTGAAGGAGGAGTTTGCATTTGTAATAGAGATGTTGATCAATGTCTTATTTAAATTTTACAACATGGAAATGTGTAGCCGCCACACTGAACTACTGCGTCTTGAGCGGCAGAACTGTAGGAGGCTGGTATGTACAGATTTTTTGCCCGCTCTTGTCTGCGCCGGTTTCAAAATAGGTTTCAAAAATAATAATTTTATACTCGTCCAGCAGTTTGCAACAACACAGCATTGTTTCGGCAGCGACTTTCAGCATGTTTCCTATAACAACGTCTGACGTTTACATTTTACGTGGCGTGAGAGTCACATACCACGCGAAATCCGATCAGGGGTGCGTTTCCCGAAAGCATCGTTGGCCAACTTTGGTCGCAATTTCCGTCGTTACTAACATAGTCCAACGATTCGGTGTTTCCCGAAACCATAGTTCAAACGAACATTCGCAAACTGCATCGCAAACTTGTGTGGTTGGAACGACAGCTCTTGACCTGTGGTTAGAAGCATCGTTCCTTGTTAGTTTGTAGTGTCGACGTCATTGATTTCGCAGCAGCTGGGATGTGTTCTATTCAGAGCTATCGACCCTATAGCCTATTTCTTTCGAAGCTTTCACCATCCACTTTAAGTGATTTGGATGACTTAAAGTCGAGGTGCTCAGGTTTTACACAATTTGCTTTCTTTATTACAAATTATTTTAAACGATATAATAGCGTGACGATCGCATTATTCTCCCTTCGAAGTGCCCTCCGAAAGGATTATTTATGCCGGTTGGGACGCAGCCTTGGTTTCGTTTGTGCGAAGAAACGGTGAGTGTGCAAGTGAGTAGCTTTGTTAAAAAAATTCCCAAAGACAAATTGTCATATAACAATATTTTACTAAAATACTTTTAGGGGTTTACCCTTAAATATTAAATTGTATCTGTAGCCTATGTAGCCTACACGTACGCAACATATGCAGTGCTTAGCGCTAAGGAAACGTAGGTTTTACATACGTTACCATAGGCTATTTCAAATATTACACACTGAAAAAACTGTATTTTTTTTATATATAGTCAATGAATGAAGTTTTTTTTTTAGAAATAAACAGTTTTGTGTAGTAGCCTATAGGCTAATATTCTCATGGCGTTATAAGAAACAAATACATAGCCTATTTATTGTTTGCAAAAGTAAGTGAAGTCTGCTGGGGGGAAACATAGGCAAATAAACAACATTATTTATTAACACAAGTTATGTCAGATTAAATTAAACACAGTAGCCTATCCAAACTGTAAAATAAAAGTCTACCATCCAAACATATTCTGAATTAAAAGTTCTCTGACTTCTGCTCCTGCAGGATGCATTCTGCCTTGATGTGGGTTCAAAGGATCATCATCATCATCAGAAACGTTCCGGGTTACTTGACTGTAACCCTGTTCCCTGAAAAAGCGGAACGAGATGCTGCGCTGCTTAGCGCATTGGGAACGTCTTTAATCGTGACCTGCTGTGAATATAGTGTGTAAACACGTCGATGGAATCGACCGGAAGTAATATAGCCTCGGTCGGTGACGTCATCGGCGCGCACCCGCGACGCGAGGCTATAATTAGATGAGCCGCAGGTGCATCGTCAGGATATTTTGTCTGAAGAGCAGTCCTGGGACATCATCAGCACGGCAAAGTAGCGCAGCATCTCGTTCCGCTTTTTCAGGGAACAGGGTTACAGTCAAGTAACCCGGAACGTTCCCTTTCAAAAGCTACAATCGATGCTGCGCTGCTTAGCGCATTGGGAACGAGAATACCCACGCCGCCGTGCTTGAAGGTGTCTGGACTCCCTACGGCTGTGTAGGTGTGCTCACAAGAAACGCAGGAAAGCCCTAGACATTAGCTTGCGATGTCGACTCAAGGACGTGAGAGCCCGGAGTGGTATGAACATCCAAACTATAAAATCTTATGAATGTGTGCGGAGAGGACCAGCCTGCCGCATCACAAACAAACTGCAAGGGGGCACCTCTTGCCAAGGCAGCAGAAGAGGCAACCCCTCTGGTGGAGAGAGCCCTTAGACCCGTTGGCGAAGCTTGGCCGCGCGCCTCATAGGCAAGAGCAATAGCATCCCTGACCCAATGTGACATGGTCTGTTTAGTGGTGGCGGCAGCACCCCTGTTGCTGCCCCCATAACAAACGAATAGTTGCTCTGACTTACGTCACTGGCTAGTGCGGTAGACGTAGGCCTGAAGAGCACGGACTGGACACAGTCTGTGAGATCTCTCCTGCTCCGGCGTTATGAACGGTGGAGGGCAGAAGGCCTCTAGAGTGACCGGATGTACAGCCGAGAATGGTACCTTAGGCAGGTAATCAGGATGAGGATGCAAAATCACTTTCACCATTCCTGGGGCAAAGTCTAAGCAGGATGGCGATATTGACAGAGCCTGCATGTGCCCGATTCTTTTTAAAGAGGTTATAGCCATAAGAAAAAACATCTTTATGGTCAGAAGTTTATCAGACGCTGACTCTAGAGGTTCAAAAGGGGGTCTCAACCAGACCCTCTAGGACTATTGCTAAGTCCCACGAAGGGATCTTTGGTTCTTACGGGAGGCCTCAGTCATCTGGCCCCAATATTGAAGCGAGCGAGCAGAGGATGTCTCCCGAGTGGCACCCCGTCAACCAAGGCGTGGCAAGCCAAAGAGCGACCACATAAACCTTGAGAGTGGCGGGGCATGTACCTGTTGATAATTTTTCCTGCAGGAAATCCAGAACTGAAGCAATCTGGCAGTTGACCGGATCTGCATTATGTACAACACACCACCTTTCAAAGACACCCCATTTGTTGGCATAACTCTTTCTAGTGGAGGGAGTCCTAACACTTAGAATGGTCTCAATAACGGCAGGTGAAAGCCCAGTGTCCCTCAGTTGGTACCCATCAGGGGCCAAACATGAAGATTCCACAGGTTGGGCCTGGGATGGAATATCGTACCCTCCGCCTGAGAAGATCCCTCCTCTCCGGAATCGCCCATGGCGAGCCGTTGAGGAGAGAAATATCTCCAAGAACCATACTCTGTTCGGCCAACGCAGCGCTATCAGTAAGAGGCAAGACCCTTGCTGGCGAACTCTGGCTAGAACTCCTGGGAGCAGAGCCACTGGAGGAAACGCATACAGGCGCATTTTGGGCCATGTGTGCGCAATCACATCCAGACCCAGGGGGCTGGGTGACTCCGAGAGAAGAGGAGACATTGCGCTGTCCGCTGGGCGGCGAAGAGGTCCACCTCCGCTTCATAAAATCTGGTCCAGATCTGTTTTACTACATCTGGGTGGAATTTCCACTCCCCCATTGGTAATTTCTGTCCGGACAGTAAATTTGCTCCCACATTCAGATGCCCTGGAAATGTACACTGCCCTGAGTGACAGGAACTTTTCCGGGCCCCAGAGAAAATCTGCCTCACTATTCTGTACAGATTGCGTGAGCGTAGACCTCCCTGGTGATTTAAGTAAGAGGCTGCCGCTCTAGCACTAGGACATGACAGCCTCTCAACTGAGGGAGAAAGTATTTCAGGGCCAGAAATACATATTCCATCAACTTGAGGCAATTGATTTGCTAGTCAAGATGATGCCTCCCCAAACCCTTGGGCTGGACGATCACTTAAGACCGCTACCCAGCCCGACAGGCAGGTGTCTGTCGTTAGCATTATGCGACGAGAAGACGCACCAAGAGTGGGACCCAAGGTGAGGAACCGGGGTCTGAACCACGTAGAAAGGGAACGAAGCTACAGCGCGTAACCCTTACCATAAACATGGATTTTAGAAAGTACACGAAGCGTTCAGCGCGTGACTTACCATAAACATGGATTTTTAGAAAGGACACAAAGCACCCAATGCGTGCTCTTGCCTCTATTTGCCCTTGGGGAATTTGAGCCACAAATGAAGTGGTCTCATGTGCAAAAGGCCCAGAGGGATCCCTGTGGACGCAGCTGCCATGAGACCTATCCTGACCTAGCCAGATGTTGCTTTAGGGTGTTTAAAAATGGTCTTGACAAGCGGGGGACAGTTGTGCCCCCGATGGTGACAGAGTCCCATTTAAACCCCAAGCACGTTGGAGAGTGAACGCTCTTCTTAGCGTTGCAACTCAACCCCATAGAGAGAAGCGTGGATCGATATTAATGTCGAAAGCGCAAGCTCCTGAGACTGTGCCAGTATCAGTCAATCGTCTATGTAACATGGCTAGGTCGAATGGAAGAACCCGATATTGGTAGGCTTCGCCCCCAAAAGCAAACCTCGGTAACTTCCTGTGTTGTGGCAATATTTCTGTGAAAACATGCGTCTTTAAGATCTACCGTGAAGATCCAATCATGATGTTGAATTTGCAACACAATCTATTTGATAGTTAGTATCTTGAACTAGCGTTCTGACGGAACGGTTCAAGCCTCAAAGATCTAAAAACGGACGCAGTCCCCCATTTCTTCTTGTGACAGCAGATGCGCCTACTTCTGTTTTATGGTAGTGGGAACACATCGTTAAAACGAGGAGGGCAACATATTCCTTTTACTGTCTTTAGGACACAAAAAGAGATACTCGGCAGTAGCTTTCACGCTGCCAAAGTCTCTTTAAAGGGTACCAAATTTAATACTTCGAATTGGGGGAATGTTAACTGTTCTGTGTCCTGGGCGATAACAGGAAACAACAGAACCTTCAACATTTCGCTGGAAACCGCTACCCCCCTGAATCACCAAAGGTGGCAGGGATGTAACAGTGGTTTCGTGAGGGTGTCAGGTAGGAGCTGATTGATGTATTTTACATGCCCTATCCCGAAGGGGCACACCCCCACAGACCTGGGACAAAAAACTCAGGATTTCTGTCTCTGGTATATTATGAGGCTGCTGAGCGCGACAAACCGGTCCCCAGTCATTACGAGGGGGAACGCAACTCGCCACAATCTGCTTTTGAGCCCTCTTTTTTTTAATCAGATCAGCCTGGTACGCCTGCAACACTGCCAAAGTGTGCAGAGCAGCACCAGTCTGACCCCCACCAGCGTGGATGTCCTTATACACAGCATGGTGGGGAGTGCTGACTCCTTAAATGACGATGAGCCACAGAGAAGAGATAGGCAGCGAGCGTCTCTTCGGACTGGCGCATCATCGTATGCACATGCCCCCATGATAGTCTAATAAATTGACGTCAAGGGCACAAAGAATAAGGTTTTCCCATGCACGAGTTAACGTCATGGAGATCCTCAAGGAGGACAGTCTAGCTGTAATCTGGCCACTGCACGAGTCACCAACTCGAGTAACCTCTCACACGCTTATCATAACGAGAGAAGTGCTCGGAGTCAGTACTCAAAGTCCATCATAATATATATATATATTTTTTAGATGGCTTTTACAATATTTAATCCCTCAGAATTAAATGTGGCCAAAGAACAGCCAGAGCAGTGGCATAGGTTTGATTTTGATATTGGTGGGGACGGGGACATCATTATATAGTTTTGATCGAAATTATTGCTAGGGATATATATCAATGTCACTGGATATTGGTAGGGACACGTCCCTAGCGTCCCTACTAAATTCTACGCCCCTGAGCCAGACAATAAATTATTACAAGCATTTGATATATTGCATTGAATATCTGATTTCTCATCATCATTCAATTCATCAGCAATAAATACAGCCAAATATCAATCAGACACGGTCTGGATGACAGGCTGTATTTAAATCCTTCATAAGATCAGCCTGGTATGCCTGTAGTGTACAGCGCAGTACCAGCCTGACCCGCTGAAAATGCATGTGATAATACGATCCCAGGGGAGAGAAAGCTCGGGCGCGTCTCTCCAATCTGAGACAGCATCATATAATCGCGTGCCTTTGCACCCGCGATAGTCGAATTGATCGACGTCGAGGGCACAAAGACACGTCATGTATAAATATATATATTATATTTACATCTTTATTTATAATCTTTGAGTGTCTTTTTGTTGTGATCAGTGTAGTCTGGCCACTGCACGAACGATCGCCCCGATCAGTTCTCCTTTTATTATCACGGAGGAACGCTCGTAGGCGGCAAACTCACGAGATTAAATGTCCTCTGCCCGAGCCGAAGAAGCGCCGAGGCACGCTTCGGTAGTCAGGCAAAAAGGACATCGCGATCTGGAGAGAGAGCAAGCGAAAAGGACGCACCCGTCTCTCGCTCCTCAGCCAGATCGACACGCGAGCCCCACAATCGCATTGTGGGTGCCACCCCTTTGAAATAAGCAAAGCGAACGCGAAGCACTTTAACTGTGAACATTCCACTGTGCTCGAATTCACCATGCTCAAACGCAAGGGCAGCATGCTCTTTCCCAAACAAACAAAGCAGTAAGCGTGTGTATCCAGTTCTGAATAGGACGAAAACATGGAGGGACACAGCGCTTACTTCCTTGACACATTTCTCTTTCTCCTTTACTTTTTCTAAACTCCTTTTTTAGATCGTAGAGAGATGAGAAAGAGAAAATCTGCACACTGTCAGTGATAAACTAAATAACTCCTAACAAAGATCTGTAGTAGATAGAGAGGAGATAAATGCTTGCACACCAAACACAGAGAGGTCTCTGAAGACAAAAGACCTGACGATGCACCTGCGGCTCATCTAATTATAGCCTCGCGTCGCGGGTGCGCGCCGATGACGTCACCGACCGAGGCTATATTACTTCCGGTCGATTCCATCGACGTGTTTACACACTATATTCACAGCAGGTCACGATTAAAGACGTTCCCAATGCGCTAAGCAGCGCAGCATCGATTGTAGCTTTTGAAAGGGAACAGCATCTTCCTCACCATCAGCTCCAACGGCACCAACTTCCTCCTCAGGAAGCTGGACATTTTCCCTAACTGCAATGTTGTGGAGAATTGCAGTAACCACAATAACAGAACAGCTTTTGGTGGGGTTTAGCTTCAGGCCACCACTGGACTTGCTGATGCAGCGAAAACGTTGTTTCCGCAGTCCTATAGTCCTCTCCACTATAGAGCGTGTCCTTCCATGGGCCTGATTAAACCTTTCCTCTGCAATGGTGGCTGGATGCTGCACAGGTGTCAAGAGGTAGGGGCGAAGAGGATATCCACTGTCTCCCAGGAGCCAGCTATCACCAAAGCCACCTTCTTCAGCCATCTGGCAAATTGCAGAATTGGCCCATGCAAAAGAGTCATGTGTGCTTCCTGGCCATTTTGCCACAATGTCAGTGAACATTCCCTGGTGATCACACACTACTTGAACATTAATGGCTGGATAGCCCTTCCTGCAAATGTACAAGGGCTCATTTACCTTAGGGCTTAATACTGGGATTAGGGTGCCATCAATGATGCCAATCACTCTGGGGATGTTGTCAATATCATAGAATTGCTGATTGGCCAGCTGTATTTCCTCAGGAGTTTTGGGGGAAACCAGGATGCTTTTCATCAGCTGTAACAGCAAAGGTGTTACTGTTGTCACAGTTTTGCTGACTGAAGACTTGCTGAGCCCCAGGCCATCACCCACCACCTCCATAAAACTTCCAACAGCAAAATAACGCAGTGTAGCTAACAACTGCACCTCTGGACTTAAGGCGTAGTTTCTTCTTGTTGCCCTCTGAAGGTGTGGTTTCACTATCTGAAATAATTCAAGGATCTTGGTCCTTGGAAGACGGAATTTTCTTAAAATTACATCATCAGATAGTGAGTCAAGAGGGGTAAAATTTGTCCTTATGTGGGCATTTATATAAACTGATTGACTTCTCAGTCGCCTTCTGTGCTCCAGCTGTAAGAATCTTTGTAAAGCTGCCATTGTTGAGCACTTGAAACACACACTGTTTTATTAGGAGAGGCATTAGTACACCTGTTTTTGATGCACCAGAGTTAATAGAAACACCTTAGCTAATAATCATTCTAAATTAATTTAATTAATTTCATTACTACAATTAATTATTAACATCTTTGATGTGTTATAGTAATAAGGTACAACATTAATATATTGTATATGTTGATTTGTTTTAAAATAGGCTGCCATTCTGTCATTTCATATTTTTCATTCTTCTCTTAAGAATGGTCTAAGTACTTAAGAGTGTTTTGTGTTATGTTTGGCTTATATTGTCATTGATGATATTAATGTTGTGAATTAACAAAATTCTCATTTAATTTATGGTTTGTGATGGTGGCTCACCACTTCAAAATAAAAGTTCCATTCCATTTGTTTCATTATCAGGCTTGGTCACATTATTCAGGTATTTAATAAAGGATGACATGGCATGGTAAACATGCTTCAGCTTCACGCAGTAATGCCTGCATTTTTATATGGCATTAATATACTACTTTGAGTCAAGTTACAATAGTATGCTCTTTTCCTCATATTAAACTGAATGCCCAGTGTATTAGAAAAGCACTTGAAATACATATTACAAAAGAGTATATTTGCCATAATTGTATTTATTTATGTGTATTTCAGTTCAACAAATTGAATGCCATACACCACACAGCTTCACCAGAGCCCCATTTGCCAGAACCACATGTTTCCACCTCCCACGACAAGGACGAGGGGTTGGATTTGAGAGGCATGATGGCCAACAATGTAGAAAAAACAGAAAAAAAACAGAGGGTTACATCTGTGGATCTGAAAAAAAAAGGAAAAACAGATTACATGGCTGTCAGCCACACATGATTTGACTTTCCATACTGAGTAAATACAATTTTCACTTACTGTCAGTTGGTATAAACATGGTTAAAGAGGGCTTGCTGGCTTGTTGTTGCAGGAGTTCCAATTTAGCCCTCCTATAGGCCATAACCTCCTGATGATGTTGGCCTTGCTGCTCCTTCATGGCTCTCAGTTCTCTTCTGATTCCCTGGAGTTCAGATCATTTCTTCTTCTCCAACTGAAGCAGCTTCTCACTGCAGCCACAACGTCCCCTGTTTCTCCTTTGGCGGGAGATTAATGGCTGGTTTTCTGGAATGCCAGAACGACGTTGCCCAGCACATGAGGAGGCCTCAGACTGAGGGGAGTCAGGAGAAGGGAGCAATAGCCCAAGACCAGGACTCATTGCAGATGTTTCAGGGCCAGGGTGGAGGGGGCCTGATGTTCCAGGGCCAAGGTGGAGGGGGCCTGATGTTCCAGGGCCAAGGTGGAGGGAGCCTGATGTTCCAGGGCCAAGGTGGAGGGAGCCTGATGTTTCAGGGCCAGGGTGGAGGGGGCCTGATGTTCCAGGGCCAAGGTGGAGGGGGCCTGATGTTTCAGGGCCAGGGTGGAGGGAGCCTGATGTTTCAGGGCCAGGGTGGAGGGGGCCTGATGTTCCAGGGCCAAGGTGGAGGGAGCCTGATGTTTCAGGGCCAGGGTGGAGGGAGCCTGATGTTCCAGGGCTCAACTTTGAATTCAAAGGCCTAGTTGACGCACATGCATCTATGCCTCCAGGGATCCCTTCCAATGCCTCAGGTCCTAGGATGGCCAAAACTTTCTCTTCCTCTGCAGTCAGAGGAGGAACGGAGTTGATACCCCCACCAGTCTTCTTTGCTTCCCTTCTACGTGCTGCAGCCCTCCGTTTGGTCACACTTGCGAAGTCCGTCCACTTTTTTCTGACTTCTTCTGGGCTTCGCTCATAACCATAGCCAGCTGCATTTATTTTTTGGGTGATTTCTGCCCAGGATTTTTTTTTATCAGCATTCGTTACACAATTTTTCAGCTTTGAAAATAGCTGGATTTTATTAGACTCCACTTCCTCCAAAAGAACTGTAACTTCATTTTTTGAAAATTGTGGTTTTCGCGTCATTTTCAGACAGGTCATATGAACACATAGCTGTATGGCAAGGGGACTTAAATAGGTAGGCTAATTATCTTAAGCAAAATATGCAACAGGTGTCCACAATAGTATAACAATCACAGTGTTTTTCAAACCCATCATTTATTTTCATTTTAATTGTGCTGATCTATCAATATTCAATAAGAAATGAATACATTTGTGAAATTAATAGTTATAGATTTTGGGATCAGAGAAGACAACATTGTGTTTATATATGTATTTTATTGTGCAAAGTAAGAATGTTGAATTGTTAACGTAATTACTCCACATCGTCACTAAGAAAGCGCAGTCGAAAAGAGAAAAGAACCAAATTTACAGCAGGTGGCGATATGTGCTCATAGCACCAGTCCGCCATTAGATCAAAGAAGAAGAAGAAGAACGTCATAATGAATGCTCCAACAATGTGGTTCAAACCATGGATCTGCGACACAGGTACCATGGTTTCGGGAAACAGTAGTGACTAGCTAGTTGATTTCTTTAAAGATGCATCTTACTATGATAGTTAAACCAGCGAGTTGCGTCGTTGTACGGGAAACGCACCCCAGAGCGTTCAGACTGAAGCTGATGTTCTGATTTGTGATTTGAATAGGATTTCAAACCACATGGATGTAGCTTGAAACGGATTTCATGTGCTTTTTTTAGACTGACAATCTGAACGTAGCCTATGTCGGGATAAGAAATAGAAGGAAGAATTGCAGTAAGGGCTAGAGAAGCTAGCTCGTTCGGATCTTTATCACATATTAACTTTAGTTTGTCAAAATGTCACGCTCTTTCCTGCTTACGAAGTCCTTCTCTATATGATTTTGCAGCTTCCAAATGTTTTTTCCGTGGTTTATTAGTGTAACAATGTTTTCAGTAGTACATAAACAGTGCAATCCATGCTGTTGTTAACATCCGAGTGCCTCCATAATGGCCGCGCATCCGGGTTACCGCCCAGAACATGACGTTGGTGACCCTCTATGACCCTCTATGTGAAGTTTATGCAACAATAACACTAGCCTAACTAATATAATTCAGAATAGATTTCTTACATTAAAATCTTTCTTGTTCTTCTTCTTCTGAGGTAAATCCAATGTAAGCTCACAGCGACGAAAAGCAGAGGACTGATGAAGTTTGGTTCATTGTTTTTGAGGTAATGAGCACATTTGCGTTCCTTCATGTGGATGATTTGCATGCCAATCTCTTTTGCACGCGTGGGTGTGGTCACATTAAAACTAATGAACAAGCTTTTGAGTTTTATACAAATTACCTAAACAGAGAATAATTTTTTTTTTTTTTTTGAATCAGATCATTTAAAAGTACACACTTAAATGTTTATAAAGATATAGGCTAATGCTCATAAATGTGTGACAAGTATTCGCTGAGTTTTGTTTCAGTTTATAGACGTGCTCAAGAAAAAAAAGTTCACTGAGACGGAGAGGCAGAAAGCACACCCTGTTTATTTTCTTTATTTTACAAAAGCGCAATGTTTTGTTTTGATTGTAAGTGGACAAATACAAAAGTAGACATCTCACAGGTTCTTTTTTCATATTTATTTTTTCTGTATGACCATAAATGACGGAGTAATTTAAGTGTACTTAAATATTAAGTAATAATATTAATATTTTAGAAATTTGTAATAAAATATCCAAAAATCACTTGCACAGTGTGATGTATTTCCTGCAGTTGTGTACTTACAATATCCCAAAAGTTACCAAAGATTTTTAATTTCAGAGAAATACTAATTTGAAATAATTGGTCGTCCCGGAATCCCTGTTCACTTGTCGCCTGTCACTGACTAATAGGCTAATATCCGCGTTATCCCTGGTTTCCGCTCGTTATGCCATAGTAATCATGGCGACAGATGTGGACAACTAGTGCGTAACGTCTAGCTGCACGCTGTTGTTGTTTCGTTCAAACATTATGGACCATGGCAAGCAGACTTTGGGAAAAAATGAGAACTAAAACGAGGATCAATATCAGCGTGGCGTTTTCGAGATGCTGAGTTCCACGTCCTTCACAAACTTCGACTTGACAGAGCTCTTACATGTACTTTATTAAACAGGTAAGCAAATGTACATAACGTAAGCAAATGACTCTCTGTGGTCATTAAAAATCCCAGGATGTCTTTCGAAAGAGTAGGGGTGTAACCCCGGCATCCTGGCCAAATTTGCCCAGTGGCCTTTGTCCATCATGGCCTCCTAATCATCCTCCTATATATATACTAATTGGCTTCGTCACTCTGTCTCCTCTCCACCAGTAAGCTGGTGTGTGGTGGGCGTTCTGGCGCAATATGGCTGCCGTCGCATCATCCAGGTGGATGCTGCACATTGGTGGTGGTTGAGGAGATTCCCCCCTTCTATGTAAAGCGCTTTGAGTGTCCAGAAAAGCGCTATATAAATGTAATGAATTATTATTATTATTATTATTATAAAACTAATCAATGTTATATAGTTCAACATGATGAAATGTTAGAATATGATCTGTATGTTATTCTAATGTTGATCTAGCTTACTGCTAGTCTTATAAAGCCAACAAACTAACACAGAACAACATAACCTTCAACACACTCAAGTGCAGTTTAGTGTGATAGTGTAGACCAAGTGAAACAGCACTGTTACCTCCAGTGATGCCGGTAACGCGTTACTCTAATCTGGCCACTTTTTTCAGTAACGGGTAATCTAACGCGTTACTATTTCCAATCCAGTAATCAGATTAAAGTTACTTATCCAAGTCACTGTGCGTTACTATTTTTGCCATTTTCCTCAGTAAAAATTAGGGCTGTAATGCGATATGAAACCGAAATCTCAACACTCAGATCCACGAACCTGTGTCGCGGTGTGAGAAGGCAGAATTGCGAAACACTTCCAACTCCCAGAGTTATCCTTCCCGTCCAGATCCAATGCTACCACATCTTTAAATTAGCCTACTATTAGTATTATTTGAAGTCAACATTATAAAATACGTAGACCTACACCACAAAACTAGTTGAGGATAAATTCTTTAAAATCAGGCAATTCCAGCGTTATGGACGTGACATTTGCAGTAAAAAAAACTTTAAATATAATATAATGAAGTATAAATGATCAGAAAATGCATTTAATATACCAATATATTGAAACGTCTGTTTATATATCCATACTCCCTTAATAAAGACGCAAGCTACACACATGCGTTTTATATTTAATATGAGAGAAATACACACTGCGCAAACCAAAAGTAATACTACCCACCGGATGAAGAAGGGTTGGCTCTCCAGAGAACATAAAATATCCATTTTTATTTTATTTTTCGTGTTCACATTTATGAGGAAAAAACAATGTTACGGACGCGACAGTTCTCCGTTGGACGTGACCGCTCTGAAAGCGGCACTAAAATAGGCTACTTCTTTTTCACAGAGACCTCAAACCGAACGCACAAAGCATTTATTTAAAGTGAATTTCGTTTTGTATTAATTGTATCTTAATTTTAATCAATGTTTCATCGACCAATTGCCTGGATTTAATAAATAAGAAGTAGGCTAAATATAGCAGACCATAGATAATCACGACAGAGAGGCTATTTTTATATTGAAATGTCTACTTTTAAACAGAACAATTCGAAACAAAAACAGACTGCTCTCTGCTTATGTAATCCGTATGAAATGTGCATTTCTCTCTGGCGCGTTCACTACAGTGAAGATCGCAAGTCAGCATCGTCAACTTCATCTTTGCAGCCGACACTGACAGAAAACACTTCTTTATTTATAAACAATTAAAATGTCTTCTTGCTATATTTGACATATTCATAATCATTAATTTTGCCTTAATGATTCTTTGTGAGCTTGTAGGTGCTTTATTGGCAACGCCACGTCGCCACCCTTACATGTTACATGAACGCGTCACCTAGCTACAAAAAAAAAAAACTACATCAAATTTGAAGAAACATTTCGAGTTGGGTCAAGAAAGACTGTCATTATTTTATTAAAAAAAACAACAACATGTATTTATGTTAAGTGAAGTCAAGAAAGACTGTCTTTATTTACAATTTTTTTATAAAAACATGTATTTTTTTCAGGAAATAGTTTTTAAGTTCAACTTAAAATGTTAGGATATACATTGTTGAAGTTACTGTTAAAAATGCACTTCCAATAAAGTGAGTGTTGGCAAAACCGGTTGTCATTTTTATGTTGAGGCGGCGGGGGTGTCGGCTGCTGCTGAATGTAACTAATAAATTAACTTGCAATCTAACTTAGTTACTTTACAGATTACTTGATTTTAAAAGTAACTAAGTTACTTTTTAAAGGAGTAATCAGTAATCAGTAATCTGATTAACTTTTCAAAGTAACTGTGGCAACACTGGTTACCTCACAAGTTTCATTCGTCAAATAAACTGACCTGTGTGAGTAGTAATTCAGCACTTGCGGGTAGTTCGGTAGAATGAAATGACATTATCCCTTTATATCCGCGGGACTCGCGTGTGGCGCTGATATCTGTACATTATTAGCAATTGCGCCCTGCTTCATACCACAGTCGTGATAAAAACATCAATGTATTCACTCATCCATAAACATTAGATCCATCGGCTTGACGACAAGTTCCATAATTCCGCAGGAAATTTTGCATCATCAACCTACGCCTTTGTTATTGTAAGAGGTTAGCGACCCCTAGCACTGAAAAAAGTAACATATTGTATATTTAATAATGTGCCTCTTTGTCCTTTATTATGTATATTTGGATTATGTTGTAAATAAAATGCAACAAATAAAAAGCCATTATTTTAATCTCCTTACATTATTTCTTCTAGTCCCATTCAACTGATAGGGTCACTAAGGGGGTGTGAAACATCAATATTCATGATCATTCATGCACGCTTCACCACATACAGCCTTACTTACACAAAACAAGTCTTACAAAATTGAAATCAATATATTTTGATAGTTTTGAAGCAAAAACTAGGCTACAAGATCATGTTTTTAAAAGCATTCTAAACAAATATTCAGTACGGGTTTTGTGGACTTATTTCAGTCGCATTTTTTTTTTCACTTAACACATATAAACATAATTTTCTCAAAACTACAAACTTTTACATGCTGCTCACATATTATTGTAGCAGAGTTTGTGCTGAATACAGTGAAATATTATAAGTAACAGAAAAAAAGCACAAATGTCACGGCATGTCAAAACACCTCCAGGGCCCAGAAAACACCTCAGACCCCAGAGGGTTAAAAAAGTTAAAATACATTTGATTTTCTATTCAGGCAGATAAACTTGATAACTTCACAGTGTTTTGAGAATGTGTATGTCCAATGGGAATTAATCAGCTGCAGCTTTCAGTAATGAACACAGAAGTCAGGCTGTGTTCTACACCTCACAATTAGGAGACTCATTCAAGGCATGATGAAGAAAGAGCTTTATACTTCACACGGCCATCAGTCAGTCAGAGATAATACTAACCAGAACACTCCTTCCTTTCCCTCTCTTCCTACCCTTTACCTATTTGCTCTCTCTCTCTCATATTCTGTCTGGCTCTCAATTTTTTCACATCAGCAACACTTAGCTTCCAGGCCTCGCTAAGGCATGAGACTCCTTGTATACTTTATTGATAATAAATTTATGAACCAAACCTTGGAGGGAGGAGTATTAAACGAGTGAACGAATCGCCGCAGTTCACTTTGCCAAGCCGGCATATCCTTTTCATCAACAAAAATAACTCTTCAAAGGCAGTAAAAGCATGCTTAGAAAGTAAAGGGCCATTTGAGCGGGTATAGAGAGAATTGTAGAGGTGGGGGTGGGACAGATATGATCCAGTATGAAACACCCCCACTCTCATCTAAAAGCTAAACCCAGCCTTTGAAAAACATACAGAGCCTTTAATAATTCAGTCTTTGGAGAGATTGAGTAGCTTCTTTAGCGTAAAAATCTGCAATCTCCTGACATAAGATCAGTCCCCACGGGGGCATCTTGCTGAGTCTCATGCAGTCTCCTTGAGTTCTCACATCACATCTAAGCACTGCGTCCCAAGACAGAATTCTGTACTTACAGCATTCCCAACATTCCAAGATTACCTTCCAGATAATTAATTATTGTTATAAACATTGACACATTTCACAAATAGGTAACAAGCAAATTCAGTGAAAAAGTTTAATTTATTGACAATTATTGAAGTTGACTGCCGACTTAATTGCTGTGCCCTACCAATACTAGGCTGTAAATATTTTACAAATTTGCACCCTAAACACATTCATATTTTATCAGGTTTTTCAAGCAGTTTATTCTCAAAGCAAAGTGTTGGACTGCATAATTATTTCAGTTTAGCTTTTTTTTTTTGACCTATTACTTACATAAATACAAGAATTTGAGTTATTGCTCCTTGGAGGGCTAATTTGAGCTAAGGCATGCATTAATTAATATAACCTAGATGGAAAAAGGATATCTCTAAATAAGCTCTTGGTGAACATCCAGGATGATTGCCTTCTTCAAAGGAAATTGGGACAATTATTGCACAGAAAGGTGGTTCATATTTTATGCTCTCAGATTCGCTCCCTTCAAATTGGTAGGTAGCCTGCCTTCATGCGAATCTCAGGAGTACATGTTTCACATCTATCAGTAACTACAAATAATTACATTTCATTGGTGAGGAAGAAGGTCAGAAGATGCATGCAAAACACAGAGGGCCACATTAAGTCAGATACCAGTTCAAGGACACACTACAAAACACCCCATGTGTTATTGAAAAAGTCAAACATGCTGATTAGGACACAAATACATTTGCAAATGTGATACATTAAATCTTAAATACTTATATCCAAATCTTTTCCATCCTAGTCTAGCATATTTTAGTGCCAACTGCCAGTGGAAGGCTTTTCTGCCAGACCTTGTTTTCTCTATCTTTCTGTTTCTCCTTCTTTCTGTAACAAATGCATTGTCTGCTCATGCTAACCCAATCCATCACTCCTATTCTGGCCATGAAAAAAGCACTTTCCTGGGGTGTGTTTTTTATTTTTGCCAGCACTGCTGTTCCTACAGCACTCGAGAGAAAACACTGATGGACACTCTGGTCAACGTAGGCAAGGTGCAGAGGGATGGAGGAATACACTACCTATGTGCGTCTCCTCCAAACCCCCACTCCAACACTCCCTCCCCCAGCCAACAGCTCTCCCTGTAGGCCACTTCCATGTCCCTTGTGTCTAAGTAGACTGACTCATCCTTATGATAACCTGTGCACTATTAAATCCCCCAAAGGACCACAAGTCTGTCAATGTGCTGCTGTGACAAACAAGAGGGATGCTTTCAAGGAAACAGTGGTGTTGAGGTGTTTATGAGTGAGCAATCAAGAAGCAAACAAAAAACACACTCAAACTAACCAGAATTCACACTGACAGCTCAGAATACAACTAAGGTCAGTGACATAAGAGTGTCCATGATTAAGGAAAAAAAAAATATTGTTCACATACTGTATGTAAGTGCATGCAACCAATGGTATTCTTGAAGCTTTGAACATGTCATCAGAGCCCGTCTACGGAGAGCCTGTTCACTCCCAATTAAGTCCTATTGTACCGAATTTTGGTTGTAGTTCCACCAGAGTTCCACTGGGGGCGATCACCCCCGAGTGCAAAATGAATGGGAGTCTATGGGGCTAGACGGCTAAATTTGTCCCTTTCAGCCGATTGCCGTTGAGAAATCTCAGCTTTGATTGTAGGTTTGGCAAGTTCAACATGGGTTATAGGTCGAAAATTGAATGAACGAGTACTTATGTCCTTTCGATTTCTTACAGGTTGAGTTGTTGTTGCCCATAACACGCTAGCATTCTGCTAATGAACGCTGATTGGTCAGTGAAGGACTGGTTACGACCAGAGATACCGCTTGATGGCATCATGGCATCCGAAGCGGGAACAGAATGTATTCTAGCAGAAACTCTTCTAGCACGTGTGTTTACCTGTGTCAGCTGTGCTGGCGATGCCTCGAGAGAAAAGAAAGTGCAGAGCGCGAAAGCACCACAGTGACTGAAGTTGCCGTAAAGCAGTGTCTCTGGTCGTACGATGTGTATGATGTCATTGACATTTTGAAAGACTTTTTAAAGCAAATAAGTGACTCTAAAAAATCTAACACCCAGCAATGTGCAATTTCTTTCCATCTCCTTTCGAATACAACATTCAAATTACTAGACAAAAAATTATATCTTGAGAAAAGTGGATTTTGAGGGGTATAGCTCCATAGACCTCCATTCATTCTGCACTCGTCCTGTGAGCGCCCTCATATGGAATCAGAGTGGAACTGCAACCAGTCAGAAGCCGGAAGTGTAGCGAGAGTGAACCTTCTCCCCTTATTAGACATTCTCTGATGTCATCTTATTAGTTATTTAATAAAGTAAATAAATAAATACTTTTTTTTTTTAAACATCATGAACTAATAATGCATAATAAATGTCATTACATTTATTGGGGAGTCACACCACCTTACATTTTTACAATATGAACTAACCTTAACTTGTAACACGATGATCATATTAATTATATGACATTTTAAGATATTTTTTTTTACATTAGACCATGACTTTGTTTTGTAAGCAGTGAAGCAGTTTTGACAAAAAAAAAAAAAAAAAACTTCTAAGAAATATTAATAAAAGACCAATTTTATTAATACAGTTTTAATCTCCAGATGATTAAGTTTTTTCCCCCTTCATTATCATTTCAATTGTCACCCTGACATTTTAATTATACTCAAATCTATTGGTCACTGCATATAAATTGCATTTTAATGCATTTTTAAATAAAGATTAAAAACAATTGTCATGTCGTTCAATGACCGCTAAGAATATGACTAGATTAAATGGAGGCGTGATCATAGAAGTCTACAAAGAAAATATATGATTTCTTCACATTTATGTAGGCAATTGCTCTACAAATTCTATTGGCATTGTTTTAACAGATGTCATTTAGACATTTTAAAGCTTGCTTTTGTGCAAGCTTTGAGTGATGTGGAGAGATGTGTGACTATGTATTTGCAGCAATTATGCTCTATTAAATCTATTCAAATTAGAGTCTGTTTCAGGTTCCTCCTGACAAAATGAAATTTGATTTCTAAAATGTTCTCTCGTCTTTGCTGCACAAAGAAGCCGTTGGGGATAGAGCGAGTGATCGCTGGAGAGGGAAGTGGGCTGGAAGGCAAATCTAGGTGATGTGTATGTTCTTAGAGTGCCCCTGGGTCTATCTTGGGTAGGCAGGATCTGACAAAAAGATCTGTAAGGAGGAAAAAAATCCTCCACTCTGCTCAAGCACGGGAAATTAAGCCCAGATAAAGATTCTTACTTAAAACACACCCTCAACTCTCGTTTTCTACATCTTTTCTCCCAACAGTCGCAGGAGAAATTACCAATTGTTTCATTATATAAACTCCCAGAAGTACCTGCCGTTAAGACCTGTAGGTTCTGGCGCTGTCCCAGGCTGCCCTCCCTCGGGTATTTGTTCAAAGGGAAACTCCATTGAGCCTCCCGGGGATGTTTAACTGATTGCAACAATAAGTATTTAGAGTATTAACTTCTGTGGGAATTCAACAAGTTTGGTTCTGTCAGAAGCAGAATTTAACTGTCAGGGAGCTTTACTTTCAAAGGGTCCTGACAGGAAGTAATGACTATTGGCAGGTGTTTTTTTATTTTTTATTTTTTATTTCTTCTAATAAATATGCAATTACCATTGGTGCGGTGAGACAGAATTTTAAGTCAGGAATTCTCAGTTTATCTCAATCAATTTAGATGATAGTCAAAATTGAGATTATTGTCAAATATTACAAAAATGGAAATTGAAAGCCTTGTTTGATTCTTCATATTAAAACCTAGATCGGAAGAAAAGGAGAGGAAGGATGAATTCTAAAAAAATTCAGGCGTGAAATATTAAGTTGAAGTATATAATTTAGGGTTTCACACATACAGATGTAATTCATATTGTTTAGGTTTAACATCTTGAAATATAGCAAATTGAAAATTAAATACATTAAATTGAATTGATTAAAATTGTGCTAGTTTGATGATTAGATTTGGTAGTTGTGGGTAATGGATAGAATTCCCTCCTGCTATGACATGACATATGTTGGAATATAACAATAGCTTTACAAAAGAGAACAGTTATGTGTCAGTTGACATAAAAAGACAAAAGCCTGACTGACACCGAAATGAATCTTTGAATATGTTCAAAAAACTCTTCTGCGGAACACTGCAAAGCTATACTATAGCGCCCTCTGTCTTTTGCAACTGATACACAAATCTTCTAGCTAATAGAGACCAATATTACAAGTCACATTTTGATACCAATAAAAAATATTCTCTTTATAGCTTTCTGACCTCACACAATCATCAAAGGATGGCAAACTTACCACTTTGTATCCTTGAGAGTGGAGCACTGCATGCATGAAAACTGTTACTAGCTTGGAAGTTCCATAATTCTATAAGTTTACATTTTGAATAATTTATGATGAAAAATGTAAAAGTTTAAGAAGCCAAACTGCACATATAAAAGTTATTTCTGGGGAAAAAAGCATGTCTGCATGGTGCCCTGCTGGTGTGTAATTTGTGGTGAGCTGTTCTGGCCTTTTCCAACCCTGTTTGGGCCAATGATTTTCTCTTGTCTCTGTGTAGCACTGACCTTCTGAAAGGCAGCTGTGTGGTTAAAGCAGTCAATTTCCAAGGCCCTTGTAGCTCAACTCAAAACTCCATTATAGATTTTACCTCCGGGGGAACCAGAGGCCTTGCAAGGTTTTTCACAATTTTACCTGTGGAAAAAACCTAAAAGGACGGGCCACTCTCGAGAGGGCTGCTTAGGGTTGATAGGGGATTGTGAGGGACTGAGAGTGCCAGGTGTGTACCCCAGGACACCAGCCTCATCTTCATGTGATAAGAAGGGGGGTAGGCAAGAGCGAAAATGGAGCTTTAAAAACATTCGGATGGCACTGAACCCTTGACATGACAAGGCCAGCACCTGAGGGAGAGAACGAGAACACAGCTCAGAATCTGATAGCAGCTACGTGGAGTTTAAAACACCTCCTAGCAGGAGAAAAAGAAGAGAGACGAGAGAGAGAGAGAGAGAGAGAAAGAGAGAGAGAGAGAGAGAGAGAGAGAGAGAGAGAGAGAGAGAGAGAGAGAGAGAGAGAGAGAGAGAGAGAGAGAGAGAGAGAGAGAGACGGAAATGGATATATGACGAAGAATGAGCAAGTAACAGAGGGTGGGAAAGATGGAGGCCTCCAAAGAATACAAGTAACAGTTATTAAAAAAACCAACAGTTCTCTTCCCTTGAACCATGTGTACTAACAAGCCAGGCGGGGGCCAAAGACTCAGCCAGATCCTATCAGGACATCTGTCACTTTGTGGTGACAACCTCCTTTAATAAGTGACAGGGCCTTAGTGCTCGTGGGTGCATGCTGGGGGAGGGTTCCTCCACTCTGAGCAATAGAGAGGCCACTGCATCCATCAAAGTCATGCAGAGGATGCCCTTTTTAAAACAACTTGTCCCAATTACAGCCAATAAGCACCAAATGGTGCCCGGAACACCCAGGCAGGGGCATCTGACATCAAAGATGCCAAGTGAATATGCCCGCGTGAGGTTTGTGTGGCAATTAGAGGACGTAAGCTGCATTTCATCACCAAATGTTTTCAAAATAAGTCTTAATTTAGAGGTAGTGAGTAAGAAGAAAGACACTGAGAGAGATTGTAAGAGAGAGAGGGGGAGATGCCCTAAAGAAATCATTAAAGCATAATTACTGCTCATCATCTCTGCAAGTGCTTACAAAGTGCCAGTTCTGGATTTGTGCTCTTTTCCCTTGGGCAACACACACACACATAAACATACACACAGACACAAATAAATTCAAGGCCATACCCTAGATAAAAGTTTTACAATCAATCTCTCACTGGGTTTAATGCCCAATTAAAATTGGAGCTTCAGCATCTAGAACAGACTTGCCCTCATCTCAAAAGCAACACTTAAAATCTTTGTATACCAGTAGTTCTTTTTGGTCTTTTCTAATGGAATATCAACATACATTTATTGCACAGTCTGTCACTTGTCTGTATAGTTAAAGCATGTGCTAATAAAGTTAGCTTAGCATATTGATAGTTTTCTGGTTTTATTTGAAAAAAAATCTGTAAAGCTGTAAAACTGTTCCATTTTAAACTTCTGTCATTTAAGACCACAAAATGAGTCATGATAATTCAGTGTGATCATTAAAATAATATGGTTTTGTCATTTTTGGGTATGTACTGCCCCCACCTGACGTGGAATTGCGGTCTCCTTACAGGGAAAGCAATGTGGGGAAAAAACAGACACTTTATGTCTTTATTCTATAAGGATGACATCTATCTCCAACAGACACACTGCATTTTGAACAGTGTTGCAACATGATGCAAATAAACAAATTCTTCTTCTTATAAATTAACGTTTGAAGTCAATATGATTGGATTGCCATAACAGGCGTATGTCAGAGCTGATAAGCATCAGGCAAAGGCCCCTTAAAACAACAGACAAACAGATTTCAGACAACTAGTAGCATGGCCTTCACAGTAGGACTTTTAAATTGGGCAACTTTAAACCATGTGTAAAAGTAGCCCAATAATTTGTCACTGCAGGTTAAAGGTTTAACATATTGCATTAAATATATTTGACTGAAATATTTACTTTACATTCAACAAATTATAAAACTGTAAAAGATGATGAGAGGTTAACGCCAAATTTGGCACGTTACACATATACCCTTTTCAGCGTTGTGCTCATTGTCTTTGTCTTCTCACAGTGATCTTGCATTTATGAATGAACATTTTAAAATCAGTTAAAAATCTTCCCGGTCTACTGACATTTGTTAAAACATCTGTTTTAAACATTACAATCCTCATGATTGTATTGTAACTTTACAATAAGTAAATCCACTTCACCAGCTAATTACTCATCGACAACGATGCCATAGAATACAGAGCGGCCAACCGCAAAAACGGAAGTTCAAAGACAATATTTTAAAGATGGCTGCGTGCTTGTTTCTCTGGCGCCTGTAGGCCTGTAGGTCTGACATTCAGAAAAGAAGAGTTTATGTTTAATTTATGTAATATTTGTGTCGGTCACTTGCCTACGCAAGTATGCGTTTCCCCCAGTGAGCATTCTTGCACAGATCTTGTGCAAAATCAGGGAGGACGAGGAGCAGATCTTGCTTGTTGCGCTAAATTCACAGAACTGGTGCTCCTCGCCATAGCCCCTCCCTGGCCCATTCCTCTGAGAGTGGACCTGCTCTATGCACCCTATGGCACCTGCGTCCAGACCTCTGGAAACTCCATGTCTGGTCCCTGGACGGGATGCAGAGGTTCTAGGTGACCTACCCCCCACGGTAGTTGACACCATCACTTCCGCTAGAGCCCCCTCTACGAGGCGCCTCTATGCGTTGAAGTGGAACCTATTTGTTGAGTGGTGTTCTTCTCACTAGGAGAACCACCGAACTTACATTTACATTTACATTTATGCATTTGGCAGACGCTTTTATCCAAAGCGACTTACATTGCATTATCCTATACATTTATACATAGGTATGTGCAATCCCCTGGGATCGAACCCACAAGCTTGCGTTGTTAACGCAATGCTCTTACCACTGAGCTACAGGAAAGCAGTTGCTCGAAAACTTGCTCGATCAGAGCGGTGCTTTCCTTTCTGCAAGATGGGTTGGAGCGAAGGCTGTCTCCCTCCACCCTCAAAGTGCATGTTGCCGCGATTGCCGCACATCACGATGCAGTTGAAGGTAAGTCGCTGGGAAAGCACGACCTGATCATCAGGTTCCTGAGGGGGGCGAGGAAACTAAATCCGCCTTGCCCACTCTCTATACCCTCTTGGGATTTGTCCCTGGTCCTTTTGGCACTTCAGAGACCACCCTTTGAGCCTTTGCAATCAGCTGAGTTAAACAATTATGTCCTGTAAAACAGTACTCCTGATTGCATTGGCCTCCATCAAGAGGGCAGGGGACCTGCATGCATTTTCAGTCGACGAATCTTGCCTAGAATTCGGCCCGGCTAACTCTCACGTGATCCTGAGACCCCGGCCCGGATACGTGGCCAAGGTTCCCACCACTCTCTTCCGGGACCAGGTGATGAACCTGCAAGTGATGCCTTCGGAAGAGGCAGACCCAGCCCTGGCTTGTCTCTGTCCCGTTCACGCTCTGCGCCTATACGTGGACAGAACGCAAAGCCTCAGGACCTCAGATCAGCTCTTCGTCTGTTACGGAGGCCAGCAGAAGGCCAACAACCAAAGTTGATCAAAGCGCTGGACAGAGACAAAAGTACAGACAAAAAAAACAAAACAAAAAAAAACAATACAATAAAATAAAATACAGAACATCTATACAATCATTATGCTAATCAGTTGTCCATCAGGTGTCAAAAGCCAATCTAAAGAGATGGTGCTTCAGCCTGGTCTTGAACAAGGGCAAGCCCATGATGGAGCGTAATTCCAGGGGCAGAGCGTTCCAGAGTTTTGGCCCCGCTACCGCAAAGGCACGATCACCCCACTTTTTGCATCTGGACCGTGGGACCACCAGCAGATGTTGTTCAGAGGAGCGCAGGGCTCTGCTGGGCTGGTGGAGGGTCAGCATGTTACACAAATAAAGAGGTGCAAGGCCATGGATGGAGCAGAAAACGAACAGTAGGATCTTAAACTGGATTCTGAACTCGACCGGGAGCCGGTGGAGAGATTGCAGGACAGGAGTGATGTGGTCATGTTTACAGGTGTTGGTAAGAAGCCGGGCCGCTGCATTCTGGACAAGCTGTAGACGGTGCAGAGAGGCCTGATTTAACCCGATGTAGAGGGCATTGCAGTAGTCCAAGCGTGAACTAATAAAAGCGTGGATTGTTTTCTCAAGGTCACTACAGCTGAGGAATGGTTTGACTTTGGCCAACCGACGAAGCTGGAAGAAACTTGCCCTGATCACAGAGTCTACCTGTTTATCGAGCTTCAGACTACTGTCCAAAATCACTCCAAGATTCCTGACTACAAAACTGAGGTGGGTGGTCAGAGGTGCAAGATCGGGAGCTGCCTTTGTTGAACTAGAGGCATCAAATAGAATAAATTCAGTCTTTGAATCATTTAGACAGAGCAAATTATGTGACAGCCAATGTTTAATGTCATGCAGACATGTCTGGATGGACTGTATGTCTGGGGAGTTCTGGGCAACTGGCAGATAAATTTGTACATCGTCTGCATACAGATGGAAAGAGACATTATGCCGGGATATCACAGAACCTAAGGGGAGCATGTACAAGGAAAATAGAGCAGGGCCAAGGATGGAACCCTGTGGCACACCAGAGGAAAATGGGGCTGGAGAAGAAGAGAGATCATTGATCATCACAGAAAAAGTTCTATCTGCTAGGTATGACTTGAACCACTGCAGCACGGGTCAGGAGGATAGAATGGTCCACCATATCAAATGCTGCAGTAAGGTCCAGCATTACCAACAGCACAGGTTTTTTGGCGTCCAAGGATAGCAAGATGTCGTTCTGCACTTTTAACAGTGCAGATTCTGTGCTGTGGCGTGCCCTGAAACCGGATTGAAATTTTTCAAAAATGTGGTTTTGATCCAAGAATGATTGGAGTTGTATGAAGACGAGCTTTTCCAGAACTTTAGAGAGAAAAGGCAGATGGGACACTGGTCTGAAATTTGAGAGAACTGATGGATCAAGATTAGGTTTTTTGATTAGTGGCCTGACCACAGCCTGCTTAAAAACAGTTGGGACAGACCCTGAGCTAAGGCTAGCGTTGAAAAAAGAGAGAAGACATGGTCCTACTGTGTCAAAAACCTGTTTAAGCACTCTAGATGGAACAATGTCCAGGGAACAGTTGGTAGATCTCAGATTCTGGACAACTTTGGAGAGCTGAAAGAGTGACACTGGCTCAAACACATCAAAAACAGCAGGAGGAGAAGGAGGTAGGTGCACGTATGAACCAACAGCTATACTGCTGTTTACACTCTGTCTAACTGAGGCCACTTTGTCTATAAAGTAATGGAGAAACTCGTCACAGGTTGATTGAGATACATTTTCAAGCACGTTAACAGATGGATTTGTAACAGACTGAATTGTACTAAACAAAACTTGGGGCCGATTACAGCTATTGGAAATAACATTTGAGAGGTATTTACATTCGGCATCTTTAACAGCAATTTGATAGTCAGAGAGACAGTCTCTCAGAATACCCAGGGACACATGCAGCTTGTCCTTTTTCCACCTCCGTTCAGCCTGTCTACAGCGCCTCCTCAGGGCGCGCGTGGTGTCATTCAACCAGCAATCAGGTTTAGGTTTGATGGACCTCATCTTTAAGGGTGCAACTGAGTCCAAAATCTCTGAACAGAACAGGGCACAGAGGTGGACTTTCGCAAAGGGCATGAAAACCTGAATTCATGAAGGCAGTAGCAAATTCATCAGCTGTAGTAGAAGTGATGATATGGCGGCTACAAACTGGAGCAAGGGATCTTGCTGGAGGTGAGGGGGGCGTGAAGTCAAATATAATGGGGAAGTGGTCTGAAATGTAAGTGTCCAGTATTTCTATGTTTAATATTGGGAAGCCATGTGACATTATGAGGTCGAGCATGTGACCATGTTTGTGTGTGGGAGCATTCACTGACTGAGTTAGATCAAAAGAGGTTAGCAGGTTTTGAAAATCATTAACTAATTGACTGGATGGACAGCAGACATGAATATTTAAGTCCCCACAAATAAGAAAATTATCATATTTTGGCATTACATCAGCAAGAAAATCAGTAAATTCAGAAATAAAATCCTTATTATATTTAGGAGGGCGATATAGAACAGCACACAGTGTAGGGGGTGTCAATTGTATCAGGAATAACTGCAGTTCAAAGCTACTGTAGTTCTTACATGAGATGGAGCGACAGTTTATGTTCTTCTGATTGTACACTGTGGCAAGCCCGCCTCCACGGCTTGTCACTCTCTGTGTATTCAGGAAAGAATAGCCAGGGGGGAGGAGCTCAGAAAAAGCGCTGTTGTCACCTGGTTTGATCCAGGTCTCTGTCAAAAAGAAGACATCCAACTCGCGAGTGGAGATGAAGTCATTCAGGACAAACGTCTTGTTTGTGACCGAGCGAGCGTTCAACAGAGCTGCACGCACCGGTCTGTTGTTACCAGTCTGGCGAGGAACTGCGCGGTTGAGAGGGAGATTCTCTTTCACGCTGCCCTGCCGATGGATCCGCGCAGGCCGGCGAAGAGGAGGCGGACAGCAGGTGACTGGGAGAGCCGGTTCGAGCCATCGACAGCTGTACTGTAGAAAGCGATGTAGATCAAACCCTCCATAACCCTCGGATATATTCTTGAAGCAGCCGGAAACACCCATGCCAACGGAACAAGATGCCAGGTATTCTTTGATTTTTACATGAAGACCACCTCTTTTTCCTCGTCTCCTGCGTCTCCTGTTGCGAGGCGATGGACTAGATGGCGATGGAGGCTAGGAATGGTGGTAGATTTGATTCTTCGGCAAATCCAGGCAAGTTGGTGGTCATGTTACCGCGTATTTGTAACAGTGTCAGACGGTCGTACACAAATATCGATGACACATTGCGGATGAAAACAGGGATTAGCACAATGATCGCCAGCAAACATAACAGAAAAGGACGGCGTACCAAACACAAACACAGCGGCGTCATCTTGGTCTGTCTCCAAGCAGAGGATAGCCTTCTGGATAGTGGATGCCATTGCTTTGGCTTATAAAGCCAAAGGCGTGCCTTGCCCTCCCGGGTTAAGAGCCCACTCCACTCGGGGTGTCGTTTCTTCTTGGGCGCTGGCACACGGCGCCTCGCTGACAGACATCTGTAGAGTTCCGGGCTGGGCGACATCTAACACGTTCGCTAGGTTTTATAGCCTACATGTTGAGCCAGTTTCTTCCAGTGTGCTCGCTTCAACCAGCCGATACACCGAAGTTCCCGCTCTATTGTCGGCTTGCTGCGCCACTCCACTCCACATGGAGCGGATACGTGTGCTTTTTTGCTCCTGTCGAGTTCCCCACTCAGGCGAACCCTGTAGAGTTCCTCCGCACCCCTTCTGCAGTCAGACGTTGTGGAGCGTCTGACGCCAGGCCTAGTGCTTGTATGCTTGTGTAACTTCTGCTAGGCTTCCATATGTGGTGATCCCTGCGGTGATCCCATATGCGTATTCTTCCACAACCAGCTCCCTGTGGTGAGCCCGTGTCTTTCCCTTGGCAGAGTTCGCTCTTCCGTCACTGTCCGGTGAAGTCTCCCCCTTCTCAGGCTGGAGCCACCCCAGTGACATTCCATATGTTGTACTGCCCCCAGTCCATATGTGTATTCTCCACGTTACCTCCCTTTGGGCAGGATGGGGCTTTCGCAGCGTCCCTCTCCCCCGGAAAGGCTGCGGGGCGGGGCGCGTAACATGATTCACGCACGCCAACGTTCATTGGCTCATTCTGTAGACACTCGAAGATGATAGGGCTCCCTGAAGTGATCCCAATTACGTTGTCACGCCGACGTTACGTCTCCCGTTCCCTCCTTCAGGGAACGAGGGTTACATCACCGAGACGTTTTCACTGTTATGCTGATGATACTCAGCTCTATATTTCTTCACGCCCTGACGAAACTTACCAATTCACAAAATTAATGTAATGCATAGCTGATATAAAAAACTGGATGACTAGCAATTTCCAACTACTTATTTCTGAAAAAAACAGAGACTCTAATTATTGGACAAAAAACTTCCTCACATAATAACCTAGAATACTATCTAACACTTGATGGCTGCTCTGTCAAGTCTTCGTCGTCGGTTAGGAACCTGGGTGTGCTCTTTGATACCAATCTTTAATTTGAAAGTCACGTGTCTAGTATCTGTAAAAAACGCATTTTTTCATCTAAAAATGTATCTAAATTACGTCATATGCTCTAAATGAAAAATGCTGAACATTTAGTTCATGTGTTCATGACATCAAGGCTAGATTCTTGTAATGCTATTATGGGTGGATGCCCTGCACGCTTAATAAACAAACTACAGCTGGTCCAAAATGCAGCAGCTAGAGTTCTTACCAGAACCAGGAATTATGACCATATTAGCCCAGTTCTACCAGAAGACTCGGGAGAATAGATACTCGACAATTATACATTTATTAACAGCCCAGCAAGCCACATGCAATAAGTTCTTTGGCGTAGGCCCCGTCCGTAACTCGCAATCCGAGGGTACGGATTCAGCATTTCCCGCCTGAAGATGGCGGGGGCGCAGCCGACCCCCAATGCGGTATTGGAAGGGACCATCCTGGTGGTGGTGGGGAGGTTGAAGGGGAAATCCTATGGTGATACGAAGGATGGACGGAGGAACCCATCTCGTTGATGGAGGGAAGAATCATCTTGGTGGTGGAGGGGTGGATGGAGGTGAGTGAAGCGACAGCATCTGCGAACTCAGACAAGTGTAAGTACGGTTCTTTTATACTTCTAGTATTAAACGTGATTGGATAGATGAGAAGATAATCAATGACGCAACAATTGAGTCTTCCCAGCAGAACTTACGCTAAAGCTTCCATTTCTGTCAACACTGCATTAGCTCCCTATTAAACACTGTATACATTTTAAAATATTGCTGATTACTTACAAAGCACTATGGTTTAGCTCCATATGGTTTAGCTCCCCAGTACTTGAGTGGGCTCTTAACGCATTATAGTCCTTCACGTCTATTGCGATCTCAAAATTCTGGCCAGTTTATATTACCTATAATATCAAAATCGACTGCTGGGGGTAGATCCTTTGAGAAAATTTTGGAAAAACCTTCCTAACGTTGTCCGGGAAGCAGACACACTCTGTCAATTCAAATCTAGACTAAAAACACATCTCTTTGGCCTAGCATACACATAACACATTATAGACTTCTAAAATTCAATGTTAGGCTGCATAGTTTAGATCAGCCAAAACTGGGAACACTTCCCATAAATCCTGATGTACTTGGTACATCATAAGAAGGATGGCGTCTACGCTAATATTAGTCTCTCTGTTTATCCCTAGGTTTACCGCAGTCCGCCGGATCCAGGGCGTATCCAGATCTGATGAAGGTCCAGTGCCTGGACACAACGACAACGCAGTCCTGAAGTGTCAACTAGTCTCTCCCCCTCCTTCCCTTTACCTCTATACAGATAAAACGTTGTCGGGATAATTCCGGTTCTGTTTCATTCTTACTGACCGCCAGAGGCAGTGTAAACAATATGGATTATCGCAGCGCCAGCCAGATAGGTCGAGAGAATATACCAACAAAGTCACGTGGCGTGACGTATGCTGAGCCCTGGAGGTTATAGGCTACAGTAGCTCAGCACTCTACCTCTTTTGCTTTCTCGCCTGGTTGAGATAGGTTGTTTTTGAGTGATTATTCGCGCTGTCAAGCTTACAAGAGCAGCGAGATTCGTCCTCACAAGCTGTGACAGCGCGCGTCTACGCAATTTCAAGGATTTGGATTTATTTTACAGCACTTGGTGAGTCATATTAACATTACTTCGTCGGTAACACTCTGTGCCTCTCGGTGCTATCCGGTGGCTTGTGTTTTCCGCGACTGAGTTAACGGTCTCCCGTTGACATATCTAACGTTACTCAGAGTGTTTTTTCCTCGAATCCATGTTACATTTTTTGTCCATCGGTTCAATCCGCCGGCCATTTTAGACATTTTTTCTTTTTCGTGAGATATTTGTTGGCATTACCTGTCGGTTTGCCCGAGGTAATTGTTTTATTTATTTTTATTATTTTTTCATCCCGCTCAACTTAACCTTACGGTGCTATCCGAAGGTGTTATTATCGAGTAACTATGGCTCACAGCTCGATCGCCACTGGTTTTCCACTGACTTGTAAGCTGTGCCCTAATCATCTTCTCCCTGACGACGGTCATGACTTCTGCCCGTCGTGTTTGGGTGTTCAACATCTGCGAGAGGCTCTCACGGACCCGTGCATGCACTGCAGCCTTTTGCCTATTTCGGAACGACAGCTCCGTCTTGCCGAGTTAGACCCTAGTTCGACAGTGAAACTTGGGCAGTTGGATGCAGCCCCTACACGCACTCGGAAGCGCAAAGCGTCGGCGGCAGCTGGTGCTCCCCCCCCATCTAAGAAGGTCAAATCGCGAGGTGATGAACATTCACGTGTTGAGAAAAGTTCACTTTCTATGACGGTGTCGGTGCTTTCTTCAGAGATGGCAGAGCTGAAACGTCTGCTTCACTCGCTTCAGCCTGTCTCATCTGCTACACCTGTGAAGTTGACACAGGAGGATGAGAATGTTCAGAATCAGGGAGCTGGGGAAGAGTCTCTTGATTTTCCTGGTTTTTCTCATCGTTCAGAGTTTGATGTGCTTTCTACAAGTGCTTCAGATTCATTTTTTCATGATCATGGGAATACTATGGATGTTGCTGCACAACCATCACCTCAGGCTGTTTTCACTGGTTACCCAGCAGCGGAGGGGTCTAGTGGGGGTTCAGTTCAGTCGTCTGGACAAGCCCAATCCTCCTCCGATGATACTTTGGATGTGCTTCGAATGGCAGTTGCTCGTCTAGGACTTGATGAGTCACCTGTCCAATCTGCCCAAACAAATGTGTTTTTCAGACAGACCACAGCTGCAACTTCTTTTGCCATGCCACCATGTAAGGATTTTGTGGCTGAATTCTCAAATGCTCTCACTGGTTCTGGTCCGCCTAAACGGCTCTCTAAGATTGCTCGAACGCTAGCATCTATGGCTGAAGCAGATTCTATCGGGGTGGGTCGTGCTCCGGAAATAGAGCAGCCTGTGGCAGCTTTGGTGGTGTCTCCTGATGAGGCTCTGCGAGGGAATGTGCGATGTCCCAGTGCGCAATGCGGTCGTACGGATTCCTTGCTGAAAAAGGCATACGAGTCTGTTGCCTACATTACTCGAGCAGAAAACACAATCTGCCAGTTACTCCTTGCTGCCACCAGTACGCTGGAACCTGCGAATGCGGATCCCTCTGTTTCACAATTTCTGCAAACTGCTCTGTTAGCAACAGGCCATGTGACCCGCGAGCTGGGTAGTCTTACAGCCACGCTTCTGGCAGCCCGCCGCCAAGTGTGGCTTGCCCAACCACGACTGCTGGAGGACTGTAAGAAAACCTTGAGAGAACTTCCATTCGTTCCCGGGCATCTTTTTGGTCCAAATGTTCCGGAACTGTTGGAAAAGAGGATAAAGCTGTCTGAAGCTACTCGTCAACTGACACAGGTGCAGCGCAACCCTACCTTTAGGATGCCAGCGGTTCAGACCCGACAGCACTATGCCACATCGGAGCAACGTTTCCGCCGGCATGCTACACCTCACTCACAGCCCCCTCAGAGACCTCATGCTCCTGAAGAGGCGAGAGTTTTTCGCCCACCTCATCGACAGTTTCCAGGAGGACCCCGTCAGCGTCCCCCCGCGAACACTAAAAATCGCACACATAAAGCCTGAGACAGCCAGGCCGGCGGTCGATCGTTTTTCAATAGATCAACTGGAGTACTGGAGATCCAACACAGCAGACCCCTGGGTGTTGGCGACTCTGAGCAGGGGATATACTCTACAGTTTCGACGTCGGCCTCCCAGATTTTCAAGAATTGTTCCTACGATTGTCAGAGACGAGGTTCGCGCGGTGGCTCTCTCTCTGGAAATTTGTTCACTGTTAGAGAAGGGAGCCATAGAAAAAGTTCATCCCCTCGTTCAGGGAGACGGGTTCTATTCAACATTTTCTTGTTCCGAAGAAGGACGGTGGTTTCCGCCCAATTCTCGATTTGAGGCTTCTGATTTTGTTCCTGAAGGTCCTTCCTTTTCGAATGCTGCGCACAGCCGATGTTCTTCGGTCTGTGACTGCAGACGATTGGTTTGTAAGTGTCGACCTGAAAGATGCTTACTTTCATGTCCCAATTGCTGTACATCACAGAAAGTTTCTGCGTTTCAGTTTCCTGAATCAAGCTTACCAGTTCAAAGTGCTACCCTTCGGCCTTTCCCTTGCTCCTCGCGTCTTCACAAGGTGTGTGAGCGCAGCTCTGTCTCCTCTTTGGATGAGAGGCATGCGTATTCTTCCTTATTTGGACGACTGGCTTCTCTGTGCCCCAACAGAGCGGCAGGCTGTACAAGACTTCAGACTGCTTTTGAGACATGTGCAGAAGCTGGGGTTTTCTGTGAACGAGAAAAAGAGCCGTCTGATTCCATCACAGACCACTACGTTCATATGAATGACCCTGAATTCCTGTCTAATGTCTGCCTCCCTGTCTCAGGAACGTGTGACGAACATTCTGCAACTTTTGGCTCGCTTTCGCCCGGGGGTGTCTTTGCAGTACGAGGTGGTCCTATGACTGATAGGGATGTTAACAGCGGCTACAGTGGTGATTCCCCTGGGTTTACTCCACCTCAGGCCACTCCAGTTATGGAACAACAGTTTGCGGCTAGATCCCACCAGGCATCGCCATCGACTGGTTATGATTTCTCACCGTTGCATATGTGCGTTGAGGCGGTGGAGACAGTTAGAGTTTCTGAAGGCAGGAGTGCCCCTGGGTGTTGTTCCCTCTCGTCGGGAGTTGGTCAAGACAGACGCTTCCCTCACAGGATGGGGAGCAACGTGGAATCGGAGGGGTATTTGCGGGCGCTGGACACCGATCCAGGCCACAGAACATATCAACCTGCTAGAACTAAGAGCAGTGTTCTTGGCCCTAAAGTACTTCATGCCGGTTCTGGCAGGCCGCCATGTTCTCGTTCGGTCCGACAATACCTCAACGGTGTTCCATCTGAACCACCAGGGCGGCACGAGATCCCGCAGGTCTCTACAGCTGACTCAAGAGATCCTGACATGGTGTCAGCCACGACTCGCTTCACTGAGGGCAGCTCATATTCCAGGAGAGTGCAACCAGACAGCGGATGCTCTTTCCAGGGATCAAGTACACCCAGGAGAATGGAGGCTTCATCCAGTTGTAGTGCAGGAGATCTGGCTACGATTTGGAAGAGCAGAGGTGGATCTTTTTGCTTCAGAGATGACCACCCACTGCCGATTATGGTTCGCAAGAACAGAAGTGTCCAGCCCCCTGGGCCAGGATGCGCTGTCTCACGAATGGCCGAACTGCCTGCTATATGCGTTTCCACCTATCCCTCTGTTATGGGAGACGTTGCACAGGATCTCTCTGCGCAAGCACAGAGTGTTGCTGGTGGCACCACGGTGGCCAGCCAGACCATGGTTTCCTTTGTTGCTGAGACTTCAGACAGGGAATCCATGGAAGCTTCCCCCCAGGAAGGACCTCCTCTCCCAGCTGGAGGCCAGTGTCTGGCACCCGGACCCGGCACGTCTGCAGCTTTGGGTCTGGCCATTGGGCTAAATCCTTCCCTGGAGCATTGTGACCCTGCTGTTATTCACACCATCTCTAATGCCAGGGCTTCTTCCACACGACAGATTTATGCTTCCCGTTGGAAGCTTTTTTCTACATGGTGTGAGGAACAAGGGCTTGATCCTGCAAAATGTGACATCCCGAGTATCTTAAGCTTTCTTCAACGCTTACTGGAGGAAGGAAAAGCAGCTTCCACGTTGAAAGTATACGTTGCTGCGATTTCTGCGTATCCTGTTCCAGTTGGCGGCTCTTCGCTGGGCTCTCACAGTCTTGTCTGCAGTTTTCTGAAGGGCGCGCGCCGTCTGAACCCTGCTCGGAATCCTAGTTTTCCTGTGTGGGATTTGTCACTCGTGCTTGCATTCCTGTGTTCACCCCAGTTTGAGCCCTTGCAAGGCATTGACGTTAAAATGTTGTCCTTGAAGACTTCTTTTTTGTTAGCTATTGCTATTGCGAAACGGGTCAGTGAGTTGCACACGCTGTCTGTTTGCGAACTGTGCTTGCGTTGGTTACCGGATGACTCCGGGGTGGTTCTACGACCCAATCCTTCTTTTCTTCCGAAGGTCCTTCTTCCTCAGTTCATAAATCAGCACATTGAACTGGCGTCTGTTCAGACTTCTTCAGGGTCTGATTCAAGTGCCCAACTTTTGTGTCCTGTTCGTGCCTTGAAGTATTATGTGAACTCTACTGTTCAATTTAGACAGTCGGACCAGTTATTTGTCTGCTATGGTGGTGCGAAGAAAGGTGCTCCAGTGTCGAAGCAGAGGTTGTCGAACTGGATAGTAGAGACCATTACAATGGCTTACAAGGCAGCAGGGAGACCACTGCCCTGGGGAATAACTTGCCATTCCACTAGGGCCATCTCATCTTCATGGGCTGTTTTCAGAGGAGTTTCCCTGGTAGATATCTGCACTGCTGCTACCTGGACTTCTCCATGCACGTTTGCCCGGTTTTATAAAGTCAACGTTGCTGCTCATCATGCCGTTAGTTCTGCGGTTCTTCTGGAGCAGCCTTAATTTCATCAGGTGGGTGGCATTCCTCATGACTATGTTGGTATGTGTCATCCATAGTGTTTACACTGCCTCTGGCGGTCAGTAAGAATGAAACAGAACGCTAGTTACGCATGTAACTGTGGTTCTGTGAATTCTGGATGACCGCCAGAGTTCTTAGTCACTCGGAATGCGCGAGAAAGGCGTACCGAGGTAGAGTGCTGAGCTACTGTAGCCTATAACCTCCAGGGCTCAGCATACGTCACGCCACGTGACTTTGTTGGTATATTCTCTCGACCTATCTGGCTGGCGCTGCGATAATCCATAGTGTTTACACTGCCTCTGGCGGTCATCCAGAATTCACAGAACCACAGTTACATGCGTAACTAGCGTTCGCGTGGACATGCAGACGTGACAAAAATGCCTGTATTATAAATGTTTAAGGCCAGACAAGTAGTTTGTTGAGGGTTGATTTGTGAAGGAGGACTACACACCTGCGCACACACACACACACACACACACACACACACACACACACACACATACATACATACATACATACATACATACATACATACATACATACATATATATATATATATATATATATATATATATATATATATTAATATGTTCAAACGCGCATCCCTATGGTCTGAACACGTGATGCGCATTTGCGCGCCGTCTGCGTTTTCGCGGGTTTGCGTTTTTGAGGTTTGCGCAGAGATAACGGATAATCGTTTGCACCTTCGAACCTATTTCAGAGAGTGCGTTCTCGAGACACCAGGCACTGTTTTGTGCGGATGGGTGGCCGGAGCGTGTTAAGGATTTTTCTGTTAGAACGTTAGAACTCCCTAAGTTAATAACCAATGATCTTCACAAGGGAAATGAATAAGGCAAAACTAACTTTAGCTGGACAATAACTTTATTCTAATCTAGAGCTGCTGTAAAGCCTAAACAATCTGTTACTGTAATTTGTATTATCACTGATATTTATAAAGTTATTTGGCGTATAACTTTTTCATCACTGGCATAATATGCATCATGTGTCCGTAGTGCATAATCCGAGGGTAGCAGATCTGCATTTCCTGCCTAAAGATACCCATCCCTACTACACAATGATATATTGCTTATCTTTGTTGAATAATACAGAAGATAAAGAGCTTTACAAAATAATTGCATATTGAATCGCTATCACAATTGTCATGAACTGCTCGAGGACGCAGACAGTGGTGATCCAAATGCAGGCTTTAATGAGAGGAAGATCCAGATAACACAACGAGTACACAGGCAGAGGGTCAGAGTCCAGGTAAGCAGTCCAATACAGCAGAAGTACAATACAGGGGCAAGGCAAACGGGAAAACCAGATACAGGCAGGGAGTCCAGGAACTGAGAAACTAGGAAACACTAAGGAACTGGGAAAACGCTAGGTAATGCAGTCAGACACATACAATACTGAGCAAAGACACAAAGGAAAACCAAGGCTTAAATCATAGAAGCTAACAAGCATAATCAAAACCAGGTGAAAGACATAAAGCATAATCAGTCCAAATGAAAGCATAAGTAGTAATGAAAACTAGAGAAGGAGTGCCCCCCAGTGGCTCAAGCGGGCACTCCAGCTGCTGATTGTCACAACAATATTGGTAATAAATATCGCAATTCTATTATTTTTTCAAAATCATTCAGCACTACATGGAATGTTTATGGATTAGGACAAGTGGTAAAAAGGAAAAAAATACTGACTTGAAAAAAAATAAAAAGACACCGTTGCCATGCTTCAAGAAATGCATCTATCGGATAGCGAGCATCTGAAATTGGGTGGGTCAAGTATATTATTCTTCATGCGCAGCTAACCCACGGAAAAGAGGTACGATTATTTTAATTATCAAACACTTGCCATTCATTCTTGAAAATAAAATTAGAGACCCAGAGGGTAGATTTATTTTGATCACTGGCATAATATTTCGCCATCATATTACTGTTAAATATTTACGTGGCAAAGTAAGACTCTCCCAAATTCATATCCAAAATGATTTTGATATTCAATGAACACTACAAATGACTAGGAGTCTGCGCCAGAGACTTCAGATGCGTGATGGATGAGAGATTGGACAAATCCTCCTCAGGCACTCTAGTCAATCCTAGATCCTCTTTGGTTCTTAAAAAACTATGCAAAGAGAGTGGTTTAATTGATAGCTGGAGAGAAATGAACCCTTTTAGTAAACACTAGCCTATACATTTTATTACAATCCCCATCGTTTGTACTCAAGAATTGATTAGCCGACTTTTTTATCCCAAATAATTCCTTTAATCTTACATCTTTTAGTCAAATTGGCTCAATTGCCATTTCAGATCATGCTCCGGTCCAGATACTGTAGATATTACATTAGGGTCTCCGACAACAAGAAGCAAGGTATGGAAACTGAATCGTTTGTCAGACCCCCAAAAATGTGGGATGCAGCTACATCCCACATTTGTAGATGCAGTCTACATTGCATTGTAGTGTTACTGCAGCTACAATAAATACATTAGTCTATTTCTTATACTGCTGCACATAAAAAGGCCCTGATATCTAAACACCAAGAATTGGAAAGGGAGATTAAAAGATTAGAGCATCTACTTAACACAACTCCCACTCAAACTAACTGGTCTGCTTTATGCTATGATAGACCGGAACTCAATCTTGATCACACCAATCATATTTAAAAAAAAATATTTCCAAACAATATTATTATGAGCACCCAAACAAATCTAGTTGACTGTTAACATAGTTAACGTATCAGATTTTTAAAAAAAAATCATTCTGAGAGAACAATTTAGTCTCTATAGATGTCAGATGGTATCACTACACATCCTGGACTTAATGCAATTAATTCTATTATGAATCACTATATTGTTCACAAACCAGTGCTTCACAATTAGAATTTGAAACTTTTTTAAATAATATTTTCCAGTTATTTCAGATGAAGACTGATTACAGTAGTTCACTTTATAATGAAAATTACTCCATGATTTACTCAACCTCGAGCCATCCTAGGTGTATGACTTTCTTCTTTGAGACAAATACAATCGGAGTTTGTACACCCTGACGCTTCGGTTTCGACTTAAGTCTAAAGCACAACTTATGTGAGTAATTTGACGTACTGCTGAACGCTACTTTCAACGTCATAAGTTGCGTAAGTTGCACTTTAGACGCAAGTACTGCATATGGCCGTTTGGCCGGAAGCTAGAATTTCACTTTGTAATGTGTTACTGTAAATATGAATATTTTCCTTTATTAGCCTCCCGAAGCCATGTAGATTACTTTTATGATGGATGAATGCACTTTTTTGAGCTTCAAACTAGTGGTTGCAATCCACTGCCATTATAAACATCGGAAGTGTGACGTGTCAGGGTGTTTATTAATATAACTTTGATGGTATTCGTCTCAAAGAAGAAAGTCATATACACCTAGGATGGCTTGAAGGTTAGTAAATCATGGGTGTAGCAAGGTTCGTTGTTATGGGAAGAAGAAGGCGGGAACCCAGAGAACATTCAAAGATTTTAATAACAAAATGAAACAAATACAAAACGAAAGTATAAGCCAGCAGCCCCTCGCGGACGACTGCTGGCCACACAAAACAGAAACAAAGCACAACATAGGATCAGGCCTGTTCCTCTCTCGATCTTCACTGTCGTCGCTCCTCCTTTATGCTTCCGCTCCTCCGTGAGAGAAACGAGACTGGTGCGTTGCGCAGGTATCACTCATTATGAATCACGCCACCGGTCTCGCACCGTCCTCTCACGTCCCCCAACCTCGTCCTTCTCGCCACAATGGGATAATTTTCATTTTAAAGTAAACTACTCCTTCATCTAGGCCTATAACTTCAGAAGAGGTCCTGATGGTTTTCCCCCCAGAGTTTTATAAATAATTTTGGCCTGAGTTCTGTAATATTTGTATGCCTGCTTTAAAAGTTGTTTTAGATCAAGGTACAATTATACCCGAAACAACAAATACCTGCCTAATACTTAAGACCCACAAGACTGTGGATCATATAGGCCAATAAGTCTTCTTAATACAGACACTAAAATACTGGCTAAAGTTCTAGCATGTAGGTTGGAGAGTATTTTACCTAAAATAGTTAAACCAAACAGTAAAACCAGACCAGGTTTTTGAATTCATGCATGAAATACTTTCGAGGGCCAGTGCTGCCTCGTCACTAAAGTTTATAATTTACCTGCGACCGTTTGACAATATGAGTGCATGCATATGCGATCTTAGAATCAAGAAACAGCTTGTGTTTTAAGCCTTTTAAACTTTCATTTTTCTGTGATGTCACGAACATCATAATTGCTATGTTTTTCGGTTCCCTTCGTGCCGACTGATTGGGATCACGCTTAGGGAGCCTGTCATCTTTGAGTACTGTTAAAACGAGCCAATGCACATTGGCGTGTGCGAGAATTGCATCACACGCTTCGCCCCGCAGCGCGGGTATAAACGGAAGTGGATGCACACACCAGTTGTCTTTCGCTTCGGAGCCGATCGGTGTCGATGTCTCTGAAGAGTGTTGTTTATACAACGAGCGAGTGTGTCGGTGTTCTTCTGGAAGACTCCCAGTGCTGGTGGTTCTACAGCACGAGTGCAGCGGTGATCGCGAGCTCAACTGCTGTTTTAACAGTATTGCATTTTTTGTGTTTTGTTTGTTTGACAGTGGTTAGAAGGCGAAGAAGTGAGTGCTTCACTGTTTCAGTTCGCTGTTACTGTGTTGCCGCCGTCATTCCCGTGTGCTCCGGCACTGGTGACGGGTCCCATTTCCTGAAAGAGCAACACGGGTGCCTTTGCGTCTTTTTCAAGATGCCATTCCATCTGTGCGTTTCTGGGTACGGTAGGGCTCTGTACCCCTCTGATGGTCATGATTGCTGTATCACATGTTTGGGCTTACAGCACGAGATGCTGGGCTTTCCAATTTCAATGAAGATGGCAAAGGGATATTTAATAGGTAGATTAGTTCAAAAGATGATGGAAGGTGAGGGTGTTTGTTTTATGATTCAGTTTCAGAAATATATTGCAAAATGATTAATTTTTATTATTATTATTTTCTTAGAGTGAAAACCGAGCTGCAGAGCCTGCAGAGGTGGTTTAAATTTGTTGAATCAGAGAAATTCCTCCAGGCAGCATGCTATAATCCTGGATCCAAGAGAGTGGCCAAAGGGTGCAGAAGCATTAGCTAGCTTTGGAAGCAAAGAGCTCCTGTTACTAACAAACCATTTTTCTCAAGTCCTGGATCATATGGGCTGTGACCACGACAGTGCTCAACACATGGAGTGGCTAAGGTGGCCTGGGGCCAGCTGCTAGGCCAAATCTTTACTTCCAGGCCTGCAGGTAGATGTCTGGAGAGATTTATTCATGGATGACCACCGTGAAAATGAATACAGAAACCTCTTGCTGATTATTTAACTATTGCTACCTCTTTCTACGGATGCTTGTGTGAGGGGTTTCAGTTCAATGAAACGAATCAAAAATAACTAGAGAAGCAGTCTCTCAGTGGACTCCACAAACTCCTATTCATCAACAATGAATATATTTATCAGCATTGAACACCCTTAGTTGGACAGTTTCAGTGGCCAGAGGGTTGTTGAAAGGTGCCACTGACCGACCAGGCCAGTAGAAAAAAATATTTATTGTTGAGCCCTGGTTACAGCACTGATGATATATGCAGACTCTTAACTGTTAATTTAATTTTTTAAAGGCTCTCTATGACCGAACTTGCCTACCCCTGCCCAAGCAGAACTTAGACTTAGAATTAGACAGAACAAAAATGGCATAACATCATCAAGCATCATTAAACATGCTGATGACGTATTACTATTTATGTCTAAACCAGACCAGTCTATTCCTGTATTATTGGATTGTATTTCTTATTACAGTAGTCTCTCTGGCTATAAAAATGAATATCCTTTCCAAGCTTTTATATTTATTTCAATCTAGGCTATACCTATAGTTATTTAGCAAATATTTTCAAAGACCTCAATAAACACCTTTCAAAGTTTCTTTGGAATAAAAAAAAATGCGCCAGATTAAAATTTCTAAACTAATGAAGCGAAAAGACAAAGGTGGGATCGCCTTGCCAAATCTTCAGTTATATTATTGGGCAGCCAGATAAAAATATGATTAGTTGGTGCAGTGAAAGGACCAATTTAATCAGGTATAATATGGAAGCAGCAGCTTGCTCTCCACTACCAATTAGATTTGTACCATTTGTTAAGAATTATGCAAAGGTAAAAAATAAAACAAATGAAAAAATAATTGTGCTGTATAAGTATTATAAGTGCAAAATATGAATTTAGCTAAAATATTTGTAGTTAGACATTAAATGTGCCATATGTACTATTTTAAGTTATAATAATAATAATATAATTCATTACTAAGATCAGATGTGTAAATGCATGTTTCTATAACCAGTTAACATTTGGTTTGCGCTATTGTTTTTATTTATTTTCATTAAAGTCCCTGTAGCCTATGTGTTCTGAGTTTGTCACACCATATAAAAATGTGTTAATAGCCACCCAGCCAAATTTGAATGATAAAAAAGCCGACAAGTACATAAAATAAGCTATCAAAATTTTAAAAAAAATTAGCACTAACAGTAGTCTCTGCTCTCAAACGCTGGGGGCGTGTCCGCTGGCTGCGCTGAAACCACGCCCACTCGCGGGAAAGCTGCAGTCGCCACACTCACACTGTGGGCGATTACCTACTATAATTATAATAACATAATAATTAAGCACACAAGGCAACTTACACTCATTGGTGGGCATGCACGCACTGCCGATGATGGCACCAGTTGTCGGCGCGACGGGAGGATGAAGGCCGAGGGGGGAGATAGTCAGCTCGGCCATATTCACCAGTAGCCTATAACAGCGGATTATCAGTGAATCCCGGTTGTCTCCGACGAAAGTTTATAAAACTATCCCGTGTAAAATTATCACCACAGAAGCGGGTTTTGGCGGTGATCCTCAGGCTCTCCATCAAGGTGGCTTTTCACACAATTAATCTTCTTGATGTGATCGTTTTTCGGAAAGGATACCGATCTGTTTTGTACGTGATCGCATCCAGGTAGTACGCATTTACGTAACAAAGGCGAGCTAGCAAACTGTAAAGGCTGTAGTAAATAAATAGTAGCCTACTGAAAGACAGTAACTCGCGATTGAGCAGCGAACTGATGCGAATGTGCTAGGGGAGGGGCCAGCCTCAGTGGCTCCAGTGCGTCATCAAGTAGGGGCGTGTCCATGAGCTCAGGGGCTCCAGTGCGTCAGAGCCCCCGTTTTAGCCCCGCCCAAAATATCCGGATCACAGCAATGGCGAAAAGCTGTTTAACGGTCTAACTCCACAATTCAGTACTTTACAGTTCACAGTCTTTGTAATATGATTTAGCAATACATTTCTAACATTTATAATGTGTTTAGATTTTTTTTTTTAGAATTGCCTTTACAGGGACTTTAATACCCACAAAATAACATCTAATAATACAGCTAATACTTCCCACATAATAATTTATAGAGAGCCTAAGTCCCTCCCCTTCCGGTCGACCACCATGGGACCTTATTTCGGAAAAATATTGTATGGTAGTCAATGGCGAGAGACAACAAATATTTTGATCTCGTTTGAATTGTGCCCTGATTTACACATATGATGTTTGTCAATTTAAAAGATACATTTTAAAGTCAAGAAAGTCGCAGTTTGATGTAAAACTGTTGAGCTGTAAGACTGTGAAAATACGTAATTACAAAGACTACAAACCCAGAAGGCGCACATGCGACGTCATACCTTTTCTCTCAATGAATGAAGCTAACTTTACTGAAGCTAACGTCTGTCATTTTTTCTATAGTCTTACATTATAATCGTAACGTTACGCCGTCATGCCTGACTCGTGTTTTGAGCCAGAATACACACATACGAGCAACGGATCTTGTGACGTAGGCTACATAGTGTGAGACGAGAGATGTAGTTCATCGAGCGATTTTCACATACAACTAAACGTTACTCTTCTGTTTTATGACAAACTGTGACTTTCTTGACTTTCATATTTACCTTTTAAATTGACAAACATCATATGTGTAGTTCAGGGGACAGTTCAGACGGAATAAAAAGATAAGTTATCTCTCGCCATTGACTTCCATACATATTTTTTCCGAAATAAGGTCCCATGAGCCGGAAGCGGAGGGGCGGGACTTAGGCTCTCTATTGAATTTTAGGCTTGGAATAATGAGTGCAAGATGACCACTTGGCCAGAAATGACGTCCACACAGTTCAGTATGTTTCGTTGCGTCATGACAAATGATACAACTGGAACGTAGAACACGTACATCAGTTTTGCACTCCAGGCACAACTTGCATACAAATCTATTATAAATATTATTTAATAAAAAGTAGGGATTCTATGGCCCTGTCTCAAATGGAAACCTGATCCCTTGCAATCTTCCTCTAAAGCCCCACTTTTGTGACTTAACGGACATGTGCATACGGCAACCATTGTAAGTAGACCATAAGTGCACAAGACCATAAGTGCACATGAAGTGTGCCATTTGGAACAGGGCCTATGACTTGATCAGTCATTTGGATGATCTCACGAACCGATTGCAATTTGATGACGTTAAAACCGTAAAAAGTCACCACTGACTTTACATATGTAAACAGTAGCCTATACAGAAACAAATGAGGCTTTTGTGCCCCGTTCTGCTTTGTAACTTTACAAAACATTAGTAAACCATAGTAAATTGCTCATTTTTGTTTAGAGCAGTTTGTCTTGATTCAAACGAGCCCACACACATATATAGCATGACCTACGTCATAATTCTGAAGTTCACAACCAATAGACACTTTACAACACAGTATCCATAGGCCATGGGAGAGGAGTCATGAATACAGGAAAATTACACAACTCACTCACATGATGGCAACGGATCTAATAGACATTCATACTACACACATTGCTTCTTGATAATATTTGTTTAGTATGCATACTTTTGTAACAGTCATGAAGTTCTTCATCCTACAATCCTACTCAGACAATATGTGATTTCAGATGCAGTAGATGAGGGGGAAAGGCTTCAGAAAAGACAGCTTAGGCCCAAACAAAGGAAGATATGCCAACTCTGCTCCAATTTGTGCATGAAAAGGTGCTAATATGTGAAATGGTTTGTTTCTGTCTGCAAAGATTATTTTCACAAGGTCTGTGAGAAATGTGGGGAGTGAAGGTTCAGACTAAAATACTTTACAGTAAATATATTAATTTGGAGTTTAAGTAGCCTACTGTGTTTAAAAAATATTACATTTCATCTTTTGTAATGCATATAAGTGGAAAAATAAACGTCATATTAAATCATTTATGGATCATCAATTATTTAAATTAATTAAAATGACACTTTCTTGAAGAAAACTATACATGTCATTAATCTGACCACCTTTATGCATTTGTGTAGGTGTTTTGTTTTGGTTAATTTATTCTAGGATTCAAGAAAAGGCTAAGCTGTTAACTAATAATAATAATAATCCTGTCATTTACTCACCTTTATATTTCTTCACACTGTCTGATGTTTTCATCATTGAAACAGAGAGCCTTGGGGTGATAATTGACCCCAAAACACGCTCCAAAAAGCATACAAAGAGCATAAAAGAAGTCCATATGATTTGTTTGCATCATTCTACGTTTCCTCGGGTCATTCGAGCTTCATGAACAAAAAGTCGTTATTTACTCCCGTGGTGCACTGCTAAACAGAACGACCGTTTGTTTACATAAACAGGGTTCAAAAAGTGCGCTCTACACCTTATAAGGAGAAAACGACGAAAAACTGTTCACAAACCTCATTGGATCTTTCTCTGTATATTTGTAAATGTGAAAGGAGTAAGAAATTACATCTGCACAGCACACTCGCCTCTTCTACGGCATTTATCAGATAAGAGAAGAAAATAAGCTTGTGAATTTGTGAACTTGGATATAAAAGGATGAAAACTTATGCCCGCTAGGTATTGGTTTCTTCCCTGTAAATACAACGAGGTCAAAATGAGCTTGTCATAGTCTGAGACTAAAATAAAGGAAATTAACTTTTAATCTAATTGAATTGCAATCTTCCAAATTGGTCCAAATGATACGTCTTTGGAACCTATTTGATTCATACCATTACAGATTTCTGTTTAAGTAGCTTAGCCATTAGAGCTGCCATTAGTTTGTTTCCTGAGGGACCTCCAGTATTCACGCTGTTAAATATATTTTCACAGCAATCACATATGGTGTAAAGTGAAAATTTAATGGTCAACAGATCTCATCTCAGAACAAACAGTGAAAAGGCAAATTTCCAATCCCAAAAAGTATCGGGAGCAACAAAATCTAACACCTGTATTCAAATATAATACTGTAAAGTTTAATGGCCTTCAGAACATTGGCAAAATATTTTTACTCCAAACATGCATATATACTACAGAGACAGTAGCCTACAACTTGACTCAAGTAGACAGAATTAATCTCAGACTGCACTGTGAAGAGTACACACTTTTTTTTTAAAGAAAGGAAGAAAATGCGTACACTTTGAGAGGAAAACTAGCCTACACTTATAAGCATGAATCAATGTGGACTGAATTATGAAATCAAAATTATGAAAAAGTTATCTTAGGCCTTTTACACTACAAGTTCATCTAAGCATTTGAAGTTTTAGAACCAGAAACTGCCGTAGAATGAGACTTTTCCTCTTTTTCTCCATTTCAATACTTTTATCCATTCTTATGAGTCACTGTTCCCTTCGTCTTCCTCTGCTTCATCAGATCCCTCGGGGTCCTGAGAATCAGAACTTGTGTCTTTGGCATCTGGTGCAAATGGATCTTCTCCCTGTCAAATTAGAAGAGAAGAGAAATAACTTCAAATATTCTTTAAAAAATGAAAACCTTATTTTGTGTTTCAACATGCCACAAATGTTGTTACCTTCATGTACCTCTCATAGCGCACTTTCACATTATCATTATTTATTATGGCTTTGGCTGTGACCACGCTGTCTCTTTTTAACTGCTCCTTGTAAGCCTTTGAGGGGGGTAAAAAACATGATATAGATATACGCCATTATAATGTATACAACCCAAATAAACACACCCCTCACTTCATTGCTCCACCACAAAATGCACGAACATGCAATGCAAGAGTGGATGTGCCTTTATCATAACTGAAGCGAAGCAAAATAATAATACACAAAACAATGCGAAGATGACGAACAAACGACAACGAGAACAAAAAAGAACATGCAGTACACAACAGTATTGTGTGTGTTGTGGTGCTCAGTCCGATTCAAAAGTACTGGGATAAAAGTTTATAGTTCGGGTATAAACACTGATGTCTATGGTAGTAATCAAAATATAGTAAATCACCTTTAGAGAGTAACTTGAAGCTTCAAATAAAGACTATCAATTACATTGTTACACCAGTAGATGGCGACAAATGACTTAAAATATTATTTCATTGAATCCTTTATTGAATCCTTTATTCAAGAGATTAATTAGAGATTAATTAAACAGGTGAAGTGTTTATAGTCATTGAATTTTTTTTTAAACAATCGATTGAATTAATTATTCACTCAAATTAAATATTTTTTAAATAGACTACGGCAACTACTATTTTGTCAGAACCTGTAGTAAATTAAGTTCTGTTTAGTTGTGTGTTGAGAATCGTGATCTCTATAAAAAAAAAAAAAGTGATTCACAATTTAACCAGAATCGTGCAGCTCTAAAATAAATATAGTAAAATAATAATATAAATATAAATATAGTCAAACCAAAAATTATTCAGACACCAGATATAATTTTTGATATTTTTTTACTAGTAGGTACAGGACACTATAGTGCATTTATGTAAGTGAGGATAGCAAAATAAAGTAAACTGTGACCCATTATTACACCCAAAAATTCTTCATACAGTGGACTACCAAAAAAAATTTGATACAAATTTGGGACCAAACATTATTCACACTTTGACTTGACCAAAGTGTTGTTTAAGTGTTTTTTCTTTAATTGCTAATGCGACCTTTTTACACCACAGACTGAACAACATTAAGCATTGCTTGGTAATCGGTTGACCTAAATATTATCTAATTGTGTATTTAATTTAACAGCTGACAGCTATTCAACCTAATTCATTTGTAAGACAGTCTAACAGAAGGATGGCCAAAACCAGTGAAATATCAACTGATTTGAAAACTCTGAGTTCTTGTCATATTTTATTACCATTTTCTAAACTATAGTGAATAAACTGTGATAATGTGAGAAATGTAGAAGGTGTCTGAATAAATTTAGGTTTGACTGTATATAAAACAGCAAAAATAGCTACATATTTAGTGGTCTTTTAATGGTCTTGACCATTTTAATCACAAATCACTAGATAGGAAATTAGCAAGAATTGCACAAATACTGTAAATAAAGTAACTTTGCCTGGAATAGCCTTCCCCAACTTGCAGACAGCTAATTTTACCAGAAGAAGAGTCAGTGTTGTTCCACTCAATGTTACATCCAGGGGATATGCGTAACCGGCTTCAATTACCAGAAGTTGAAAAAAGTCTTGAAATGTGCTCACCAATACCAGCAGCTAAAAAGGCTCCCCACACAATGACACCTCTTCCTCTATGCTTTACTGTGGTAGAGATGCATTTATTATAATATTTCACAGTAGAAACACACAACTTGTGTTTCATTGTGATTCATCACTCCACACACAACTTCCCATATTCTGCCAAAAAACTTTTTTTATTCTTTGATGTAATTGCATTTTAAGTAGTGGATTTGCTTAAATTTAGCTAATTTCCTAAACAATCATTTGTGGTTAAGCTTCTTTTTTTTTGCCCAGGAGTGCGTGTATGTTATTTTTTTTGTTGGATACCATCCATATTGAAACTAAATGAAAGCATGCCGAGGATTGGTGCGCAAACGATAGCTCAGGTAGGTCAAAAACACAAGAGGAGAATACAACAGTATATGCATATATATGAATAAACATGAAGGTTTGGGATATTTAGAAGAGACAGAACAGAGATACCTTACCATTTTGCTCTTGAGGTGAGTGAGTGAATGAATATGTTCCTGTACAGAGCTGAAAACCACAGGAATGTGACTGTCACATGCAACACAGTAAACCACCTCCATCCTTCTCATGCAATCATCTTCTGTCACCCCTGTAAGATTATGAAGTTTGAATAAAGGTGTAATCATCTGTGTAGTTATGTAGGCTAATAAAGCCTATTTACATTCAAGTGTGGAAACATACTTGTATCCTTTGCAATATAATTTACAATATAATACAATTTATTTATTAATTTCATATTATGCGTATTTATAACGTTACGTCATACCTTCCATTATTTTCACCCACTCATCTTTGCTTCGTCCACAGGAAAACTTTAGTTTGTGTAGAGTAGAGACAGTTTTATGGAATTTGTGAACCATGCAATCCTGTGCAATATTAAAACAGGGTTAATGTACAACAACTATAATAAAAAAAACTATACAAAAACCTCAAACAATAATACAAAAAAAAAAAAAAAAAAACATTTAAAAAGTCTTACATGCAAAAAATCGATGACCTTGTCATCAAATTTGGCTTGCCGTCTTATATAGTCAAGAGTCTCTCTGTGATATGTGCTTCCAAAGTGTTTCTCAATGTCTTTGTCTTCAAACGTGTGGAATTTACAAAAAGCACATGTAAAAGCCCACCTAAAACAAAAACAACACTAGGCTGACATAAATTTGCATTAACCTTGACATTTAATGTATTTGTATAACTAAATGTAAATGTAGTACAATTTGTATAAACTATTTTGTATTAGCAAGTGAATTAAATTATTTAGCCTTGCTACAGAGATGTCACAATTCAACACTTCACTGCCTCTAAAAGGAATACAGCAGACATTCTCAAGTCCTACCTCAAATAATAAATATTTGTTTAAATTATTTTAATGTATTTGAATAATTTAATTAATATACAACCAATGAATATAGATGCAGTTTAAAAACACAAGTGATGCCTCACTTGAAATGTCAGTGTTTACCTGTGCTTATCTCCATATTTTTCATGATTCTTCTCTCGTCGTCTTCTGCGCTTCTCCCTGGTTCGAACTTTTTTACCAAGGTCTGCACACACAAATATTAACCAAATCTTGCATTAAATTATGGTGTTAGATACAACTTTTCCCCCCCAATATAATAAACAATGAAAATATTAAAGCTGTTATATACCATGCTCTCCAGTTGTTTCCTTGCTATTGGAAGAAAAGCAACGGTCCTGTGGAAAATAAAAACTGTGGTATCACAGGACTGATTCTATAAGGCACCTTTGATTGTAGATTCTTACCTTTGAAATGTGTGGTCCTAAGAAAAGTAAACAAAGTAAAGCATCATAAGCATCAACGCAAAGCAGCATTTTTGAAAATTACAGTAAAGAACGTGCAACAATTTAGCAGTGGAAACTTTGGTTTGCCATTTTTAAACCATGTTTGGTCTATCAAAGCAGCACATCACATCACATACCCACAATGCTGCTGATGCTGGGACCTGCTTTGACGATCCTCTTTTTTTTAACCAACTTGCAAGGAGGCACTGGTTCCAACATCTTCCTCTTGGTCCCTCGAAAAACTAGAGCAGATGATGTTGAGTGGTATCTCTCTATGCATATAGACGGGTTCTGGCTTGAGCACTGCAGAAGAAAAGAGACACAATTCAACACTAAATGTCATTGATTTTGTTCAAATGATAAACTAGACGTACCCTTACACCTTGTCCTTCAGCCTCAGGTACGACAGCACCTGTTCCCCGGTAGTTTCTGTGCACGTATGGGTGCACGTCTCTGCCCCGTGAGCCAATCGGCGCATGCCGAGAGTGTGAAGGAGAGTACAGGCTGGAGGAATCGGAGAGATTGGAAGTGGAGTATAGACTCTCTCTGCCGCTGTCTGAGAATGGAGATCTAGACCTCTGGGAAGACATGGCATAGGGCCGTTCCCAGTTTGACAAGATGTCTGCAGCCCAGGTGGATGAACAGGAGTCACTGTACCCTCCATTAGAATGATCAAAAACGCTATCTGCATCTTCAGCGCTCAAGGCCTTATGTTCAAAAGACTCATAGGCACCATATCTGAGGACAAAACAAATGGTAGCACATCACAATATATATATATATATATATATATATATATTTTACTATATATCTATATACATTTCAAATGTTTCATTTAAATTTTCAACTTCAATTTAATTTTTGTATTTATTTTTTAATTACGTTTTTCAAACCTTTTTGTTTATAATTTATTTAAGCATGTTTTTTATATTGCCTGCTAAGAAAAGCACAAGGAAGATCTTCTGACAGTTCTTACCTGTCAGAGCTATTGGTCTCAAAGGACTCAGAGGATGCAAACGATCCAAATAATGGCTGACTGTAGCATTTCCCTGGACATTTGAAATTGAAAGTGATTATTCGAGAATGTACCTCATTCAGAAACAATAAATATGAGACAGCTGTATAACATTATAGCAACATAAGAGTGAGAGATTTATGTAATTACCTGGATTTTCAGCTGAGGCCGGGAACATTTCTTCTTTATCGTAAATCCTTTAAAACAGATTGTATAGTGTCATAATTAAAACCCTGCTTAATTAGATTATTACCAGCAGGAAGACACAGCATATTAGCTGACTCCAACTGTCAATTAGCATAAGCAGGGGAGTGTGTTACCTCCAAAATGTAAGCTTTTAATTCAATGTTATTTTTAAATGGGCCATAAATAAGGATTGAGCAGGGTAAACCTCCATAAGATTCAGATTTTGAATGGGCCTTGTGTGAATTTTGCCATTTTGCTTGGGCCCTCTGATCAAGATTTACTTGTCAGATCGACTGATACTGGCCAATGCATTTTGAACCATTACTTCTTTCTTCTATATGAGAAGAGAGTTTTGTGGTGTGTGTGAAATGTTACATTGTGTTTCTTGGCCAACTCTTTCAAAACTTTTTGAATAATGGCTTATTTTGCTAAACTTTCTCAAACATGCAAGAATACTTAATGAAACCAAAGGCATCACTAGTAATTAAATACAAATACCTTAGTTAAAGTTGTAAATGCATGTGCAAGTCGCCGTAAATACTGAGCTCGGTCCCAATTTAAAACGTACTCGTTTCGTTTCAATTATTTAATTTTGAACGAAAGCAACGTTATTTTCAAATACACACTTACCACATAAACGAGGGTCAATCAGTCCTACAGTGCTAAAATAAAGCAGGTGTCACTGAAATCATTTCCCCCTGGAAACAAACTAAACACCGGTGTCAGGCAACTTTGAGGCTGTTTTTTGCAACAACACTACTTCATAACCATTTCAAGCTGTCTTCCTCTAGAGGGCGCTTGTCGTTCACAAAGATTTGAGACTGCCTCATTCAAATCGTTGATGCTTTAGTCTCACTAAGGCATTTTATAAACATATGCCTACTTATTTTAATCTTCTACATGCACGGATTGATACAGACTTGCAATATAATAAAGGTAAAATGGAATTTAGAAGTGTAAAACTTTCTGATAAATATCTATAAAATGATTAAATACAGGACTTTTCCACTAAACACATCTGAGCAGCGCTGTGAAAGGTTACTGTTACCACGTGACATGGATGGAGCTTATCTAGCTCCCCCTCGCTAGACGCTGGACAATAATTTACACCCATCATCACAGAGTAACAAAACAGTTAAATGTGAGAATTACTATGTTACAATAAGGTACATAACCAATTCGAGAAGTTCAGGCCCACCAAATTCCGCCCTGTTGTGGTATTAGCCTCTGCTTCATTCGATTTTTCACAAAAATATATTCATAAAATTAATTCATATTATGAATTCATTCATATTATGAATTAATTCATAAATATAATGCATATATTATGAATTAATTCATAAAATAGTAGTCATCCTGTTATCAAATATTGTTTATTTTTGCAAAGAGCAACAAAACAATGTTTGTAACAAAGACGTTATTGTTATTCACCTCTAGAGGGAGCTAAACGACTGTGCAAGGATTCGGCTGAATTGTCCAAAACCATATACTTGTTTAACCTGTAGGTGACCTAACCTAAATTACCTAAATGATGCTTATTTGAAAATGTAAACATGCAAAAAGTTTTATAGAATATACGGTTTGTACAGTATAAAAGTCCCCCACAAAGATAAACCTAACTGAATGTTTGGCAAAAAAAATTATAGTGAGGTCCTGTATTTATTAGAAAGTTGTAACTTTGGGTCTTGTCTTTACCTCCTCGTATACATATGGGTTCAACTTTCTTTAAGCTGTAATTCAAATGTAAACGTTTCAAACAGCACAAACACCAATGTATTTATTTTCAATATATTTATTATATTAAAAATTGCAAGTTGCAAATTGAACGTCCTTTAAAACAAAACATCTCTGATTAGGAGCAAAGCAGACTAACTTCACTCTCCTTTCCATCAAAAAAAGAAAGGCTAAACCATAAAGGGATGCAGTATCAGGCTACATTCAAGGCTGAAGAGTTAAGTAGCTTGCTGAAAAATAAAAAAACATAATTGCCTTCATTCTGATAATAAGTACTCAGTTGGAATGAACAATAAGTGTACCTGGATGGACACAATGTACGGTATATGTTTTGGTGGAATAATTTGAAATCAGGTATTTCAAAGTTAAACTTTTTGTAGGCTATAGAAATGGAACATACATTAATAAATCTCTACATAAATCAAAACAAACTTTCATTCAAAACATCAAACAGAACCATTTTAACAGTGCAATATAATTACATTTTACAAAACCTACAAAGAAATAAAATTTCAACTCGCGCAAAACATTGAAACCCATCTTTAGATTCACATGTGAGTATGATTATTGTTAGTCACACATGTATCAAAAATGATTTCCAAGCCTTATCTGGCAAGACATCAACAAGTCTGAAGATTCTTGAGGGGTCAAAAAGATACCAATTACAGATCAGACCCTGCAGCATTTCAGAGGGACAAATATAACACAGTGTGGGAAGAATACTTCCACAAAACTGGACAAGTCTTCTTTGACATGTGAATAGGACAAAAAAATATAAATGTGAGGTTTGTGTCCTTTTGAACTCCTTTTGGTTTGGTTTGGTTTTAAAATAACGAAAACAGTTAACTATATTCCAAATTATTCAAATCATGTTAAAATCAATTAAAATATTTCATTAAAACTAAATGACTTGAAGCAAACACCCTTTAATCTGTTGTCAACATTTTGTACGTCAATACATTTTGTTTCAACAGATTGAGCACATAGTTACACCTCTTCACAAATCAATGACTTAAAAAAAAAAAAAAGGAATATTTGGGTGCAACAGTGAAACCATTTTACTTATAATAGCTTGTTATCATAAAGTATAGTTTACCAAAAAACTAAAATTCTGTCATTAGTTATCCTCATGTCAAAACAACTTAAAGGGTCCAAACAACTTTCAACTACTTTTTATGTTCCATCCACAGAATAAATAGTCATATAGGTTGTCTGGAATGACATTAAGGTGAGTAATGATGACCATATTTATTTTTGATTGAACTATCCCTTTATATCTTGACCATGTTTCAATCATTTCTAAATGACAGGTGTGTTACTTTGTCAAGAAAACTTTAACAAATCAACAATAGGAAATCCAATCACTGGAGTGAATATCGGAACCTAACATCTGACAAGTCACCTTTTTTGTGCATTTGCCTCAAAAGCTGACTGCATGGGCATTCACAGCACAGAGAATATCAATTGCAAGTATAACTTAAAACACTGATTCACACAATGCAAGCATTTCAGTTACTTTTACTAGTCAGTAAGGGCTAACAGTTAAGCAAATGGAAGTCGTACACATTTACTGACTAAGATATGACTTTAGAATATATATATATCAGGGCAAGTTCACTACATGTCTATTGGGAGTTTTTGAGCAGCAAGGACCATGCAGTGTACACATTACAGGTCTGTCCCATCATAATATAGTGTTATATACAAAACATGCACAAGTCAAATTAGGTCACTGTAACTTATGCATTACTTCTCTAAGCCACATAAAAAGATGATGTTAGCAGGACAAGACATCTTGTTGCCAAGACTTGCATTTCAATGCACATTATTACCTTTAGTTTGTACATCATCAAATCCAAATGACATGTTGCTGCAAAAGCATTGATGCATTTTCAATGCTGAACATTGTTATTACAGTTCAAAATAGTTTGTTTAATAGTAATTGAATAGGTGGACACAAACTCATTACAGAAAGATGGGACAGACTGTAACTCAAGTATAAAGTATACAGTTTGATTGAGCTAGATGGATTTGATAATTTTGTATCAACGCAAACATTCAGTTCTCGTTTCATTTCATGCATTTTTCACTAAACTCAAATAAGAATTTATTTTGGGGGAATTCCAGGTAGACTCTTTTCACACTTATACTCAAATACAGTAGTTGTGATTAACATTGTAATAAATTTCAGTTGTTCTGGATTCTTCCAAACAATGGATACAATTGTTAATGGCACCACAATGCACAATGCATGTGATGCAGACTGTGTGTAAAACAGCTGGTGAAAACAATTAACAGAAATGCTAATGGACAGTGACAGAAAAAAAAGGATCTGAATTATATCTACACTGTAACATGGGCAAATAATAAAAATAATAATAATAAAGAGGAACAAAAACCCATGCAAACAGGCATAATAATCTCAAAGATTTGAATAATTCTTAAGAATTATATGCACTATGTATAGTTATTGTCCAAAAAGTTCTATATTGTGGGCGGCAGTGGCTCAGTGGTTCATGTAGATTGCCTACAAACCGGAAGGTTGGTGGTTCAATCCCCGGTTCCACCTGACCAAGTGTCGAGGTGTCCTTGAGCATGACACCTAACCCCAGCTGCTCCCGACGAGCTGGATCGCCTTGCATGGCTGACACCGCCGTCGGTGTGTGAATGAGTGAGTGAATGGGTGAATGTGAGGCAATATTGTAAAGCGCTTTGGAGGCCATTGGGTTTGTGAAAGCGCTATATAAATGCAGTCCATTTACCATTTACCATTTACCATTATATTGGCTTACTGGCGATTTGTTTTGGCCTGTGCAGAAAATTATAATAAATGTCAACATAAGCTTTGATACTGGACTCATTCTTTGCACCTGGAACATCCATTCATGCCAGCAGTCCTGGATAAAATTTATTTCAATTAAAAAAAGAAGAAAGAAAGAAAGAAAGAAAGAAAGAAAGAAAGAAAGAAAGAAAGAAAGAAAGAAAGAAAGAAAGAAAGAAAGAAAGAAAGAAGAAGCAGCCTTTAAAAAATAAATAAAAGTATTGAAACAATTCGGTTCCACTTAAAAAAACATGACTGGGCTTTAGGTCTAAACATTTCTTCCCGATTCACAATCACACCCCATTAGCAAAAGTAGCAGTGATTTCCTGACTTATGCTCTCTTTGACCTCTAAGGGCAGTGAATCAAAAAGGTGGTCCTCCACAATGAGACCAATTCGGCGCAAGAGTCGGCACTGGCCAAGCTGTGCGGGTAGGCGATCCAGGCAGTTCCCCTTCAGCTCAAGATGAGTCAGCTGCAGCAACTGTCCAATTTTCTCTGGTAGTGACGTGATGCAGTTGTGTCCAAGGGATAGGGTACGCAACTTTGTGCATTTGAACAGCTGCTTGGGCACCACTTCCACCTTGTTACCTGTGATGGCAAAGTGCTGTAGGTTTTGGAGAAACCCCACCTCTGGAGGAATCACTACGATGGAGTTGTTACTAACATCCAGGTATCTCAGTTTGAGAAGATTGAATAGAGTGGTAGGCAAGGTCTCAAGTTTGTTATGTGACAGATAGAGGAACTCTAGGTTTTTTACGTGACTTATGGATAATGGAATGGAAATTATTTTATTGTGCCACAGTTTCAGGCAGTTAAGCCTTTTGAGGTGCTGGAAGCTGATGACCTCTTCGATGGTACGGATATTGTTTGATTTCAAGTCCAACTCCTGCAGGTTGGTCAAACTAAAAATTGCATGTGGTATCCTCTCCAGCTCACAATTGTGCAGCTCCAGCTCAGCAAGATTCATCATCTTTTTCAAGCTATTTAACACCAAGAGTTTAGTACCATCGTTGTGAACCACAAGTTTGATCAGGTGGGGTGATAAGTCCGTAATGTTAGTTGGGATCTTGGTAAGGTTGCTCTTCAGATGTAGAATCTTTAGATGTCTCAAGTCCCTGAGGGACTCTAATCCTATCATTTTGTTATTCTCGGAGTTCAAGTTTCCCACCAAGTAGAGCTCTCTCAGGTTCTTCAGCATGTAAACCCAAGTGGGAATTTCTGCTACATCCGTAAACTTGACGTGAAGGCACCGGAGGTGATCGCGGAGGAAACTGAATCCAGTCTGTTCGACTTTGGCGGGGCAGTGGTAAAAGTGCAACTCGTGGAGATTGATCATCTGGGAAATTTTAGCTGTGATACGTGCCTCTGGGATCAGTTCTAGTTTCAGGACCTCTAAATCAGTCAGGTCAAAGACAACATCAGGAACGCCTGAGAGCATGAAAAGATGCAGCTCAAGCTTATCCTGTGCATTACGAGTCACGTGTTGCCGTAGTTTCTCAAAGGTCCACTCGTGGTTTAAGCTTATTTCCCGCAGTTTGTTCTCACTTACCTCTGAGAGAAAGACACCAAAACGTTTTGAGTACAACTGGTCATACTGGTCCACCATGTGAAGGAGGAAAGCAAAGTCATTCTTCACATCTGGGATATCACTAAAACTGCTTTCTTCTCGAACTTTTTCAAAGGAATACTCCTTAAGAGGCCGTCTAAACAGCCAAAAAAGAGTGTAAATGCAAACCAAGCCATAAACAAAAATGAGGACAATGTAGCTAACGAGAAGCTTTTTCAACATGAAAGCCATGTTGTGGGTGCACTTAAATTTGGAGTATCCAGTTAAATGCTTAATGTCTGGCTCACAATCGTGGTCGAATTTAATTGAGGTGACAAAGGTCATGGTATAACACAGAATCATAATGAATTTGACAGTTTTAATTATAGTCTGAGCAACATAAAGTTTGTAGATCAAGTCACTATCTTCGACATGTGTGCGGAATTTCCTCACTTTCTCAAAAAGTGCTTTAGCTTGCTCTCCATCTTTCTTATCAAGTATAGTCATGCTTGGAACTTCGATGACTGGCTTCTCTGCAGAAAACTTAATGTTAGATTTTACAAGCATGGGTGTGGACTGATTTGGACTTCCCTCTTCACTGCTGGTTGAAAAATGCTTTGGTAATGTGGAGGCTCCAGTCAATCTCTGCTTATTCTCTTCTGAGTCTTCACAGGCTGTCTCAGACAATGCCTTGGTTGTCCAAGGGGACTCAAAACACTTCCCCAAAATAGACACAAAATGCTCAATTTTGGAACTGGTCTTTGGATACTTGAACCAAAAGTTACTGCTTACCATAAGAACAATAGTGTGAATGAGAGCTAGATATGGAAAGTACTTTGAATACCATGGGAGGGCAACATGGTAGCACATCTGATTAACAAAGACATACTGCTGAAAATCCAGATTTGTTCGTAAACCCGTAGGCTGAGGTTGCCTGACAGCAGATGACTGTGGGAAGTGTTGGACAACACTGTCGGTTTGTTCTTTGCTTCCGATAGGTGCAGCTGCTAATGTCACATGGCCTCCTCCTGTCCCTGAGCCAAGAGCTTTCTCTGGTGTCCTTTCCGTGGGCACAGGAGTTCGGTCCTCCAGCGATTCCAGAACAGGGAGACAAACCACCTGATCTTTGGTTAACTGCATGGTCCCGGCAAATATGGCCAGCATAAGCATGACCACACCCAGGTAATCCATAAAGACGTCCCACCATGGTTTCAGTATCCGATAAGTTGGCTGGATGTCATTTAGAGAGGCAACTTCTGTGAGGGTAAACATTCCTACATGAAAACATAAAAACAAGTATTTAGTAATTTAGCAATGACAAATAAGAGTGTCCATGAAAATGACAAATCTTTTCCATGAATTTCAAATCTTTAAAAAAAAATCTAGTTAAAAACACATGAAATCAGTATGTGTATATAAACTCTGTGTATTAATCCTGATTTCTTATGACTTAGAATATGGCTTTGAATACGTTGAATGTAAGTATACACGATCACATCTTAAAACTTTAAAAAGTATCAACATACAAATTTGTAAAAAATATTTTAAAAGAGTCATTAAAAACATTTTTCAAGGTAAACATTTTTTTTAACAAATATCATGGATTAATTAATAAATGTAATTTTGGGGTAGTCGCACAACATTATATTTTGTAACCTGAACTACTCTTGCTTTGTCAAAGAGGTCAAATGATTTGACATTTTAAGACTACAATGACTTGAATAAACAAATCAAGTGTCTCAATGTTACGCTCATTTCTATGTGAAATACAGGCTTGACATAACATAAGTCTCAATCTCAAATTCCATTAAATCAATGTACTAATATAAGGAGTGGCCTAATACACCACTAAAGATAACAAATGGTCCCATCGCTTGGGGAGACACCCTAGTGTCTCTGCCCTGTATCACTTTCCTCAGCAAAGAGCTTGATCAGTGCTGAGGCTCTAAAGCACTGCATTAGACATCCTTATTAGATTATCAGCCTTAGTGGGTCCATACTGTACTGCATGAAGACAATAGTACTGCAGTGGTGAGTCTTGCCAGAGACAATATTGTCTTTGATATCAAGTTGCAAGACTGCTCTAATATACATGCATTTTGCAGGGGTAATATTGACGAGTCGAGCTCGACTTTCACATCGCTAAGACATAACCATAAACATCCAATAAGCAAAACCGAATGACCTTCTCACTGTCAAAAAACAATTGACTGAATGTCATAATGATTAATTAACTTGTATTTCACTTGGCTAATCAAGCTGTTATTTATATAAATTAAAAATGTCAATGTTTTGAGCAAGATGAATTCATTGCTGGATGATTGAGTTATTCTCATTGAAACAGTGTTATCAGATTGCATGTAGTATTACTCAAAACTTGTAATTTTTCTACCATGAGGGCTTAGGCACTTAATTTACAGCCTCTATGGTCTACTAATAAAACAAAGTCTAGACTTGCTTAACAAGACAATCACATTCCTTCCATTCATCACACCAAATTCAAGTCACAAGCACTTTGTTCTTGTACTTTGCCTGTCCTACAGATCTTTCGTTCAAGCCTTACACAGCCTTTGATGTCAACATGTCAACTGTAAGGAAGATGTAAGAATTTAAGAAGGATAAGAAAACTGTTTGAGTTTAAAATACATTATATTTTGTATTTCAGTCAATTAACATACAAATTAATTGTCACATGAACATCTTTAAAGCGGTCCAATCCAATCCAAGCTTCAGTTAGCTGTAAATGCTGAAGTCCTCACCATGTATTTTCCTCTAATTAGTCTCTAATTTAGTGCAATTACACAATAGCTTATTTAGTCAAGTCAGAATGTCGTAAACAACAATTATTCCTTTCTTTAGTGTGTTGCCTTGGGTTAAAAAAAAACACTGTACTGATGCATATTACATGACAGCATAGAGATACAATGCATTCAAATCAAAAATCCAAATTCTGGCTGAATATTCCAACATGTTGATCTATATTTGGCAGATTTGTCATTTTACAAGTGTGAACATCTGTAGAGTCAATCTTTATAAGTCTATCAAATAAAGTAGAAATTGAGAGCACAGCCACCAGCAAGACTGTAAAAAAATATCGAGTCACCTAATAAATATAATGCTCAAAGACTGGCAAAGTAGGGCTCAACAAGACTTCAGAGAACATCTGAGAATTGCTTTTCCCACTGCTTACCCAAAATAAGTTGCTATAGCCTACACCAGTTCCCAAGATCTACAGCTGGAAGGTTACTCACACTAATAACCCTATGAGCTGAGAAGTTAAGAAGGCTAGTTTATTTTAATTTTTTTTGAAGAGTCTACAATAGGCCTTTTGCAGCAGAAATGCAATAATATATTATATATAAGACTGTTATGATTATATATCAATCAGACTATCTATTGTAGCCACCACTATACTTGCATTCAGACAGGAAATGTAATATAGCCTTATCACTGGTACAGATCCAACAAGCAATTGTCAATTTCCTTAACTACTCTCATCATTCAACATGCTCAACACACCCATACTCTACCCTTAACCACAACAATTAAATAGAAATGACTTATTAAGTTGACTACCCAAAAACTTAAGGCTAAGGCTCTGTGGCACCTACAAAAAAGCTGTGATTATATTAACCAATATTCCGAGTTCAGGATGAGACAACCTGTTTGTCCAAACAATGATATGTTGGTGTGTTTAGTAAACCTGTTTGGAACGGTTTGCCATTTCATTTGGTGCTGATAAGAGGCACAGAAATTACTCAATTCATTTTAAAGACAATTTGAGGTAAACAAATTCTTTGAAAATATAGCCTAACATTAGCCTACTCTTTATTACTATCACATCAGTATGGATCACTTTGGATGAGCCAATAGATTTGGACTAATAAATCAGAAATGCATAATTATTTGTGGGCTTTCACTAATTTTTACCAGTCTATGGTGATAAGAAGCCTCAGTTTTTAACCTCACCTTGGTAACACAGCCCTAATCCACCAAAAACACAATTACCATAACGGCTAGCCTTATTTAACCTCCGTCTGAGCTTTTACCCCGTAACTAGGTCATGGCTGCTGCTGTTATTTTCATTTGCTGTGTCTCGAACAGAAATTTGAAATGACAATGCTACTAACCAATCATGTCTTTTCATATTATCCTGCAAATTTCAGTGTTGGAGTAACAATGTATGACCTATATATAGCCTATACACACACACATACACACAAGTACAGGTTAGTAGTTCAGTGAGTTAAAATAAAATGTTGTGCAATAGTGTAGCCAGTGTATCTAACGCTAAATATGACCCACACCAAAAAGGCTTATGTGGCAATTAAATAGAAGCAAACATAGTTTGTATGCATATGTGTAGAAAAAAGGATGAAAGGTTGAAACTTAAATTGACTATATGTTCACATCTGCCAAGTCAAGTGTAAGAAATCAAAATCAATGAATCTAGAATAGAATCAAGTTCATACAAAAATTATGCATATCTTCTGCTCATAAATATGGCAATTTGATATCAACAAATATGTCTCAAAAAGACAGCAAAATAAACTAGTAAATCTAAAACAAACAGGATAAATTCTCACTTTTTTTATTAACACTGACTTGACAACATTTGCTGTGTTAACCACAACTGTAGTCCTGCTGGATAACCTTTTGGCAATTGGCAAAAATAAGTGTAGGCTACAATATAATAAAACAAATTATGTAATGTGTAGTATGTAGAGTTTGCACATGGTAACTTCTTATAAGAGACCTGAAATCCATATAATGTAATATTAGCCTGCGCAACTGTTGGTATAGTCGATACAATTTGTTCAGTCTCATCCAAAAGTGGCCAAAACATATTGCTTTATGTGCTCTGAACTACTCTGACAACCTTCACTAACACAACCTTAAGACAAGATACTCGACTAATTGTAATATTTCAGAAATGTATGCTTAACATAACGTTTATACTTACTGTCTCATATAAACGTCATCAAACGTCATCCATCTCCACTTTAATTCTTGAGAATCTGAAACACATTTCATCCACTTGTCCTTGCAGTAATGGGACTGTCCGTTCGCATGGGAGACGTCACGCCATTGTGTTTCTATACCGGGTCACGATATGTAAACGGCAAAGGTTTATTTTCCAATGACACGTAAACTGCGAGCAGAACGCGATTTACAGGGACGGGCTGGAAATATTCCCTATGAACGCAATCCGGTGTCCTGTCACGTCTTCGTGGTTCTGTGCAGATTAACGCCGCTCGGGCAGGAAACCATTGGAGGTCTGATGATACTGTAGTGTTAAAGCGGAAAAAGTATCGGTACAAAAGGACAACTTACTAATCATTTACCCGAGAGGGCTTAATGAACATGTAAGGGTCCCCGCTCATCTCATTATTATGGTACATTCAGTGCCGCGCGCACAGCAGCAGAATCAACCAGTCTGCACCAGTTCTCTACACTGCATATCCGTCACATTTAAACCCCACACAAACACACATTCACAGGCTGATACATACCTCAAACCAAAGCTGTCATTTAAAAAAAAAACGTCAAAGCTTGTACTATGTCCATGCGTGCGATATGACAGAGAAATGTCTGTAATAAACACATAATGTGCTGTCAAATAGAGGAAGTGTGTGGGGGCGGAGCTAAAGTTTACGGGAGGATTTACGCGCGAAACACCTGACCGGTTTTCTGAAGTTACTAAGCAACCAAACCCAGTTTGTTACACTTGACCTGTTAAAGGTTGAAGTCACTTTCCACGCATAGTGTTACAAAATTGTGTCTAAATCATTAGACAAATGTGAAATTCTGTTAATTATAGCCTATTATTTAAATCTGACAGATTGTATATATATTTTTTGTATTCTGACCGATTGTATAGGTTATACAACACGTACTTTAAAAAAAAAAAAATGTAAATGTATTAAATATTTTTACCAAAATAAATTGGTAGCAAGGCTGTACCTTTATTCTAAATTAAGCTGTCGTTTGGAAAGTGCTTATTATTTGATTTTGGCTGGTATATTATTATTATTTGTTGTAGTGACTTGGGTAATTGGTTTGAATGATTGAGACCATAGACTGTAAAAAGATTGAGACTGATAAAGCAGTCAGTAGCCTACTAAAACATAAAGATAATAGGATTATAATTTTAATATTCTGAACATAATATGTTTATGGTATAACAGCTAAATGATAAACTCTGTATCATTTTTGATACTTAGATACATAGAAATAATAGGCGAATAATATTTAATATACAATTATATTATAAAAAAAATTTAAACTGAAGTGAATACAAAGCTATTACCAGATACCAGAATAATAGGGGACAAACTCACCTTATGCAGGTAAATACATGCCTTTGCATGCATTCTGTGTTGTTTATATGTAAATGAAATCCTTTATGTTTTACAAACGAACCATATGGTTGCAAATCAGATTAAAGAGACTTTGCCTCCCCCAGCCCACTGGGCAGCCAGGTCCAGCTGAGGGGTTGTTTTTAATTTCCACATGAACCTTTGGTGTGGGTCATATTTAGCGTTAAAGTGCAGGTGGTTGGTGTTTTGTTTGACTAAGCACCTGCGTACACACAGATGGAGACAAAAGACAGATATCAGAAAACCTCACAGATCTAAGTCTCAGAGTTTGATCGAAACAGAGGGTGACAAGGTGAATCCCACATTCCAATTTGTGCTGCAGGCAGAGTCTGGGTATGAGGACGTTTCTTGGCAGCTCTGTATGTGGTCTCAAGCTCTTGCCTCTCAGCTATAATAGATCGGTCTAAAGAAGATACTGTGAAAGACTGACTTGGCTTTAGCTTTCATGACTTGTCTTTAAATGTCAATTGAATGCCTAGTTTCACAGACCAGGCTTAAGCCTAGTCCCAGACTAAAATGCATGTTTGAGCTGTTCTAACTGAAAGCAACTTGCACTAACATATCTTAAAGTATGCCAGTGCCATTGTTTTGTCACAAGATGCACAGCAGTAATGTTTTTTAAGCTACTTTAATGTCCTAATTTAACTAAATCCTGGTCCTGGCTTAGTCTAAGACTTGTCTGTGAAAAAAGATATATTGTGGAACAGCAATTAAGATTTTAGTTATGTTTAGAGATTTTGAATCTATACCTATTTATTTTGCATTCAAATCAGTTTTCCTCTAATCACAACTTTGCAAGTGTCCTTTTGCTTCCATTCACAGCTCCACTTTGACAGCTGCTGCACCTTGACTTTTCATGGTTGAAAGGAGAGCCATCTTCTCTTCAGGGTACATTTTCAAGATCACTCTGTCCAGGGTCATCAGCTTGTCAAGTTTATTAAGGCTTGAGGTCCGCTGCAGAACTGTCTCACTCTGAAACGCGAATCACAGACCTGCAAAAATTTTCCACAGACAACAGATTGATAAACTATTGCAACATTCATTACTATTGCAACATTCTCTATTTTGCACTAAAAAACTTGCTAAAATATTAATAGTTAATAATAATTGATTCACTCCCAGTAGTAACGTGGTCCCCTCAGGGGTCGCAACCCCCTGGTTGAAGGCCCTTAGAGATCTTACTACATTTGGGCTGCATCCGAAATCACATACTTCCCTACTATAAAGTAGGTGAAAAACGGTATGTGACAAAAGTAGTATGTTCGAAATACCCGGATGACTTACTTCTTCTGGCGCGATTCTGAATTGTGCATGCAATGGACACTTTATCATCCCATGAGGCCACGGGAGAGGATTTGTGAATGTCAGTGAAGCGATGCAACATACACTGGTAGGTCACGTGATAAGGGCAACATGGCAAATGTAGTACGTCCGGATTACATTATTACACACGTTCATTCAATATAGAACATACTTTTTTTAGTGGTCGTGAATTACTTATTCAAAATAAGTACCTACTCAAGAGAGTATCCTATTTCAGAAGCAGCCTTGCTCCATGGAATACTAAGTGGTGACGGGATCAGGAAAGAGTGAAACATCTCCATCTTGTTGAAAAAATAGTGTTGTACTCTCTATTTTAGGGTGCAAGTACTTAGCCGCCTGCCGATCTTTTCATGGTGTTGTGTTTCAGGATGGTAATTATACAAGATGTGTTCTAAATAAAGGCATGCACTGTTCACTTTAGTCATAGTTAGAAGATATGCTACAAAAAACTGAAAGCTGTAACAATATTAATATCCAATTAGTATGCTTATAGTTGTAGCTATTGTGTTTAAACTGCGCTCTGCTGATGCATAAAGAACTTGGCCTAATTTGGAGAACATACTGTAAGGAAAATAGAAGAGTATTTTTACCTTACAATTTATGATAATTTGTATCAAATAACCACATGAAAGGCAGAGGTAATGCCTTTGAAAGTGGCTGAAGCTATAGTATGTTCCCTCTCCCATGCCATGATCCAGCTATCAATAGCCATATACATCACCGCTGATCATGTGACTGAAACATGAGATATGATGGGAGACAACACCCACTACAAATTATTCTGAAGGCATAATGTTACACTGTTCATGTGATTGTTTAAATTATGTATACTAGCATGTGAATTGTCCATTTGACAATTCATTTTCAGTGTTTAAACAGATAAGTCCCAGACTTATTTGAATAATGTTGTCCTCATCATACTGCCCTCTCTCCAAAAATCTAAATTCTGGAATTACAATCTTGTTTGCAATTGCATTTGTTTTAATGCCGGCAATGTTTCAGACTTTCCGGTGTGTGCATGCATTTGAGGTCAGCAAATTATCCTTAAAAATTGCACAGACTCTGTGATGCATTTACTGCACAATACTGCCACCTGGGTGACAACTCTCCCTTGAGAATTACAAAACATTAACTGAACTCAACGCAAGGGACAAAAAAAAATGCATTTTATTTATGCCGTTTTACAAATTTAAAACACTTTGGTAGAATGCAAATTATACAAAACAGGAAAATAAGGCATATGGTCAGCAGCACTACATTATGTCAGCACTTCTATCTAATGGCAAGAAACAACATCCTTCATTTTATGCACAGATTTGCACTTTGGCATCCACATCATTATAACCTTTAACATGCAGACACAAGACCAGAACAGCAACTGACCTTCCTAACCATAGACGGGTCTACTGTTAATAAAATAAATAAAATAACAAAATGACTATGCATAATCCAAAGCTATTCATGTAGATAATATTACTGAAATACAACATGAAAAACACACAAAAAGGCCATGTAACTCAAGTATTCAGTCTTAACTTCTTAAAGCGCCTAAATATCTATAAATTCTAAGACACTGGTAATACACGTGAAACACTGATTCAATACCTCTTTATGATGGCAATGTAACTGGCAGTCTGTAGAAAAAGGCAACATGCTGATCTCAGTACATCAGACGAGTCACCTCTCTCAAGGCAATATCAGATCAAATACAATGTAATTGCCATGTACATGATCTAAAGACACTCATAATCTATATCCTCCAATTCTCTGTCTTACCCCTTCCCCTTAGTTTTGCACGTTCATGTGAGAGGGTACCCCTTGGTTTCAAGTAAGCTCGCGAAAATGCTTGGTTTTAAGGGGTATCTACCACTTCCCCTTAGCCCTACCCCTCGATCAAAACAAGAATTGGTATAGCCCTTACTCTGACATGAACATGCTAAACTAAGGGGTAAGGGGAAGGGGTAAGACAGAATTGGGATTCACCCTAAGTATCTACGAGAAAATACTAAGTCTACCTGATTTGTCTTGGTGCACCTCGAGAGATCTTTGATTTATTTATTTTTGCATAAAGGACATTATAAAAGAATACATTTCTTAAAATGCATTTGCGTATAATCTTAGAGCTTTGTTTCTGACAAATGTTTTCCTTAAGTTTGCATGAGATTTACAATTACAGCGTACAATACAAGATGGACAAATACTGTCGACTAATATGATGATTAAAATGTCTATTAGAGTACATTGTTTGTTTCTGAGAAAAATGTTTCTATAAAAGGCCAAGTTAAGGTAAGAGAAATCCCTTCTGCATCTGGATTCTGTCTTGCACTGGAGAAGTCAAATCACAGCAGGATACACAACCCTTTAAAAAAACTATGACAGTTGAAGCTGGTACCACTAGTTTAAGATGTATACTGCAATGTGGTTATTTTTATCTGCCCAGGATCCACTACCAACAGCTGTCAAACTTGTTTAACCTTAAAACTGTGAGGCAAGGGAAAACGTGTGAAGTCTACCTGAGAAACAAATGCACAAGGATCCTGCTCTCCAAAAGCTTTATAATTATTAGAGTAAATATGCAGGAAGGAAAAAAAAAAACACTACTAGTATGATTGATTACATGACCTGTATGTTTACCTATCATATACTTCAAATCACTGCAAAGTCCTATATACACATTAAAAAGTAAAATGAAAGGAATGGTAAAGTTTCCAGTGCAAATTCTAATATCGCCATTTCCAGTGCAAAACATGTGGTACAGTACTTGACCTGTAAAAGCTTGATGGATTATGAAAGCAAATGTCAGTCATAAGCAGTGAAAGCATACAATGGATTTGCATGCCACTGTCTGTAAATGAATCCCTGTCGTAAGTTGTCTTTTATGACTTTTATGACAACAACAACATTATCTTAGAAAATTAAGATAAAGAGTTTTTAAATGTGTTTTACATTTTCATCATTTACAATATAAGGCATTAAAAGGTGTTCATCCCTTGATATTTTTTTGGGGGGGGGTTGCATTAAAATACCATTAAGCTCAAGTCCAGCTTTAAACATGAAATTGCAGGTACTCACCCATATAGATCGCAATACATACTACAGCAGGTAACACCTGGAGTCTTGTCTCCTAAGGAGTCAGATTACAACATTTGGCATTAAAGCTAAGCAATCACTCTGCTTGCATTTGCTCCTTGATGTCTGAAGGCAGCGTCTCAAACAGCACATCTTCTACAACAAGTCCACTGCTCTTTAAGGCACGACAATTGCCAAGTTCAGCTGGTAAGATCTCAAAGTGATTACCCTTTAACTCCAAGTGAGTCAGTACACTAAGGAAAGAAATCTTTGGTGAAAGGACAGACAGTGTGTTTCTGCCAAGCTTCAGAGTCTTGAGCTTCTTACAGAAGAAGAGCTCATCAGGAATATTTTCGATTTTGTTGCAACTAACAGAGAAGTATTGAAGGCTCTGGAGAACGCCTATCTCTGGTGGGATAAAACGGATGTCGTTGTTGGAAAGATCAAGGTAGCGCAGTTTGTTGCAGAGGAACAAGTGTGAAGGTAGAATCTCGATCTTGTTATGGCTTAAGTAGAGGCGCTCCAAGCTCCCGAGTTTTTTTATGTGTTCAGGTATAAAAGTGATGCCGTTGTGCCAAAGCTTCAGACTGGTCAGCTTACGGAGGTGCTGGAAGCTGAGGATCTCTTCAATGGAGCGTAGATTGTTCTCCTTCAGATCCAACATCTGCAGATTAGACAGACTGAAAATGGCATGTGGTATGCGTTCGAGGTCGCAGTGCACCAACTCAAGTTCTATTAGATTCACCATCTTTTTCAGGTTGTTAAGCATGACCAGCTTGGTGCCATCATTGCAAATACAGAGGCGTTGTAGATGGCTGGCCACATCCACGATGGACTGAGGGATCTTGGTGAAGTTGCTCTTGAGTGTCAGAGTCTTCAGCGCTTTCAGCTCTCGTAAAGAGTCCAAGGTTACGTTCTTTGACGCATCAGAACTTAAAGAGCCAATCAGATGAAGCTCTTCCAAATTCCGCAACACATACAACCACTGTGGAAGTTCACGGCCATCATCAAACTTCACTCGCAGCACCTTCAAGTTCTCCTTGAGGAATGAGGTTGCTGCACTGTGGATCTTGAGCGAGCACTGGTAAAGCGAAAGCTCCTGGAGATACTCCAGTTGGGCAATGGATGCTGGTATGGTAACATTATTAATGATCTCAAGCTTCAAAGACTGCAGCTCTGTCACCTCAAAGATGGTATCTGGGAGGCCAGACAGCATGAAGAGTTGAAGTTCTAGCCTGTTATTGCTGTTGGTTTGCAGCTTCTGCCGAAGCTTGTCAGCTGTCCACTCGTGGTTAAGGTTGAGCTGTTTCAGCTTGTTTTCACTCACCTCTGACAGAAACACTGCAAATCTCTTGGAATATAGGGGATCATACTGATCGATCATGTGCAACATGAAAGCAAAGTCGTTCTTTACATCTGGGATGTCATCAATTCCAGTCTCTTGCCTAACATATTCAAAGGAGTACTCCTTGAGAGAAATATAGAACAGCCAGTAAGATGTGTAAAGGCATGTGAGTCCATAAACACCAACAAAACACAAATAACAGTAGGAGAGCTTTGAGAACAAGTGGGCCATAGTATGATTGCAACAGAAGTACCGGTAACCTGTCATGTCCTGCATGTTCTCAGTGCAGGTAACATTGAACCTAACCTTTGACACCAGAGCACTGTTGTATGCAATTATAAGGATAAACTTGAGCACTTTTACAACAGTCTGACGGACATACATCATATATAATATATCACCCTCCTCCACATGCAGGCGGAATTTTTTGACCTTCTCAAACAAGGCTTTGGCTTGTTCTCCTTCCTTCTTGTCAAGGACACTTGCTGCTGGCTTGTCAACTACAATCTTTTCAGGTATTGATCTTAAAGACGAAGTCTTCTCCAGGTTGCCCTCTCCAATCGGAGTATCAAGGTTTGACCTACTGGCGCTGTTCTTCTTGTTGTCCTTCTCTTCAGGATTCTCCCCAGACACTTCTGACAGTGCTCTGGTAGTCCATGGAGAGTCAAAACACTTTCCCAGGATGGATATGAAGTGCTCAATTTTAGAGCTGGAGCCAGGAAACTTGAACCAGAAATTGCTGCACACCATGAAAATTAGGGTATGTATGAGAACCAGGTATGGGAAGTACTTGGCATACCAATGCAGTGCCTTTTCGTAGCACATTTGGTTTATGTAGTTATACTGCTGAATATCCAAGTTGGTCTTCAGTCCTTTCAACTCATGGACAGGCACTATCGCTACATGATTTGTGGAAGGTGGTGGGCACATCAGCTCGGTCTGGTTTGGTGAGAATGTCCTTTGAGGAAGGCATATGATTTTGTCTTGCATCACCTACAAGGATAAAAGAGTGTAGCTATCAGAATCAACACAAATAAATCAAGACATACTTATACTATTGCTGATATTCTATCCAAATGTTTAGAATTTTTATAGCACATTTCTGAAATCTGACTAAAGAAGAGAATGCAACATTGCCACCAAATGCATTAAGGACATTATCTTGAGGGATTCCGACCTTATTATGTTTCATGGAGCTGCTTTATGAACTTGCATCAGGGAGTGTTACATTTGCCATTCTGGAGCAATACTACATAGCATAGGCGTCAGAAGCAAAAAATATGTGGGTGGGTCATCCACCAGAATTTAGATTAGGGGTGTCCCTGAAGCCAAATACCTTATCTACAACCTCTATGCAATAATGAGTGAAGTGAATGAGAGAGTAAAAATAAAATGAGCGCAAATCCGTCTATGCATCCATCTCTCAGAAATCAGAGCTTGGCAAGCGTAAAATCAACTCAAATAGGCTACAACATAATATACATGTTCTACAATATATGATATTGTATGTATATTTAAATGATTTAAGCCTTGTACAATATGATACTCTAATTTATTTTAAGAGACATCCCTGCTTATTTCAGCAAGATAATGCCAAGATTAATTTTGCACATACAACAGTGTGGCTTCATAGTAAAAGAGTTCAGGTACTAGACTGGCAAATTATGAAGGAACATACACTTAAAATAGTAGCTTGTTTAGTGATAGTATCCGATCACAAAGCTAGATATCAAAGACTAGAAAGACGGTTCACTCCTATTACTTATGAATGGGAGAAACTGTCCCACCTTCTAAGTAAAAGAGCCAATTGCTGATTGGTAAAGTCATTGTCACTGCATTGATCTGTTAGAAGCTCCGGTTCTCATAGGAACCTGAGACTCGCGCTTAGCACATGCGCATTGGCTCGTCTAGCCTGAAAAGTAAGGGTTTGGTGGGACTTTGAATGAGCCAAGTGGAATGGATTTGAGCAGCAGCGTGGAAATCAATGCTGTAGCTACAGTAAAACGCAGAATGGAGTTTAATTCATTAAGGCATTTTAAGTGGAATGGATTTGACTGACGCCGCTCTGAAAAGTGAACAGACATATGCGCTGAATTAGAGACGGTAAAAGTGAGTGGGTCCAATATCATTGGTCTTAAAAAGTGGATGGGCCTTGTCCCGCCCATATACATTGGTTCCGACGCCCATGCTACAGTGTTGTAAAATGCCGCCAGGAGATATGCTGAATCCTACGAGAGCATTTGCTCATATATAATGAATGCCATCAGACATCAGAATTTATGCGGATACTAGAAAGATTTTCAGAACAGGTCTTTTGGTTCAGTATGCATGTTGTGTACCGAATAAATAAGTGTTGTTTTAACCGCTGCATGTACGGAAATTCTCTGCGTGTGGAACTTAAATTTCACACTCCATGTTTCCCGCCTAGGATGGAAAAATATTGTTAATAGTTTTTTTTCAGATGTGTTCGCAACATCAAAGTATATCAATAAAGACAAAGAGTGATCTGCTGCCGGATAAGTGTACGATACAAGTTGTCTTAAACATGAGACATGCTTTATATAAAGCACTTCAAACCAAGACATAAATATGCATGGCTTGCCGTACAGCAGTGGTTCTTAAAATTATTTGGTCACATCCTTATTTAAACCTTTATTTTAACATCAGAGAGATAAACCTCCAGTGTGTAAAACCTCCAGTGGTGTTCATTTTATGGTTTGAATTTCCAATCCCACACCACTTTAGATTGCCGGGAACAGTGTAACAGTATCTGATGAGGAGAATATCTTTTAAGATAACCATTCTGGTGCTCTGACATAAGTGTTGTGACTCAGACAGGAAATGAGAAATCATTGCACTTGCCACTTGAATTCTAGAGGGAGGTGAAATACCTTTGAGTTAGCAGGAAAAGGTGCTCAACTACTCAATTTAGCATAAAATATTTTTAAAGGACTAGTAGGCGGGGGGGAGAGTTTTTTCACTAGAAGTGAAAAGCAGTAAACAAAACCATTCTGTATTAATTTCAAGATCTGTGCCCTTCCCCCCTTTTCCTGCACAACAGTTTAGTTTGTCTGGTAATTGCCATGTGGTTTCTGCCTGCAAAGGTAGCGAGAAAGGAGAAAAATCAGCTAAAAAGAGGGGGAAAGAGTATTGTGAGAGCTCTATACAGCACTATAGTGTAGTACAAGCACAATAGGCAGACTGCAAAGTAAAGCCTGCTAATGAAGCATCAGCAGCTCTGAACATGGCTTCTCTGCAGTAAAATGGATGTGAGGCGCAGCAGCCCCAAGTGGCTAATAAAATGTCCATTATGCACTACAGGCCACTCAAAGTGCCCCCAGTCAAATATGGTCATTTAGCAAACCACAGGATTATGCAATGGCATTAGTAAAATAATTAATTAGGACCATTTTTACTGCCTTCGCTGAGATCATCATACACATCCAGTTGCAATTTACCAATAGCAATTCATCATACAGCTGAGCCATTATTTGATGCGCACCTTCAGGGACAGTGGGGGATATCCCTGTCCTAACAATGGGTTCCTGTTAATGTTGTTTGTTGAAACTAAAAATAATTCAGGATCATCCAGAGGAATTGCAACTGAAGGGCAAACTTGCTTCTTGAAGCTCCACCCACTAGTTTACGAGGCCGAGTAGCTAGACTACAGGAGTCATTTTGTGTTTATAGAGGGGCCACCATGAGGGGAAGAAGGGGTAATCTTTTCGTGTGGGGTGACTGGAATTTAGCTATTTCCCGTGAGCAAACTCCCACTTCTTTATGCAGTATGCACTGCCCAACAGTGGGCTGTTCATGCACAGAGGAAACACATCTATGGTGTGAAGTCATTTATTATTCCATTGCTGTTGATCAAGGAAGACTGTCCCCCCTGTCACATACTAGGCTTAAACCTAGTCCCAGAATAAAACGCATGTTTGAGCCGTGTTACTGTTAACTGAAAGAAACGCGCCCTGGCATATCTTGATTTATGTCAGTGCCATTGGTTTGTCTCAAGATGCACATCAGTAATGTTTTTTGTTTTTTTTCTAAGGCATGTTTATAAAAACTACTTAAATGTCCTAATTAAATTAAGGCTTAATCCTGGCTTAAAATAAGCCCGGTCTGTAAAACCAGGCCTGTATGTTTTAGTACTGCTTCAAATGGAAATGAATATCATTTTTGATATATCATTTTTGATTAGAGTGGAAATCTATTTACTAAATAATGTTAACTTGACTGACAACATTATTTAGTAAATAGATTTCCACTCTAATCAAAAATGATATTTTAACAAACACAATAAATGGAACCACTTTTGTAGCATGGTCACCGCCATCTTGCAGTACTACAACCTGTGACATCATGGCGTAGGTTTGCTCTGTTGGATTAATGAAGATTATTATAGTTTCGATTCTGGTCTTTGATTCTTCTGCTTAGTTGCTGTAATCGTTACTAGTAATATATAAACTCATAATATCAGTCACCATGAAGATGACCAATAGAGGGCTCCAGTACTATTTGCAAGGCAATTCAGGGCTGACACAAAAACAAAACATAAACCGAAATAATTCAGGACTCCAGCAGTGAAGAAAAGTTGGTTAAAAACTATTGCATGGAATGCAAAATAACAAACAAAGATAATGGCAAGGGAGATGACGGGGTTAGGGATAACCTTTAGAGACTGTCCAAAGTATGGAGTCCTGATTGGTAAACGTGTAGTCACGGTTAGAAATATTTATTTTGCTATCAGATGGGTGTTTATTATGGTTGTAGTTCATTTTCATTTCTGACAGTCTTTATGGCAACATGCTGTATTTCCAAGTGTAACTATGGAAATATTGTGGCGGTGGGACTTTGTGTCTGAATGTGTATCAGGAAACGAAGCAACTATTCTCCCTTTCAGCGGCAGTTTATGAATGGACTCTTTTGTCCTTTACTCCACTGTAAAACAAATTTTTAAATCCAGAACTAATGCAATAGTGGTCCAGTTTCCATCTTTCATGGTCTCTGTCTTTATCTATCACTATCTGTCCTCCACTGTCGTCTTTAACTGTCTCTCTACCATTGTCTCTGATGAACTCAGGCAAGACAACAAACCCTGTGACATCACAGCAAGTGTAGTACTGCAAGATAGCGGTGCTCTTGCTACAAAAGCTATAACAAAACATCTTAATTTCTTTTTAATCATGTTCATTGATCGTGTTTGTTATATCATTTGATTAGAGTTGAAATCCATTCATTAAATAGGCTAATGTTAACTTGACTGAATGCTTCATTTCCACTTTAAGACTTACTTTTTAGCAATAAAAAAAAAAAATAGTAGCTTTCTTTTGGTATTTGGTTTAAGGAGAAGAATAGTAATATTTACCTGCAGAGTGCACCCAAACACACCTATCATGAGCATGACCACAGAAAGGTAGTCTGTGAACACATCCCACCATGGCTTCAGAACCCGGAAAGCCGGCTGCTGTTCCGTGAACTGTCGGAATTCGGTCACTGGAATCATGCTCCTGTAAAGGCACAATGAAGAATTATGAATTATGAGCTAAGAATATTTTGAATAACATATTATACTGTAGGGTTTACTGTAAGTTTTTTGCTTAATGACTTCAATGACAAGCCGAAATTTATCAAATTACAGCACAATACATCCTCACTAAAGAGAGTTGTCACAATACCAAAATATCAGTGGTTCTCGTAAAAATGTCAGTACTATAGCAAAAACTATTATAATTATTTAATTAATAAAAGCTGCAGTCCGTAGTTTTTCCTCTTTGTGGTCATCTCTGTTCGAAATCTGCAATTGCAGTTATTCGCAGAATTATATCAACTTTACGCGGGATGTGCCTCGGCACAATGAATCCAATGTTTTGAGGAGAATGTGCGGTTGTCAGTCACCGCGCCGGTGTTGATACTGTCATTCAGAATCACAGATTCTACTTTTTGGAAGTATGACCAACATAAGAATTTTCACTGGAAAATGTCATCTGAACAACTAAGTAACATCCACTTTTGTTCTAACCAACTAATGGGGGTAAAGCATTGCAGTAAATCGCGCTGATTAAATCTAACAATTGCTTATCATATCAAGTCAAACCGTGGAAATTAAACTTTGTTTTCAAATTCTTAATGTTAACAACATCAGCATTGCATGACTACATTTAATGCCCTTCAGAGATTTATCCTTGTTTTCGCATGGGCCCGGTTGCAGTCTCTTTTTTCTGTAGCCACTCCAAAGTCTGAAGTCTTTTGCATTTTACAACGGGTGAATCTCCAGTTGTCACAGGTGATTGTCGTTTGAACCTTTCTGGATCCGTCATCAAAATAATAATCAAGTGCTATGAGAAAAGGCTATAAATCTCCACCTTCAAAATCCTCACACGCAACATAACCTACTACCCGAGACACCTTCTTTGTGTACAGATGTGACGTAATGATGCAAAGACATCCTCAAATTTCCCGCGGAAATCCACCAGTACCACTGGAATTAAAAGCATTATTACAAGCTTATCGTTTTGATTCGAGCTAAGGCAAGCGGATAGTTTTTAACACTGGCTGGTTTTGTACTTGCTCAAATTTATTTTGGATAATTTTTAACCCAAAAAAGGTTACTGAGTGCAGCTTTAACTTTTTGAAAAAAAAGTTTTTAAATGAAATAAATTAGTTAATTATTATTAGTGTCAATAATTAGCCTAATAAATAACTACATGAAAAAAATGTTAGACTTCATTACAATATTTTCCAATTAAGTAGGGCTGTGCGATATTGAAGAAAAATGCGATATGCGATAACTCCTTAAATAATGCGATATTCGATATGCGATACGATAATGCTTAAAGTGTGTAAAATAAACTTAAATTATCTTTAAAATATATTTAAAATGATATAACCTACATGTGTTTCACATTCTTTTTATGACAAGAAAACATCCTTCTAACTTCTGAAAGTGAACATCAGTGTTTTACTGTAGCATAAGAAGTGTTATTTTAACATCAGTGTAAACCACAGGGGTTCAGGTTATCCTACATTAGATTTATTTAATAAAAGATACTGAATCATAAAATATATGCTAAAAATAAAACATTGCTTAGTTTTCACTGTATGAATTAAATATATCCTGATACTTATTAAAGCTAAAAAACTTGGTCTTTTGTTCATGACCCCATTTATTGCAAGCTGTTGCGATATGCATATTGATTGCGATATATACATTTGCGATATTTCGATAAATTCGATATATTGCGCAGCCCTACAATTAAACAATTCTTTAAAATTTAAGTAAAAACATAATAAATGAAGAACAAAGATACACATTAGTCAGCATTTACACTCCAAGACCTAAAGGATTAAAATGAGTTCACTTCAAAATGATCATTCTGTCATCATTTACTCACCCTCAGGTTGTTTCAAACCTTTAATTTTAAAGTGAACTAATCCTTTAATGCAGGTTATCAATGTCAATCACTGCAATTTTGTTTCTGTCTTCCAGTTAAATATGGTTGTCAATCACTTCTTGTGAAAACTTTGAACAAAACCTCTGATTTGCCACTGTGTTTGTTAATGAGCTCAACAGTCATGTCTGTGATTGGCTACAATGCGAAAGGCTTCAAAAATAAATTGTAAATGGAAACCTTTGACACTCTTGACAAAGCATGCACACAGATAGCTTTGGACTTTTTGAGAAGACTGCACTAGACTAGACTAAATATGAATTGATGGATGTTTAAAATAAATAAGCTCTGGAATGACAGCCTACCACAATTATAGTATGAAGCAGGTTGAAAGGTATTTTTAAATGAGTTATTATTCTCTTATTTTGTAAAAAAAAAAAAAAAAAAAAAAAGTTAGTTCTAGTAGCTCAACTGTTAAAGCATAGTGGAAAAGATGTGGGTTCAATTCCCAGGGAATGCATGACCTAATAAAACGTATTGCACTGGAATAAAAGCCACTGTAAAAATCCATAATCACACCACAATCCACCATTTAAAAAAATGCACACATTCCCTCGTATTTGTATATGACAAAGACGCAAAACATTTCTTGTCTCGCACCCTTTCACTGATAAAACTGAAGTTTTGCACTTGTCTTCTGTGAACAGTAAGGCCCGCCTTCTTTGATCTGATTGGCCATCTCAATCATTTTGACATCGACAAGCACTGTTAAACCACTGAGGCAGACCAGCCTAAAAACATTGTCACCCTAACAACAAACAGAGGGGTGCGTAATGGAATGCAGCAGAGCAGCATCAAGAATATCAAATTGAGGGGGATAATTTAGGCATTTCTAATTATTGGGGGGGAGCGGGGGGACTTGTCCCCCTCAATGTCTATGGAGGTTACAGCCTTGCTGGTATGTGTCGTCTCGTAATTGCATGGCTCTACGGCTGATTGTTGATTCACTTGCTCCTTTCAGCAATCAAATAGGCCTAGTTCTGAAAAAAGACTTGTTCGGGTCAACACCTTATAACTGGCTGCTCATTCATGAGCCTTTACCTCAATGGTCTCTACTAGTAAATTATTTTAAATTCAAATCCATGATTTTATTTATTTGGCAAAATTCCAAGTAATATGCAAAACAAAATTGCACGAAGCAAATATCTCTTTAGTTGGGATTAAATGTAACTAACTGGGATATTATAATGGGATATTTACCAAAATGCAATTAAAAATGTCTTATCGATACTGAAAGACACTGGATAAGGATTTAGGTCATCTTAAAGGGATACTTCACCTCTGGAAAGATGAATGCGTATTTAAAATGGGTCATTTATGTAGAAGAAATGTGAAATTATTTTTGAATTTGGAGCCTTCTAGACTGAGAAAAGCCAGAAAACGTATTTTTGGCTTATGGGGGTGAAAGACAACAACTCCCAGAATGCACTTGCTTCGCTGCCCTAGGAGGCCATGCCTACCGGTAAGAGCGCAGCTAAACAACAAGGCTATGTATTTTGATGTCGCCCAAAATGTCCAGGATTCGGTTTTGCGTTCTACAGTCGCCATTCATTATGTCTCCTGTGGCGAGCAGGACGAGACTGACGGCCGTGGAAGAACGATGCGAGGCCGGTGGCGTGATTACTGATGAGCGGCACCTGTGAGACGCACACACCGGTCTCGCATCTCTCACGGAGGAGCAGGAATTTTCTTAGCAATGCTAAAACGCACATCAACCGATCACTTGTTTAGCGTTCATGTAAACACTACATTCAGATTCACCAATCGGAATGAATTCAGTTAGATGAAACAAAAGGTGTGCATGTAAACAATGAATGGGGACTGCAGAAAGCAAAAGCCGAATCCCGGACATTTTGGACGATCTCGACGGCTGGACGTGTCCGGGAAAAAGAAGATGGTAACCCCTACTACTCAGCTTTCTCCACAGAATAAGAACCTGTTAGCTTAGCTTCCAAATAAAAGATGGCTGACACTATTTGTACATTATGTGAGTGAGATCCCTCCCTCTATGGGCGGGTTAAAAACATGCGGAACAGCTCCTTCTACTGGCTGTAGTTTTAAGCCTCTGACCAAAACATCCAGGATTTTTTCCAGACTAAAAATACATCAATCTCATCTCAGGGGTATATGAGGCAGGGGGGAGAACGGTAATTTGAAAATAATACTGGCTTTCTACTGCTGATACAAAGCTTAATACTAAATCCTGAAGTATCCCTTTAAGTATTGAAGACACAGTTATGAAGACTAGCATAAAATGCCCGTAGCCTGATTCCTAAAGAAGGCAGTCCAGCAGGCTTTATCTAATCTCTTTTGATGCAGTTCTCACATCATGCCGTACACAATGCATATTTCACTGATCTTATTAATTATTTAAATTAGTGCTGCATTGGCTTCACTTTGCAGCAGTCAGCCTGTCAAAAAAAATGGTTTACATTCATGTACCTATAAAAGACCTGCACAGATGGAGAGAAATGACAACAAACACGCTAGTGAAACATAAAATACAACGAGGAAGGGGAGTACTCGAACGTGTTCATCATTTAAAAGGCCCCCTGTAGTCAATCATTTTATCCCTTAAAACACACCTTTGATCACCAAAATCACATAGGCTATTTAAACGTTTTTTCTTTGAATTTGTTTTGTCATGGCTTAAAAATAGCTTAAATGTAACTCTATACCCTTGCCTCATCTATATGCGGTTCTATGAATATATAAACTAGCCCCGACTCCACTCACTCACACAAGCTCAGAGATCCACTCGTTGATGATCACGTTTGTGACGTCAGAAACACCAGAGATTTCAAACCTTGTTTTTGAGACTGTCTTTGGTTCACTGCAGTTTTAAGGAGAAAATACTCAGCAATGGTGTTGACTTCAAAAAGCTTGATTTTAACTGCAGGGGAACTTTAAACACCATTAATGAGTGCAATGCACCTTTCACAAAATGCAGACAAGTACCCAGTTGTAGTCCTGCATGGTGTAACACACCTGAAATTCATTTTAAGTCAGGCAGACTAAATTATACTTTCTGATCAAAATTTCAGATTAACTAAAACATCCCTCATATAATTTACAAGCAAGACCAAACCAAAGACAACACTTCACCATCTGTAAAAGGCACCAGAGTCAAAATGTGATTGCACCAAAAAGGCACCAGAGTCAAAATGTGATTGCAATCAAAATAAAATGAAAACTATAAATACACCATTGTGTATAGGGGTGGGACAAAATATCAGTGCCAAATATTGATATTTTAATTAATAAAATAAAGTGCTCCAAGTAGATTTCCCTGCTCCCAGCATCGCTACTTCAAATGTCCAGCTAAACTCTAATCCTTATACAAACCTATTGATATTCAAATTTAACATTTAAAGCTAAACACAATTTGACTGATTTATGAGTCTATTTAAATAGTGTCTTCACAAGGCAGTTGTCAAGGGAATTCAATTCACACACACTAAACCTGTAGCCTATACACAAAATTACAGGAAAGTGTCCAACAACTCAAGTAGCTTTATCATCACAAACCAGTCAGCAAATTAATTAGACAAACCCAACCACAGCTGACCATAAATCCTCAAATTGTGTACTTGCTGAAAATGTTAGTCGTTCAATGGTGCTTACATCAGAGTAAACACAATCAGTCTTCTACAGATTAAACACAAGTATCCATATACTGTTTGTACTTTTATAAATATTTCTCAAGAAAAAAGACAACATAAAAGCTTGCATATTTAGATGCAATCTGCTTGTGTACTGTGCACAGAATGAGTAATCGAAACAACTATTAAAAAAAAAAGAAACCCAGGGCTACAAGATCTTCACTGTATGCAACATGCTTCAACAGGCAGCCTTCTTTCAGGCAGGACAAAATATTTGGACATTTGTGAACAGCTGCAGGAGTTCAAGTATCTGGAACTCCTGATTATATAGGCTAGCTGATTTGTTACAAGATATTTTCCACACACACACACACACACACACAATGATCAATAATATAAATGTTAAAGGATAAAATGTCACGACTTAAATGCTAAATTATATTAACACACTACAAGACAGACAATAATAAAATGTTGGCAGACTGAATGGAAAAATCCAACGTGTTCTGGTAGACAAGAAATAAGCAGTGCAGAAATGGATGGGAGCATGTTCCTGCAGACCTGCTTATTTAATCTAATAGCTTTAAGTATCCTACTAAACTCAGATCTGTACCATCTCCTGGAGCAGCTCTTCCTGCCAGGAAATGGGGTGGTTCTCAAAATATAGTAATGGAAAAAAACAGTAGCCTATACTGAATCACATCCAGTCAGCAGCAGCAGGACGAAGAGCAGCTGACTTTCAGATAGCTCAGTAAAAGCATGAGCACGGAGGAAAGATGTTTTGTATAATGATAGGTGGAGCTGATTTCCTCTACTACTAATTAGACGGAAACCGAAATAAACAACAATTAATTTACTCACGGGACAAAACAAAAACAGTGCACGTTCATTCATGCGATATTAATTTCATAAAAAATCCACACATTTGATTGAAATCTCAAGAGACATTAAGTTATTTTGAGTATAATGGAGGTCTGTATAAAGACTATCATGGGTAGGCTAATAACAGGCCTAAATGTAATATAAATATAAACTAAACAAAGAATCATTCATGAACTTCAGTGACGCAAAATTATAATATTCTATGAATCTACATCGCCTCACGGTCCTCAGTTTTCTTTCGTCTCACGAGTCTGTTTTATAGTAGCTTCAACAAATTCGCTCCACCAACACGTCTTTGGAACAATAATTGTAGCCTACCACGTTTCCTCACTGAGGGGGTTTGAAAAGTTAAACGCTGTCCCGAGCGCCTAGCTGCTTCAAAGACTATCCCACAATTACGTCACGAATGTAGAGAATTCAGCATAAACATTTGTAATTTTAATGTTTGGTTGCAAAACACCGATAACGTGAAACAAACGGTCCCAGTTTTCTCTCACCTTTAAATGGGTTGAAGGTGTCTAGAGCTGAAGATTCTAGCGGGGACTACAGCATGTCCTTGTGGCTGCGGTTCTCAGTCTCTTCTGTCCTCCAAGTGCTGTGCCGAGCTGCCTGGGCGGGACTTCTGTACATGGGGGAAAATGAGAGACACAATAGCGTTCCCTGAACCGCCTTCACTTTCCGTTTAGATTTCGCGTGTGTTATGTCGCGCGCATCTGTCCATGACTTATAAGCAGCACCTCATTGTTACAGGAATTCTCAAGGACATCCTCGGCTCCACATCCCCCACCATTTTAACTAACTAAATAAAGACATTTCCTATGCGTCACGCTAAAGTTAATTATGGTTTATGGTCCTTGTTTAACCAAAAAGCTGTGAGAACGGGCTGGAGAGATAAAATGGCAATGTGCTATTGTAAAACACTGTAATTCACACAGGGTTTCTGACCACATTGAATGACCCTGCAATTAGAGTGGAACTGCTGAAAAACAATTCCTGAAATGTAAATTTAAATAGACATTGTAAAATAGAGTAAATTAACTTTTTAAAATATGCATTTTTAGTGGCCTTATCAGAAATGGAAACTAACAGCAATGGTCATGCAAGTGTCCATAGTTACTGCCAGACTCCTCCACACCAATCATTAACTTTGTCATCCCACTGTCTCCATAGCCTCTTTACTAGATCATATGTTTACAGCATGTCTGATTGGCTGCACCATCTGCCTCAGGCATGCTTGCATGCTCCCTCTTTGTTCTACTGAAACCCTCTTTGACATTGGGCGGCAGAGACTTTAAAAGGTCTTCCTCAACTAAAAGCCTATTCACTGTAAGGCTGGCATTAATAAGCTCTGCTAAAAGACTTGTATCTTAGAAATGCAGTAGGCCTATAGAGTTAGAAAACTTACTGATCTGTGGTGGAATGTGGAGTGTGGACTAAATATAGGAGGACTAAAATATATTTTAAAAAGCATATGCTCAAAACGCTTCAAAGAAGAATGTCCTGTCAAGGACATAATTCATGACCCACCAAATAATTGTTTCAAAGTGATTATTTTTTTTTTTTGCACAATCATAAAGGATAAAGGCAGAGTGAATAATACAATTTTATTTAATATTTTTTTCTTTGGGGGCATTGTAAAAGGTGTAACGTTTGGTTTTGTGTTCCTTTTTGTCTGCGTTTCTTATTAGGTTCCTTAGTTACTGATTATCACCACCTGTGTGTCTAATTGAACTGTTCAGTTCTCTGTTAGTTCTCATTAATGTATGGATTTGTTTGAGTTTATCCTGATCTTCAGAGTCTAAAGAAGCCTGTTATTTGAACCGTCTTTACAAGTGCTACTTATGTGACAAAAGATTTATGCTGTGCATTTTAAAGCGATAGTACATCACTCCATAATTCCAAACTACTTTCTCTCTTTGGAACATAAAATATATTTTGGAAAATGTATCAAGGTTTTGTTTTTCGTAAGTCAGTGGTAGCCAATATTCTTCTATCTCTCTCTTAGTGAAATTGAATTTTCAGTTTCAACGTGACTGTTGCGCAATACCAACTTTTTTGTTTTCTTTATAAAGGCAGAACCTGCGTTTCAAAACAACTCTCTTTGTAGTCAGACCCAATGCATTTATACTGAAAAGGTTATTACTTGGTGCTCTCGCTCTCTCTCTCTCTCTCTCTCTCTCTCTCTCTCTCTCTCTCTCTCTCTCTCTCTCTCTCTATATATATATATATATATATATATATATATTTATTTATTTTTTAAGTGACATTGGCTTATATAATGTTTATAATAACATATAATAACATTGTAGCTCAGATGATGAAGCATAATGCAAAAGATTGTAAGGTCTAGGCCTATTCAAACCAAATTTTTCATTAAAAAAAACCTGTGAAGGGGAATATATTTGTAGTTGCCACTGACTAGATGTTTCCATAAATGTAGAGCTCTCAAAAGTTCTGCAGGCTAAAGATACTCTTTATAGGATCTTGTCCAATTCTGTGAAAAAACTTGAAGTCCAGACCCAGGCCATTTGGTCTGCAGGTGCAAGTCTGTCAGTATTTCTTATGTAAGTTTCTGTGGTAGACTGGGACCTATTATTTTTACTCTACTAGTTCCCTTAGTTCAAAAACAGCATTTCTGAACATAAGGTTGGTGTCTTTTTGACCCTTGGAATTTCAATAGCTTCTGAATTGACTTCGCCAGAGGCTGAAGCACAGTGGTTTCAGCTGCTTTTTTGATTGATCCCAAACAGGAACCACTGAGAGTCCCTTAAGAACAATGGATTGTACTGATCCAGTGGATGAAATATGAAAGCAAAGTCATTCTTGAAATCAGCAGTACCACTAGCTACTCTCATCCCACATTAGGTCAAAGGATACTGCCTATGAGAGTTTTTGATCATCCACAAGAAACTATAAATGCTATTGGCCTCTGCATCTGCTGTCCAAAACACCCCGCAGCTTGACTACATTTATTTTGTGTCCTCCTTTTGAACAACCGGGTCCCCTTTGACAATGATCTTTCATGATGAGCCACAGCACTTACGATGGAGAATATTTGGCCAGAGGTGGTTTAGAGCTGCTTGGGTAAGAGAGCCAAAACATATTCACCTTTATCAATGCTAATGTCAGCAACAAAAACCAGTTTGGTTGATGACTGTACCTACATTGCTTACATTAGCATACTGCTCTAAGTCAAGGTTATAAACCTATGAAAAAAAATATGAATACTTAAATGGTTGGTCAGTGCTGGCAATAAACATGTTTAAGAACATGGTCTTGTAGATTGTCATGAAGTGTTCCAAGCACAAAAATTGCAAACATGTAAAGAGATAATGACACAAGACATCTCATCAGGGTTAAAAAACATGGCAAGACTGACAGACTGACAAATGTCTTCAGCTTTCCTGTTCTAGCAGCCTGCAAAGCTGATCATTTCAAACCAATCAACAAATTGCCTTTAGATGGTTGAACTGCTTTGTAAAGATTTCAGATATATATAGGTTCACCCATTTATGTCAAATTATAGTCAACATGTTAAAATGTGTTCCCCAAAAGGCACAGACTATTGAGATAATCTATTATTTAATGTCTGAGTTTTATGGACCACTTGGGGTCTGTGAAGGTATGCATAGGGAGAATGTACGGCATAAAGGACTGAATTATGCAATAATGTTATTTATTTATTTTGTACATATAGGGGTTCTTGGGTCTACTGAGAGCCTTTCACCTGAGGAAAGCAGTGAGCGTTCACGAGCGTACGCAGTGTTCGTTTCCGTGTATCTCTCAAAGACGGCTCCGATCCGGGGGGCTCAAAAGTGGGGAGAGTGACAGTGGCCACTCCAGGAGCTCTGTCTGACTGATCTCAGATTCTTCCTTGGGGTGAGGCTGGGCAGGTGTTGGGGGCACGCCACGACTTCTCGTGCACCTCTGGAAAAAATGGGGCAGGTCTCTGGTAGGTGGGCTCACTAACGGTGCCCGGACTGCAGGAACTACTTTAACCCCAGCTCCTCGACGGCCTTAGAGAGGACTAGCCAGCCAAGGCAGGAGAGCCTAGCCAGGACTGGGAATCATCTGGCACGTTTTGTGGCAGGGTGGCGGAATCCTCAGCGGGGTTCAATCACTTCTCTGCATCTGAAGCAACCAGGAACATGGCATCATCGCCATCACCTTTCTCAGACCCTCCAAACAAGACCAATCCACCCGTACTGGAAGAGGGGTGTTGGTCTTCGCAGGTAAACAGCACAAGGGAATCCTCTCGCTATGGGGAGAATGAGACTCGCTGGATCTGGGCCGACGTGAACTCTCTGAGTGCCGTTTCCCATGCCACACGAATCCGACTTTCTTCCTCCTGGGCTTGTGAGAGGAGGGGGTAGAGAAAGGAGCGTGAGGTACGGGATTACTTCCTTTAAAGAAAGTGATCCATGTGCGTAGCGAGGTGAGACATTCATGGTGCAATAATTTGCAACAAACACCACTTCAAATATGCTCTTGATTGCGAGTAAACTCGCTCAATCACTCGCCGGGTGGCCAGATGGGAGAGGTGCCTCTCAGCTGAGATCACTATTGCTAATGGGCTCTTCAAAACGGCGAGCAGGGAAGCTTATTTTCTTCATGCTTCTTCCTGATATCAGTGAGGAGATGTTCTTCACACTTGGGGAAAGATTCTGATTAAATGAAATCGGCTGCAGCTATAGGCAAATTTGCCCACCCATTTGGCTGCGCTGAGTCGCCATTGGTCTGTGCAGTTGCACAGACTTTGTTCAATCAGGCTTCAGTATTTTTAGAGAAAGGGATTTCCCATAGCGTTAGTTATCGACGCAATGTGAGAGAACCGTTTTCGAAAGAGAACCCTGATTTAACGTAGTAAAGCCATGAATTAACAAAACAAAGTGTGAAAAGTTGTCGATTTAACTGGAAAATAATTTAAAAAGGTAAATAAAAATTTATTGTATGAATTTAAATTACAAGAAAAGTTGAAATATGATAGCTAAAAGATTAGCAGATAAATTAGAAATATTTGGATGAGCTAGACTGCTAGCATACACTGGGGATTCAAAGACAGTTCTATTCAAAGTTGAAATATGATAACTAAAAGATTAGCAGAGAAATTAGAAATATTTGGATGAGCTAGACAGCTAGACAGTTTAAAAATAGAATATCCAGTGCATGCTATCTCTAGCATTTGCAGGGAAGTTTATTTAATAAGAAATTTCAATGACTTGAAAGGATGTTTATATAAACAGTGAAGTGTGAAGATAAACTTTTCCACTCTTTATACTTAACAACATTAGGCAAGATGAAGCAGGATTAGCCTTCAGTGAACCTGTAAATAAATAGGCCTTATAAAATGAGAAATTACACTACATTCCAAGTCAAAGAAGGAAAGTATGTCTTGACTTGATATGAAAACGTTTTGCAGCTTTAATGTGCTGAGCCTGATATGTAAATGTTAATTTATTTACTGAATTGGTTATCTTAATCGATTACTAATAAAAGTAGAAGACAAATGAGTGTCATGTCTCTGTGGTTACAGCGCCACCTGCTGAGTAAAAATATGTTATAACGAATGATGTAAAATGCTGAAAGATAATCTATCTGCCATTCAGTTTTCCAAGAAAATGTGGACTTTATGTCGACATTTGGTAGCATCCAATAAGTAATGCATTAATTGTCTAGGTGGGTAGGATACTACCAATGATTAATTTAACCCTGACTACAAAAACAAACAAAACATCAAACTCTGCCCCAAGGCACGTTCTTGCTTTTCCTGCAGGAGCCTTTACTTTTAATAGAGGCGTAACAAGTGAGACAATCACAAACGTGTTACGTGAGTATAAAATTATTACTGCGAGCAAACTGGAATTCAGTTTTAGTCCATGTATCATTCATCATGTGCAGTGTCTTAAGGTATAGAGGCGTTAACAAGTGAAACAATCAACGTGAGTATAAAAGTCTGCGAGCAAACTGGAAGTCATTTTTAGTTAATGCATCCCTTAGTGTGCCAGTGTAAGGTATGTTTTTTTTTTATAGCCTAGCTTGATAGGCTAACGTTATTCCATACACGCATGTCAAGCTATTGACCTAATTATATATTTTATCGAGTTGGTTTTAAAGACCACTTAAAACAGAAAAAAAAGAACTTTTTTTCAATCAGACAAAATACGTTAGGTGACGTTTTTTTATGAACTGAATAAAGGCTACCGCAAACCGGACACTGAGTTACAAGCACCCAGTGACCCAGGCTTAAACTTTAATCGGTAAAAATAGGCCTAAATAAAACCGTTCAATGAGGTGTATTTTATTCTGGAGATTAATATCCACGCTGTGAGATCTGGAGCCGCATCGCTTGGAAACGTAGAGTCACTGAATCGTTTTTGACTCGGTTCTTTGAAATGACGATTCGGAGAACTGATTCTTGGGATTGATTCGGACTTTCCATCACTGCGAAGAAGAGTTAATACATATTTAAATAGGTTATGCGAGCTTTAGAATTGCATCGAGAGTTCCAAAAGCTCTAGGACGGTCACATAACATCGTCGACCATTCCAGACCAGAACACGCATAACTGTACTGGATCTTTAAAAAGAGCAATCCGATTGGTCCGTTTTAGAGGCGTGGGACGTTTGCGTCAGGCAGAATCTGCTCCCGTCAAACACAAAATGGATTTACAAATACAGCAACCAATAAGCAGGAGGTGTCTTATGTCCGTGACCGCAATGTTTTGAAGTGAGCATTAGCAATGAATATTTGATACGATTTCTACTTATTTTTTGTTGTTGGCAGAAATGAGTCTACTCCCTATTTTCAGATCTGCTCCACGCATATTACAAACTAATAGATTTAGAACTTTATCATCCTGCCAAGTGAGTGCAAGTTTGACTGAATTAACGTTACTCATTTCTCTTTGACATTCCTTTATTTTGTTCTTTCACTTTTTTAGTGTAAAATGGCATCCATGAAACACAAGAATGCGAAAAGAATAGAAGGTCTGGACAAGAATGTATGGTAAGAATCAAGCTTTATTTGCAAAAAAAACAGAAATTTCTTAAATGTTCTTAATAGTGTTTCATGTGTTGTTTAGGGTGGCCTTCACATCAGTGGCTGCAGACCCTTCCATTGTTAATCTTGGACAGGGTTACCCAGACATCCCTCCTCCCTTCTATGTGAAAGAGGGTCTCGCTCAGGCAGCAATGGTAGACAGGCTGAACCAATACACACGTGGCTTTGTATGTTCTATCCTCACTTTATTATCATCCTGTATTATGTGTTGAAAAAGCACTCAAATGGCTATTTTTCTCTGTTTTTAGGGCCATCCAACACTGGTTAAAGCCCTGTCAAAAGTATATGGAAAAGTCTATGACCGCCAGCTCGACCCGTTTAAAGAGATCCTGGTAACAGTGGGTGGATATGGATCTTTGTTCAGCGCTATGCAGGCTCTGGTTGAGGAGGAAGATGAGGTGAAAACATATTTAGTACTCATTATACTTCTAGCATTCCACTAGATTATGATTCACTCACTCTCCATTTTCTCCATTCAGGTTATTATTATAGAACCTTTTTTTGACTGCTATGTTCCTATGGTGAAAATGGCAGGAGCCAAACCTGTTTTCATACCTTTGCGACTGGTAGGTTAACCTTCTCTATAAAAGTGATTGTCATATTTATATGAGACATAACACTTAATTGACCTGTTCTGTAGAAGTCACCCACAACAACCAGTATAAATAGTGCTGACTGGGTTCTGGACCAGGAAGAACTTGCTAGTAAATTCAACTCCAAGACCAAGGCTATCATCATCAACACTCCTAATAACCCTATTGGAAAAGTAAGGTCACACATATTGCATTTAGTTTCAAAAATGGCATATTAATATCCTAAAGCTCTCTTCCACTCCCAGATATTCAGTAGGAGTGAGTTGCAAGCGATTGCAGATCTCTGCATCAAACACGACACCTTGTGCTTCAGTGATGAGGTATATGAATGGCTCATATATAAAGGCCATGAACATGTAAAGATAGGTATGTGATATTTCTCCAGCTGTGGATCTTGTCTTTTGTGTCAATGGATTACATGTGCTATTAAGAGGTGATGATTCTGCAGTATTCTCTCTGAACAGCAACCCTCCCTGGAATGTGGGACAGAACCATCACTATCGGCAGTGCAGGGAAAACATTCAGCGTGACTGGATGGAAGGTATTTGACCGTTATCTTCATTGTTCATATTTCTGTCTGGCTTTACCTTAAAGGAATAATTCACCCCAAAAATTATAACTGTCAGTATTTACTTACCTCCTCCTGTACATTTTTAACCCACCCCCTGTTATTTTTTTTATATTTTTTATTTGGAATATAGAGATTTTAAATTTTAACTCATGTCTCCAAAAAAGTACAAAAAACAACATACAATGTTGAAAAGAGCTATACAAATGATGCATCATGGCATGTTTGATGCCAAAGCACCAAAGAGTGCAAGTTCCCATTATTTTTCTCTATAGGGGAACTGATTTTTAAGAATAACTTATAACCTTTAAAGACAGACCTAGTGAGCTGTGAGGTGGTAAATGGTGATACTGTATATGCTTTTGTTAAAGCCATCAACACACAATGTGTCATTTTTCCTGGTGAAAAACTACATTACCCACAGAATCTCCAATCAAAGAACCAAAAACAAGCAAATTATATAGTAGGCAATGGCGTTTTGGAGGCTTGAAAATGCAAACTTTTGAAAACTGTTTTTTTTTGGTGCAAGTTTAAAAAAAATGTATACTGTTATCATCTCCGTACCAACTACTGGCATGGCATGCAAAATACAGCATCTTTTTTTTCTGTTTTCTTATTTCGTGGATCCGTGTAAACGGGGATCATTTTGACAACGTTGTCGTCTCTATGTGAAAAATGCAAAGGAAACACTTTTCTGGTTTAATACATCGTTGTCGTGTAAACATACCCTAATCCGACTGTGGTTCCCTCAAGATTTTCCCATGGGTTTTTATAATGTTTTCTTTTTTCTTCAATTTACGAGTAAAATAAGGTCTGTGGTAAACTTTTTGAAACTTTGCTCTGCAGCGTAAATGATCAAAAACGTGAATTTTATAATAATATTAGTAATAAGTAACTAGATAAGAACATTTGGTGTGTGGCTGTCTGCAAATTATGTACAATACAACAATACTTCTTTTTTTTCAGTTGGGTTGGTCAATCGGGCCTGAACACTTGATCAAACACCTGCAGACTGTTATGCAAAACAGTCTCTATACATGTCCGACCCCATTACAGGCAAGTTTTGTCTGTTACTGTTTTTGTAATACGGTACGGTGTTGCAACACACTATTCTATGGGTTTGTGACATAATTGTACCGCACAATAGGAGGCTGTTGGCCAGGGTCTTCTTCGGGACTATGAGCTGATGGGTCAACCCGACTGCTACTTTTCCTCCCTAGCATTAGAGCTGGAAGGCAAAAGAGACCGTATGGCAGCCATGTTGAGACAGATTGGCATGACTCCAGTGGTCCCTGAGGGAGGATACTTCATGATAGTGGATGTCACAGCACTCAGTAAGTGGGTTGAAGTCATGTATGTTAATAAGATTATATTTACAGAGGCAAAGGTGACATTGGTTGTGGGCGGTTTAATCTGATTGATGTTGTTCTGTCTTGTCTGCTAAATATAGATCAGGACCTGTCACATATGGGAGGCGAAGAACCTTATGACTACAAGTTTGTCAAATGGATGATACAAGAGAAGGTACTCTCTTTTTTTATTTGAGGAATATATATAACAGAACAAAGCATAGTAATTTTTTTCTTTTTTAAGAAACTGGCTGCAATTCCTGTAACAGCTTTTGTGGGGGAAGATTCAGTAAAGCAGTTCGAGAAATACATTCGTTTGTGCTTTATCAAGGTAAGGAATGGGTTTACTTCAGGCTTTTACAGTAAATGCAAAAGATCATTCGGCTATCTACAGACCGCCAAATCTATATTTAGCTGAATTTCCTTTCTGAATGGATTGTTTTTCACTACAGCAAGACAGTACCTTGGATGCAGCAGAAGCCATTCTGAAGAGCTGGAACAAAAGCTGATTTCTGAAAGCCTGATATTCCAGTAATAAATGTGCAGCACTTGTCAGATTTCTAACATATTTTACTTGAATTGTTTATTGTTACACCCTTTCACAATGACTAAACAGTGGCTGAAGTGTCTTTTAGTGCTTGTGTTAAGTTTTCTGGATCAGTCATTTTTAAAACTTGTTTATTTTGTCACAGGCTTCTAGTTGTATTAAATTTACTGAATTTAATGCTTGTATAGATAAAATCCTCTCTATGTGGGAAATCACAATTTATGTCTGGATTTTTTACCATGTCTACATATTAAGTTGACTGAACACATACACTGCCGTTCAAAATGTTTCAATATTGAAGACTGGAGTGTATCCATTGCTGAAAATTCAGCTTTGGATTACATGAATACATTACATTTTTTTAAAAATATTAAAATGTAGCCTGAGAGAGCATAACAGACTTTTAAATGATTTAAACAATTCTTACTGATCCGAAACATTTCAATGGTAGTGTAGGTAGAATAGAATGTGTAAAATGTGCTGATAATTCAGGGCTTGTGAGATGGGAACAGCATGTTTACTGCAGCACCATGTTGTATCTAATTTAGCAGCATTTCTGATATCAGTTCCCATCAGTATATATCACAATATCTGTGACCATCAGGAATTATGTAGTACCAGTGTTTGCATTATTTTACGATGTTTACAGTAAATTACATTTTCCCACAGAGTACAACTCGTATAATAACTGTGGTGCAGCAGTTAGAAAACATACTTTCGAGTTTTGAACTTTTGTACTACGTTGAGTTATGGTGCTCATGTGAGAGAGACAGGTTTGAGTTTGACCTGCAACATGCAACACCGGGTTCCATTTCTCTTGGATCAATATTTTTATTTCATTCTCCAATGTCTTAGTTTTTTTTTTAAGAACAAAGTTTTTTTTCCCCAAAACAATATCATTGGTCAACCTCAAGATGGCATTATTCAACCGAAAATATTTCACATTGGTGGAACATTAACCTGTTTAAACATTAACCTCCCTAGTCTCACACTAAAATGCACGATCGAACTGTTTTAACTAAAAGCAACTTGCACAAAGATATATTAAAATATGTCAGTACCATTGTTTTGCCTGATTCACACCAGTTTTTTTTTTCTAGGGCACATTTATAAAATCTACTTAAAAGTCCTAATTGAACTAAAGCCTAATCCTGGCTTAATCTAAACCCTGTCTATGAAACCAGGCCTGAGTGATATAAATTATTATTAGACAATTAATTTGTATTTGACTTCTTGGCTCTTTTCTGTTAGCAGAAAATGTTCAATGAAGTTAAAGTCCCCTGTCAATAATTGTCCCTTAAGACTCAAATATGGTCACCAAGATGACATATTTAAATGTTTTTAATTGAATGCCTTAAAATAGCTTGAATGTAACTACACCCCTGCCTCATTTAGTGTATGTGGACCTATGAATATGCAAATTAGCCCCGCCTCCACTCACTCACACCAGCTCAGAGATCCACACTGAAGATCACATGTTGACGTCATTGCCGTGACTAGGTAGTTTGTGACGTCAGAAACACCAGCATTTCAAACCGTGTTTTTGAGACTCTTTGGTTCACTGCAGTTTTAAAGAGAAAATACTCCTCAGCTATGGTGTTGACTTGCATTTGTAGATGGTTTGTCTTAAAGCATATTAAAAACACCACATTGACATATAAACAACATTAAAAGCTTGATTTTCACCACTTTAAAGTCTTTTATCAGTGATACCCTAATTTCCTCCTATATGTTTGTTCACTTCCATTCAGCAGATAAAAAAAAATCTCTGAAGCACCAGCAAGTGAAGGGCGCAGCCTCTCCTCTCCAACCTATTTCCCAGCTTCCCTTTCCTCTTCCTGTCTGTAAATCTGTCCCATGTCCTGACTATTCCCTGGAGAGCATGTAGCCTATTGCTATGACAGTTTTTCAAGATAGCGTCTGGTCACTGACTATCAGACAGAAAAATCTGATTTACAGCACTGTTCAAAAGTCTGATCAAGTTTGATCTAATTTAAACCTAAAAAGTTTGAAAGGGGTCCGACATGCCCTTTTTTAATTATTATTATTATAGCCTACTAATATGTTCCGGATTAGCCTATATAAATATTTAAGATATCACTAATCAAATAAGTACATTTTGACATTTGCCTTGTGAACTCTTTGTACAAATAGTCAGATGTTCTAGCATCCACTGAATAAGATGCTCTTTGGAATATTCTCAAATCATGCTGGATAACACGGTGCGGTTTCATACACCTTTAGCACCAAATAGTTGGGTTTCTCAAATACCTCAGAGGGAGTATTTCACATGTTGTTTATGATACTGTGCAGAGGAGGTTGTTTAAACACACTAGACATTACCTTAATCTTGCACACAGAGGAGGGAGTTTTGAAAGTTCACTGAGTGGATGAATCTTTCCATGGGAAAGCCTCATGTAATACACACCCAGACAGGACCAGTTAGACCCGCAGAGCGATAGTTTGCTTCTTCCCTGCAGCAGTCAGGTGAGGTCAGGTGACTCAAACATTAACTGCTTCTGCTTTTTGCAAACTTGTCACATGCCACCCACTGCAGGAAACAGTTAACAAAAAGTAGCTTATTTGTAAATTCTCTAGACCGGTTTTCATTTGTCACCGATACAAAATCCCATTGTAACAGCAAGTACTAAAACTAGACCAACAGGTTTGACCAGACAGGTACGTCAGTCATCTTCCACCTGTTGTAAGATTTGCATTTATCACAGTAAGCTATCACTCCGCCGTAAACCACCAATTCTTATTTCATAACAGACAGGAAATCAACAGGTTTAAATGCAGTTATATTTAAGCAACATTGTCCAAATGTGCAATCAAATATGAACTATTAAACACGTCTTTCGTTATGGCAAGCCAATCATTACATTAGCCTATTTGATATCAAGCATGCTTGTGGCGTCTATTAATCCAACACACACTAAAGAAAAAAATCAATCGGACACAACTTCAGGCGGACTAAAGTTTTTACACTACATTTTTAAAAGACAACATTATCTCAGCCAGCCTAAAGTCTAATTCTGAAGTGCATGTAAACCATAGACTGTAAAAAAAGAAGATGATGTAAACATACTTCGTTGATAGTATGGGTGTGTCTTCATTAGTTTGTTTGGAGCACACACATTCTTCTGTGAAGTTCTTACCGAGAGGAACAGACATAAACCAGGTGTCAGTTGGTGTACAATGTATTTGAGGAAGGTTTCGCGATACACTTGAGTGGAATTGTTGGCAGGAGTCCATCATAAGCTACCTCACAGCTGAGTGAGTTCACTGGAACACATTATGTCCAACAAGTAGGAATGGTAATCACAGACTATGAAACCATTTCTATTAAAAATGGTTTAATGTTGACATACAACCACAAAATGGCTAAATTGTGAGAAATCGTTGTAAAATGATCTGAAATAGTCAGACTACAAATTTCCTTTAAAAAATGTCAACTAATAAAACATACAGCCAGCTTTGGCATGACCACATGCCAAAAATATACATTTTTTTTGTATTCATGAATATACATTTTTACATTCCATTTGAAAAGTTCAGAATTGCTCTCAACTTTGAGCTGCCCTCTCCAAAATGATAATCTTACAATTCATATACGTGTACAACCATTGTCATAACATACAGCAGATCCAAATGGCTAATATTCTAAAAATACAGTATAAAACTATAACTTACATTTATTTTGATGATTAGAGTACAAGGATGCTTTTATAGAAACGAAAAGTTCTTGAAAGATTAATTAAATCGCAGCTTTCTCTCATTTTACCTTTATAAAATTCAAGTTCATTTATCTGTGCTCTTGGCCAAGGTCTTTTTTTCATCGAACAAAAAGGGTAGAAGAACATTTGGCAGGAACGCTTTGGTAGGTTTTTTCTGTACCTGATAGTTATTATTTGGAAGCCCTGTAAAGAATTTAAGGCATTAAAGGGAATACATGAAAATAAATTATTCAATAGAATTCTCCTTGAGCTATCTCCTCTTGTAAGAGGTTTCTATTATGGAGTGAAGAATTTGCAATTTGAGGTCTAGGCCAGGTTCAGATATTCAGTTGCGTGTCTGCCCCCCAAATCGGAAGACAATAGGCACATTTTAGTCCTTGAAAACAGAGAAAATGTGTTGAAAATGGAGAGAGAAGCTGCAGTTGATCCTGATGAATCCTCACAAGTTTGTAATGGTCACTAATCAGTGTCCCAGTGCTCTGACAATGAAAAGACGCCACAGTGGGCAACCAAGACTCAACCACTTCATTCTTTTTTCTTAAAACAGGTTATTACCAATCCCTTAAATGGCACGAGTAAGAGCATAGAGGAAACAGGGTTTCTTCTCTAATGTGTCCTATAGAAAAGGAGTTTTCCGGCTGGTTCAGTGTTGAGCATGTGATCAGGGTTCATGAGGGTCTGGGTTAACACCAGTCAGCGATGTAGTCAAAGTCTGCAAACTGCTCCTGCTCATTGACAGTCAGAACCCTCGGCTCACGAGGTGGAGTCAGTATTGGTGCCTCTGAGGTGAATTCGTCATCGAAGTTACTAACGTCCTCGCGGCTTTTGATGGTCGGCACGAATGGAGGCCGGGTCTTCTTTGTCAGCAGTCCATCCCAATCCATATTCTAAGGAAGAATAAACAAATGTGTAGTAAGGACTTTATCGGTGACACATGGAAGTAAAAAAAAATAAAAAAAGAGGTAAAACAGATGGCCTACTCTGAAAAACGGATGCCTCTTCACTTCCTCCGCATCTCTTTCCCCTGCGCCAAGGCGCCGCTCTGGATTTCTCCTTAACAACTGGATAAAGAGGAGAATGTTTTAAGCTTAAAAACATAGCTAGTAAATGAATGCTAAGTGCCATAACAAAAGAGAACCGCCTTTCTAAAAAGCGCTGTTGTGATTTTAAGGTTCGCCCTATACAATAAAATTAGGTGTAGCCTAGGACAATAGTTAAACCAAAGCAGGACATGTCCAAACATACCCTTCTCATTATGGAAATGGCTTCTGTGGAGAGGAACCTTGGATAGCGAACTTCATCATTAACAATACTGTCAAACACCTCCTCTTCATCATCGCCAGGAAATGGGGACTGAGAATAAAATGAGAAATAAGCCATCACCACACAATCTCTCCATGTCATTTACAATAACACGACTTCAATGCACTTCAATTTAAACATTTCTTTCAAAATCAGTGTACTATTTCAGATAACAAAATAATGAAAATAACTGAAGTGTCTTAAAGTGAATAGCTTTTTATTTCCACATCACCGAACATGAATTTATCAAAATTACATATCACTATAATAAATACATTTTATTCATTATAATTAGTTTAACCAGTTACATTTTTAACTGCACTAAATATTTGCGAGAATAGACCGCACTGAATTAGCCGTTCACATGTGAATCAGTCTTACATTGAAAAAAAAGTTTTTTTTATTTATTTATCTGAGTGAATCTGACTGCAGTAGATGTGAAAGATATGAATAAAAATGATGTTATTTCAGCCAGCGCAAATACCTGTATTTAGTTCCTGTTTTCGGTTGAAGTCCAAAGTAGTCGATTGTCGAGTTCACGCGCATAGGTTTAGTTACCTATGATCACGCGCGTGAACTCGACAATCGACTATTTTGGACTTCGACCGAAAACAGGAACTAAATACAGGTATTTGCGCTGGCTGAAATAACAACATTTTTATTCATATCTTTCACATCTCCTGCAGTCAGAGTCACTCGTGTTCACTCTGAAGGAATCACTCAACATGGCTGGGCATTTGTATGACACATCAAGGTGGATAAGAGAAATAAAAGCAGGTTTAAAATTAGACCCCATTCAAGTCAATAGGGTGCAAATATTAAAAAGAGGATAACACGGTGTAGGCAACACCGATTTTTGTCGTTGTTCTCTGTATTGACAGCACTCCAAATTTACAAAAAATTGAGTTCAATGTTAAAATTGACCGGAGTTCTCCTTTAATACATTTTCCCCTTGGGATCAATCAAGCATCCATCTATCTATATCATACCTCTCCAACCAACATCTCAAAGATGAGAACTCCCAGACCCCACCAGTCCACCGCTCGCGTGTACGACGTCTCTGTTAAAACTTCAGGTGCTAAGAACTCAGGAGTTCCACAGAACGTACTAGTACGATCTTTAAAGCCCATTCCTACATGATGGGAGATGGAATGAGTTACACAAACAGTAATGACAAACACATAATCACACAAACATTAGTAATACAAGTACATTATCTACCTTCTTTGCAGAGACCAAAATCCGCAATCTTAACATATCCCTCAGTATCTACCAAAAGGTTATCTAGCTTCAGATCCCTGCAGAAGAAAATTTATGACAGTCACATGTGGTTCACAGAACATTCATTACGTCTTCAGTTTTGACATTCAGCACTGACACTTACCTGTACACAATTTTATGGTCATGCAGATATTGCAGCCCCAAGACTACACAAGCAGCATAAAAACTAAGGGAAATAAAAAAACAACTTTTAGCATTTTAAGTAAGAAATGATCATGTCAAAGTAACAGCAGCAATGGTGAATTGAGTCACTCACACAGCACGAGGTTCAGAGAACACGTCTGCATGAATGTGCATCATCAGGTCTCCTCCTGCTGCATACTCCATGACGAAACACACATGCTCCTTGGTCTGGAAACAAGCGAAGAGGTTCACCAGGAACGGATGCCGAACACTGTTCACAGTCTCAAAGATCCTCTTCTCACACATGAGGCTGTGGATATTAATAGTTAGTATAAATAGATAGTTGATGAAGAATGTCCATTATTTTCTTTAACATTTCTGGTTAACAGGCATACATACTTTAGGTGCTATATTTAAGATTGTCAACTTTATTAAATGGTGCTGTACATTTTTAAAGACTCCCCTGTGGTGAAAATCAAGTTTTTAATGTTGTTAATATGTCTAAGTGGTGTTTTGAATATGCTTTAAGATAAACCATGTGCAAATTCATAAATCAACACCATTGCTGAGTATTTTGTTTTTAAAACGCAAAAGGTTTTGCAAGCAAATGCAAAGTTTCTCCAGAGAATGCAAAAGCAATGAAATATATATTTTTCCATCAAAATGTCACTTTAGGGGCTCCGTAGAAAAAGACAATTCATAAAGGACAGTTTGTCAAGACACAAACTGTAAGAACAATATACCCTGTGGCTCCAACATGTCTAGAGTACAACTCTGACTCTTTTTGCCTTTAATAATAACAGGAAGTAAAACAGGAGCAGAATAGTCCCCACTGTATACAATTACTGCTGTCTCTACAAATGCTTCCAAGCATCGTCAAGTAGTACATGAAGTCATACGTATTAGTTGTAAGTCACTTAAACACGCATGCATAGCCTTTACCTGTCCACTTCATCCCTTGCAACAATGTCACCTTTTTTCAAAGCTTTAATGGCAAACATTTCTCCAGTGGTCTTGTACTCAGCAAGTAAAACCTGTTGAACAATTAAAGAGATGAGACCATGAAACCAACTCCTGCAGAAATCACAAACTGGTGGTGTGCAGAAATAATCTACAATACATTACACAATTACCAAATACAAATGGTTAATGTACTGTGAATTTATGGCACATTTTACAGAGCTCGCTTTATTGCACATGTGAAAGCACAACGTTTACCTTTCCAAAGTGGCCACGCCCCAGTACAGCTATACATTTGAAGTCTGTCAAACTGAATTGAACGTCCTCTTCTTCCCTAAAAGCATGAACATACACTTTGAGCATTTGACTAGAGTTAATGAATGCATGTTTATATGTAGCCATGATGTCATCAGGAAATGGGAAACTGACTACCTTATTTCAGTTTTACGTTGAATTGCAGTCAGTTCCAGGTCAGGCTGCTCATTTTCAACCACACTGTCATAATCTGGTTTAGCTACGGTGTTGTTCAGGAAGTCAAAGGTCGCTAGGGCATCCTGTAGGCAAGAGGCACTTAAGAGTCATTCCAAACCTTTGCAAAAATAACTCTCCTTAAGGGACAGTTCTGCCAAAAAATGAAGATTCTGTCATTGTTAACTCGTCATCATTTTGTTCCAAACCCACGACTGACGTTTGCCCATTAAAACACAGAACAGCATGTTGGGCAGGATGTTCACGTTGTTCTTTTCCTTACAACAGGGGCAGTCAAGCCAATAAATGACAAAAAAAACATAGGCCATATGATAGCTTTTTGCAAGGAAAAAAAAGTCTACATTTGCTTCATTCACATGCCTTGGCATGCTATATTTAAATATACATGAAGGTCCATGAGATTTGAGATTAAGATTATCAGTGGGTAAGGAAAATAATTTTAACTGGATATTATTCAAAGCAATCATATTACTTTAAAGATGTATGAACTACATTAATGGTGCTTTTGGTCATTTTGAGGGCTTGACATTTGGTGATCATCATCCACTTTCATTGTATGGAAAAGAGTGGTATCAACATTTTGCTGAAAATTTTCCTTTTGTGTACCCCAGGACAAATAAAGTCGGATGGGTTTGAATCGACATGAAGGTGAGTAAATTATGACATCTTTCACATATCTCAGTTTTGGGTAAACTATCCCTTTAATACAACCCCTCCTTTACCTGCACCTCTTTTCTATCTGGGATCTTATCCGGTGGTGCCGTTTCCTCTATCTCCACTTCGATGGAGTGTCGTTTTGAGGGAGGGGTGGTTGCTTTGTCAAAGTTTAATTTGGTCACAGTGGGGTCGCTGATAAAGAGAAGACAAATCATAAAAGTTACCACATAGCAATAGTAACATTATGGAATGCATACACTGGGATACAGACCAGGAATGTTAAGTCATCTCATTATCTAAATATAGAGCACCAATTATGTTTCCAGACAGATTAGTCATTGTTTATCAAAGACTGCAGAATGATTTGAGGGCTTTCCGCTACTGATTCTCTTTTAGGAAATGAGTCTGTGTGGATGAGATGGAATGAATTTGTACATATATATGCACCTGGGTAGGGAGTGGGCGTCTGGGTGGCCGATGGGTGCCATTTCAGGGCTAAATGCTGAGCCCAGATCAGCCGCCTGAGGACTGAAGGAGTTATTGATTGACGGAATGGCTCTTCTCACCAACCTGCCCCAGGTGGCGATGTTAATGTTCATCTGAGGGGCACGCAGGAACGTTTTACCTAAGAGGAACAAGTATGAGATGAAGAAACTTCTGAGCAGCAGATAACATTAGTTCCAAAACCTAGTGCGCTACTTATGGAGGCAATATTTTAAAGCATTGTAGACAACTAGGATTTATACAAATAAGGGTGTGTTCACACTTGTTGGTTCATTCAAAAAATGAAATTATACGTTTAGTCCTGGTTCGCTTACTGTTCACTGGCATTTTTAACACTGAACTTAAAGATAAAAAAATAAAAAATGCTGTGTGATGCTCATTGTATGCGAGTACATATGATGGTATTTTACCAGCTGAGAGCTCACAAAGAGCTTAGAAAATGTGTGAAAGAGTTGAAAGAATTCCTCTTTTGCACACACAAACAAAGATCTGCTGCAAGACTACGGCGTTTCCAATGCCTGTACTGAACTGTAATTGGGCAACATCGCGACTATGTCGAGACAAACCAGGCATGCTGCTTTTTTAGGTCGCATCGTGTGACATCGCGTCATGTTTTTGGTTCGTTTAGATGTCTGTGTTGTATTCATATTTCAGTCGAACCGCTTCGGAGTTAATTTGGAAGCGGACCAAGGCCCACCTTTTCAGGAATCTTTAACAGAGCAATCGCACAAGAGTTTGTTTTAATCAAACCAAACCTGCCAAGTGTTAAAGGCTATGTTGCAGGTTAGAGTACCCAGTGAGCCAATGTATAGAAAAATAATGTAGGAACTATATTTAAATATGAACATATACTTATAAAACGCTATTTAGGCTTCTGGAGTCGTTTTTTGTGAGAAAATTTGACTTCCGCGTTTGAAAACCGCCAAACCGGAAGTGACGTAACATGAGGCAGAGCGGTCAAAGTAAACAATAGGAAAGCAATGGATCGCAATGACAGATCGGACGCCGAGGAAATTGTAGCCTAAATGTTTACTCGTATGATGGACCTCAGCCATATAATTATGAGCCTTATATGAAGCCAAGAGAGTAGACAGGCCAGGATTAGACTGAACAATGGTGAGAGGAGACACATTGAGCTGTGGTGTGAGGAGAACAGGGCAGGAGTCGGGTCTCGATGAGAGAACAGTGTTACTAGCTTATAGATTTATTCACGTTAGCCGACGATATGTATAACACTATGCTCAGATCACAATATTGTACAGATTATTATCATGTATCAGGCAAAAGTAAAGCTATTATTTAGACCCTTACCTGCATGTGTTGTGTATGTCAGCCATTAGGAGACAGTTTCAAGAGGAAGAGGGACTTTATAAAGGCTTTGAATGGCCCCATTTGGTGACAATGAATACAAAAATAATCACAATCACAACTGTCTTACTGTATAAAAACTTTATATGTAGAAACAGCCAACACAAACATTAAAATTCGGAGTACAGATTGGAAATTAACTTAATATATTATATTTAGGCTATAATAAGTGTCGGCTGCAGACTAATAACAAACACATAAATGCATTACATTACAAGTTTATGTAGGATATGTTAATTAAATTAAGACAAGGCACATTAAGACAGGTAGGCTACATGTAGCCTATGCATTTTGTAAAACAGAAGTACAATAAGTAATCTCTGACGGATCCGTGACCGTCATGTTTCCCGTCCGCGGCCGAAACACAATCTGACGGCGGACCGGACGACCCGATGAAGGAGCCGGGACAGTGTGCACATATCGCCGTCATCATATAACTCCATGTCGCCGAGATTAAACACAAGATTTTGACGCGTATCCGAGAGTGGAGCGGAGTGTGAGCGCGCACTGCATGGCATGGACAGTGAAACAATTTAAAATACTCTATCATTTCTGGTCATACAGAAAATAATAATACATTATTCGCAACTACTTTTATTTGTGTAAACTCGCAATAACAAGAAAGCGTTGTGCTTTTGTCAAATAAAATAAAACAATCAGGCGCGCTTTCATGATCTCCGTGAACTGGAGCACGAGAACTGAAACTAAATATGTAGGCTAAAGCTTGAAATGTCCACTTCAAAACGAACAAATTCGAATCGAAAGCTAATACATTCTGATTATGTAATCCGTATGAAAGGTGCATTTCTCTCTAAAAGCGCACCCGCTTAACAGCGGAGATGGAGATATGTTTTTAACCGACACTGATTTAGAAAACAATAGTTTATTAATAAACAATTAAAATGCCTCGTTATTTTTTCAGACACATTTATCATTAGCGTATAAATCACCTTTCTGTAGGCTGTGGTTCCAGAGACATATGGCTCTTCTCATTCAGCACTGCAGGAATAATATCATTTCCAGGTTCTAATTTTGTCTCAGAAAAATAAATCAACAACAACAAAATCCATATTAATTTGTGAATATTTTAAATGTTTAATTAAGGGGCAACAAGTAGCCTAATAAACAAAAACTTGTCAATATAATTTTTTTTGCGCAGCATTTGGTGTAGCCTAGCCTACAGTTCAAATTAAAATTTTGCCTTTTAAAAATACAACAACCGTTTTTGTTTTGTAATTACGGGTTAAAAATATTTTTGTTCTCTCTGTTTTGTAATTTAGTAAACTTTATAGATTTCAACCATATTATTCCTTCTTGAGTCTTTTTAACAAGAATTTAGATTAATGTATGAATTGAATAGTGATTGTGTGACCTATGATGAGGGAACAACCAGTGATACCCTTGGTAGTACCATCAAATGATAGCCTATAGCGATGTCATCAGGATACACATACAGCGGTAGGCAGTGGCCCACCTTACCGGGTGACCACGTCGTGGTTCACCAGAATTTATAGTTTACCCACCTCTTTTTTTACCACTACACCTCTGACCACGACGATGATTAATTGAAATACAATAACCACCGAAAACACACTGAATCACGACCGCTCCAACTGAATACCAACCTACTCTGCACTGAGCGAACGCACAACGCAGAGCCCGGCGGCAAACGACTACCTCATGTGACGTAATATGACGCGATGGTGAAAAGAAGCGGTTTTTCAACACGGTCAAGGAAACGGTCACGTTTTCTACTAAATTTGTGCCCTTATGTCTTGCAAAACGATTTTAAATCCTGCATTTACTTTTCATATGGTATTTTCATACAAGGTTATATATTAATTTTGAAGAAAAAAAAAACCTTTAACACCCCAAGATACCTAATTTTAGCTACACTGAGAAACATAGCATGTATCCTTCAAATAGTGTAAAAAAAAAAATAGAAAGACAGTTATTTATTTACAGAGAGGTGTTATAATATCTTTTATATTGCACTTTGAATTAAGCAGGCCACCAAATAAGATGCACATGCTCAGAGTAGCTGAGGTTACATAAAAGTACAATTTGGAGCTGCTTATGAACAGTGTTTTGCTAAGAGACAGTGAATAGCAGAAGAATCCGGAACCATCTCTCGTCTATGTACAAATGGATTTATTTTTTTATAAACACCATACCAAATACTCAAATCTGAACAGTTGTCTGTAAACATGTAAACAAACATGTTTGGTTGTGTCTACCAGAGTAACCAGGTATTTTTGCTTTTCTACAAGCGCCACAATATCAGAGTGATTTTACACATTCATTCAGCCTGTCTTAAGTTTTTTATGCATTGGTCTAAACGGCTAACGGACCAAAATTACATCCCGAACCGTACTATTTTAACCTATAAATTAAGCTGCCAGTTCCAAATTGATCCTTTATGAGGATCCATGATGGATAAGTGCTTTCTTAGAAGGCAGCTGCCTATGTAGGCAGTACACAGACATTCATGAGATTTTGGAACACAGCTTAAATCAGCTATTTCACCCTTTTTGTAAATACATGGTTCAAGCGAGTTCAAAAAGAAGGTCAGAGTTCATTCTGACTTCACCGTGCAAACACTGGTCCCGCAGCAGAGCAATATTGAACAACAGAACTGTGTTAAGAGTAGGCTGCTTAATCTAATCTGTTTGAGTGAACATGTCAACCATTCTCAACACTGAGGCATATTTGCCACTTCATAATCTTACCTTGCTGTTTGGAGAAGATTTTCTTTTGCCTTTGTAGTTTAGGTCGCCTCTCAATAACTGGGTTAAAAAATGTAACCTGTGTCCAAAGAGGAAGAGATAATTCCCAAAATATCCACAACAAGGCCATCAAACTTGTGTATTACATGTCTGTGTGTAGTGAAAAAAATTAATCACCTCAGCAAACAGTGTTCCTTGTGGTTCCAGGTAGAGGCACATGCCATGACGCTGGTTGTCCAGGAAGTCCTCTAGACGTAAAAACTTAACAGCACACAGTGAGCGCCAGTCTCTCCAATACACAGCTATCTCCAGTTCACGAGACTACAGGCCAAACAGAAAAATAATTTAATATCTGATATTAAGTATATACACACTGTATACCGTACACCTTTTTTTAAAGACATGAATACTTTTATTTAGCAAGGACAAATGAAAATAGTGGAGACAGTCAAGACTATCACATTGTTATTCGTTACAAAAATGTGTACTTTCTATTCATAAAAAAAAATCCTGAAAAGCAGCACAAATTTGTTCAACTGTGATAAATTATTCTTAACCCACCAAATCAGCATATTAGATTGACACTGAAAACTGAAGTAATGGCTGATTAAAATGTTTAAATTGTAATGTTTCATAATATTACCGTTTTTCTATAAAATATGGGATTATGGGAGGTGAATCATTCATGTCCATAGTACAAAAGCTGAACTTTAGGGGCCTAACACCTCACTGTTTATGCTGTGAGCATGAATCTTTAGTATGAGCAACAGTAACAGTGAAGCTTATCCCAGCATGCATCACTTATGAGTATTTCTACAGTTCACAGACAAAGGTTTGACACTTGCAGGCCTTTTACAGTAGTCTGGCTATCACCAAACCAAGCTCAATCTTTTAAGATTGAACATTAGTCTGGGGAGTCTGCTCTGTATTTTCTACTGCACAAGAGATGTGATCAAGGGCATAGTTCAAATGACTCTGTACGCAATTGGATAGTCCTTCAACCAATCAGACACGAGAACTCCAGTTTGTACAAAACAAACGTGTTGTTTCTAGCATTGATCAGCGGTTTGCAGAAGCAGCAATGGCATCGAGCAATTTTTGCAGGTTGTGCAAAAAAAAAAACATGAAAGTGAGTGGTATTTACACCCACTCGAGCGATATGTTTGCTTAACTAAAGAAGCCATTGAACATCGTCGAGAAAAGGAATTGGATTCGTCACTTCTCTATCGTCACCATGTTAAACCCGCCAATAGCGCGCCAGGTGGATAAGCCAGTTTATGATTGGTTACCGCAAATTTGTAAAGGAAGCAGGATAGATAAATTTACAGGTTTCCAGCCTGAGCTGCGGGGCGAAATCGCAGGCAGATCGGGCTGAGTTTAGCCAGTCGACTTTTACAAGTCTTTTCAGAGTCTGTCTGCCATAGCACAACTACTGATTAGAGCTCTCGTTGCCTGCCATGAGATTAAAAGATTATGCCGTCACACATTCAAAAGCAAGTCAAAACAACACACACAGACATGTATGTGTAAGTTCGTTCAATAATCAATCCTCAAATATTAATTTAATACAATAACATAGCAAGTAGTAAGCCTCCAAATCAGTCTTACTATTAACTTTTTTTAATATCTTCCCTAAGGAGTAATTTAATTTACACTTAGTTTGGGACATGTCAAGAAGAAACCTGTGCAATTCCATCAAAATAAAAAGTGTCTGAAATCAACCAATTGCTTAATGTGGAGGAATGGAGATGCATTATAAAGATGAACAAATAGGGAATTAATGTTGATTGTGAACATAATGACAAACATTAAAAGTAAGCTGAGGTTTGCTTATGCAACAGTGTGACTCAATAATAAATATATTGCAGAAAGGGAACATTTATATATATGTTAGAATTAAGAGATTACGAGCGATGACTTCTGATCCGCCTTTTGAGAGTTTCCATAAGAACTGGGTCAAATCTGGGATTAACATTTCCAAAGTTAATTGAGAGAGGCTGGAATGGTGTGCATGTGTGCATATGTGTGCCCATCGACTCATGTGTTGAGGGGATTATGGGATAAGACTGTGGTTTGACAACTGTGCAACTGACTTCTATGCAATTTCTCATGCATTACCCGGTCAAGTTCCAGTGTGAACTTCTGGTCCCAAGATTGGTTGCTGACTGGCTTCCAATGGGTCTGTCCCACAACTGTGTTGTCCAGCTTCAGAACGGCACTGATTTCATCTGCCATAACAGCACAAAATACCTCTTAAATGATTATGTTATATGAATATATTCACAAGAGACGTACATTGATTTAATGTGATTCATAAAAAAAAATGCTGTGAGGAAAAGAAAAATATGCCTTAACGACATCAGTCTGCACATGAAAAAAAAAAAAAAAAAGCACAGATGGAATACAAGAACAGATCTTGTTTAACTGCCTTTCTTGGACAAACTTGAATTTACAGGGAGATTATCGAAGCAAATATTGATATTTTCAATTACTTGTGATTTAATTAATCTGCAAACCATGTAATGAATCAGTAGCATTTGAATTAAATGTAAAAAATAAATAAATAAATTAATATTTTTAATTGACTGACCATTCAAAAGTTTGGGATTGTCAAGGTTTTTAATGTTTTTGAAAGAAAACCAAGGCTGCATTTATTTGGCCAAAAATATAGTAAAAACATTAATATTGTGAAATATTACAAAATTAAAATAATTGTTTTCAATTTTTATATCTTCTTAAATGTATTGTAATCTAGGTTTATCTAAGCTAACTTTCCAGCATCATTACTCCAGTCTTCAGTGACACATGATCCTGTAGAATATCATTCTGATATTCCATATCATTCTAACATGCTGATTTGCTGCTCAATAAACATTTATTTTTATATTATCAGTTGAAAACAGTTGTGCAGCTTAATATTTAATATTTCTAACATTATAAATGACTTTACTGTCATGTATGATCAATTAAATGCATCATAGATCAAAAAGAAAAAGATACTGGCCTCAAACTTCTGAATGGTAGTGTATTCACTTGCATGCAAGTCAGAATAAGTCTCTTATTTTCCACATAACTTTATAGAATTAAAGTAATTTTGACGGGGAGACAATGACTGAAGATGAAATCATGTCAAACTGCAGAGCCTTAGTTTATAGTTTGCTGAAAACGGACTGTACATGAGTGAATGTAGTGCAATTTACATTAGTTACTCGATTTGAAATGGTGAAGTCCAACGGCAATGCAAGATCCTTAGGAATGATCTTAAATGGGATTTTCAAAGGGCATTTGAAACAAATACAAAGCCACTCAACTGGACAGATCATCGGACTTGGAGAGGGTTCGGGTGCTGCCAGATTTGTTCTTGCTTCCTCGGCTCATAAATGAGGAGCGTGCCTCACTGGGGCTCCAGCCGGGTAGAGGAACAGCTGCTGTCTTTAAGCGACCCGGTACGTTCTCCAGGAGGTCCTGACAGCCCATGAGCCTCACGTCTAATGTGCCTGCGGATTTACAACAGAAACACTACTCAGAGCCAAAAACGCTGCATGATCTTGAGATGTAAATCAACAAACATCTATTCTGATTAACACAAGATAATAAGTGTGCTAACAATTACAAATGTCTATTTCAAGACACATGCAGTAGTTATAGAGCCTTATATGGAAAGCACTACATGGTACAAGTCTATAATGGTAACGTAAGCCCTCTCATTCTCCTTTAGAGTGAAGGTCAAAGTTGTGTGTGATAAAGCCAATGTTGGGGGAAGGGGCCACTGGGGCAGAGTGTGTGGACACTGTGCGAAAAGTCGAGTGTAGTTCCTACATGCCTATACCCAGACAGCTGTTCCCCTTCTCAAACAGAGTTGAACGTACAGTACCATGTGTTGTGATAAAGGACTAAATGGCCCATTCACACGGGGAGCGAATATTTGCCGAGAACAAGACTATAAATTAAAAATGCATTCTAACGGAGACAAAAAAAATCAGCTGAACACATGAGGACACACACACACACACATCCATGTATAGGTGTTTATTTACTTCTTCCAAAGACAAAACTCATCTACCAATAAAGTATAAGCATATGAATTTTGTCTGGGACTTCTACATACTCCAGTACAATTGGGGGTGCTATACCAAACAGCACAGAAAACTAAATGAAGAATACTACTTGGTGGAATACTAGTGGAATTACTTTGCTTGCTTTTTCTTTTAGGTTGGTTTACTAACCTCTAAATGGATAGTTCACCTACAAATTTAATTCTATCATCAGCTACTGTCGTTCCAAATCCATAATACCCATAAGTTGTTTGAAACAAATAAATATATTTTTAATAAAACCGAGAGATGTCTGTCCATCCATTGGAATTCCATCCCCCAAAACTTTGACGCTTTCAAAATTGTATAAAAGTAAACCATAACCAAGATTGCCTAATGTGATAAACAGATTTAATTTAGGCTTTTATTCACACATTATCATTGATCAATGGACATACATGGAGTACATTAAATATGGTCAACGGATGCTCAAACGTACACTTGCTTGATGTGTGACAAGACTCATTGGTTCTCATACGACAAGCAAGCACTTGTGAGCTTCCATTGACCATATCTGAACCATATCTTTATTTTAATTAAAGCCTAGAAGGATAACTTTTACAAGGCCTTTATTAACCTTTTGAAGGATTACAAGCTGCCATCATTAAAACCAAGCTAAAAAGGGAGCAGTAAATAAAACAGAGTTCAAAACACCTTGAGTACCATGTGACTGTATGAATTTTGTTTTGTTACCGGTCAGAGCAGCAGGTTTGGCCACAGTGCTGTACTGGTTGCTGGTGGACATGATGCTTTGGCGGGGACTGAGAGGTGGGGAGGACACCATGGCTAACTCCTCCATAATCAGATTGCCCTTCGGGTGATTTTTGGGCAACTCACTGAGTCTCTGCTCCAGAGAGAACTTCAGCAAGTCTAGCTTCTGACTGGACTCATTCAAGCGGGCTTGGGCCTGCAAGACAAAGTTAGACAGCGTTTACGTTTTAAATGCAGTCAACAAAACCTCCAAAGACCTTTGAAAGACATACCGGATTTAGAACCGGTCACAAAGATAAACAGTTTTATGTGCGTAACATTGGCAGTGTGAGTGGAAAACTGCATGGTAAATCTATGGGATAGAGTCTGGACGTATGCCACAGTTGAACACAAACTCTTCACTACCCTGTGGAAGTTCAGGATTCAAATTTCTCTGTAAAAATGAATGTGTACCAGAAATTGTTGCAGATGATGTTGTTTATTTATTTATTTGATCTTTTTTGAATTAATATTACTTTGTGTTAATTATTTGCTTTAATTTAAATGGTACCAAATCAGTTATGGCCAAATACTAGTTATTTTGCTATTTATCGGTATGGGTACATTTTGGATATAAATCATCCTATATTGGATATTTTGCAGTAAATACTGCTTCATATGAACTTTAAAGGGTTTTTAATCACTTAAAACATATATTTGTGAACGTAACATGAATGAGAAGCATTATTAAACCTGTTGCCAAAATAAAAACTTGATGGTTTACATCTGAAAATGAAGAAATTATGTAAATATTGGTATTGGTAGTTGTGCTATAAAATGGTTTGTTTGCTTGTTTAACACCATGCCAGCTACCCCGGCTATATTCATGGCGAGAAAGAGATTAAAAAGGAACGATTAAAATAGGTTTTTGAATTTTATCTGAGATAAAAAAATAAATACATGTAAAACTAGATCTATTTGTCAACTGAAAAATAAAGAATTCTAACAGAGTACAATCTATCACAGTCCATCAAAATATGCTCTGGCATGAGGGGCATAAAAGAGGATCTTCAGTGCTATAAAATTGCATTTTTATTTTTAATACTGATTTCATTTTCCAGTACAATGGTATTATTACAATATACTAATTGTATTTTTTTATTATTAAACAATTACAATAAAATAACTTTTACCCTTCAGAGTAATTATTTATATTTCTTTGCCTATGCACCCCCAACAAAATCAACCCATTAATTATTTTTTCCATTTTAACGCATTTTTTTCCATTTTAATGCATTTAAAATATTTAACGCAATTTACGTAGCATCCGTTTTTTCACGGCATGCTTTGGCGTTACATTATATAGTCAGAGATATTTCACGCTTGAAAGAACACACAAATTTATCCACAATGTTCGTTTTGTCAAGTGTCCTCATAAGAGCAGTCTTAAATTAGTTAAATAGTCTTAAGTGAATGTAAAGAGTGAGAGATTTGCATCATGTGCAGAAGCGGTAGGTCTTGACAGCAGCCATTAATGTCATTAATGTTAATCAAAGAACAAAAGGAGAATTACTCACTGCTCTTGACTAAAGAACTTTTGTAGCTTTAATAAGGATTAATATATAGCTCATTTATAATTTACGCAGTGCTGACTTTGATAAATTTATTCAATTTCTGTATATTTCCTACCTATAATTACACTGCAACTGGCTATAATTAATATTTCAAATGGGGGGGGGGGGGGGGGAGGGGGTGTCAATTTAACTGAGACATTAGTAGCTGTATTAGTATCAGTGATACTGGTCTTCATTCATAAAAAAGATGCCATTAAACAAGTATTTAAAATATACTGTGATGTTTCTACATAAATTTGGATGGAGATTAACTGTGAAATTCTTACATTATAAAATATATTAAAAACTTATAAAAACTGTAATGTTTTAAATCACAATTAATCACAGAGAAAATGTGTAAATCTAGTTAAGTTTTTTAATTGATTGACAGCACTAATATATATATATTTAGCTCTATTTAAAAAGAATGAATAATTCTAGATTTAAATGGGATGATTTTGTTGGGGGTGCATCGGCAAAGAAAATTACTCTTCTGAAACAATATTGCAATTTCCCCCCCCCCCAAAACTCCAGCCCTAAAATTAACCCATGATTTTTACCATGCTCTGCCAGTTGAGCAATAATCAATAACCTGAATAATAAACAGGTATATTAATCCCAAATATACACAATGATTCAGTGGATATGGCTAGTATTCTGATTTACCACTATCATGCTACGCTAACATGACTTTTTTTGTAGGCCTGTGTAGATCATGACATTATATGTGTTGTATTACAACACATATAAGTAAAAATTAAAATACTATGCAAATTCACCTTCTAATAGGAAGGAAAATGACAGTATTACTCACACATGAGTACAACAAATTCATGACAGTTCTAAAACTATTTAACCATCCTGTGTAAAGTGAGAAAGACAGTAAACATTTGGACCTTGAGGCAATGCAGGCTATTACAAATTACAAATATCAGGCTATAACTGTATTAAATGGATACAGAAACTAAAGTGTTCATATAAGCACAAGAAAACAAGAAGCAAATTGATATAAAACGATTTAGAAATGAAGCCAACCTCTGAATGAGCTTTCTTCTCCGTCACCTTCCCTGTTCCAAGCAGTTTCATCACGTTTTTGGCACCCTCTGCCACAGCAGACTCTATCCGGAAGTGATGTCGTAGCTCCTCTATCCTCAGGTCCAGGGGACTGATGATAGGCTTGCTTGAAGTTACTGCTAACATCAGATTTATGACTTTTTACCACACTTCTGCCCATTTAAAGTGCAAACCATAGATATAATTAGAGAGGATATCAGCTATACCACATACCATCATTGTTCTCATAGTTCATCTCGCTGGTCTGGCTGGCTTTAAGGATCTGCATTCTAATGAACTCTATCTTTGTCTTGCTGTCTTGAAGCATCTGCTGAGCTGCTGCGAGCAGTTTGCGGTCCTACAGATGTAGCCACAGCAGAAAAGTAAAAAAAAAAAAAAACATTTCAGAAACAAAAGGAGGAATAAAATATGCACAAATATGCAGAACCAGTTTATAAACCTTCAAATATGAATATAAAAAGGAGATATACACTTTAGTTAAATTTCTATTCAGACAACAATGTCAAAATAATAAATGAAGTAATCCCTGTTCACACAGATCAGCTAAACCAAATAAAAACACTGTATTTTGCACACCAGGCCAGTAGTTGGCGATGTCACTTAGTAAAAAACACTACGTGCCTATAGACTAAACACGTAATACGACTGTGCATGACGTCACAGTTTTCACAAATTCACATTTTTGTAGTTTACACAGAGACGATAGCTTTATGATTTTCCAAAATTTGCACTTTAAAACCCATTTTTAAAAGTTAGCGTTTTCAGGCCTCCATAACGCTGTTTGCGTATAAATTAACAGAATAAATGCATAAAAAGTTTTCAGATCCCCTTTGAGGTGCCCTAAAATCCCCTTAAACATTCTTAAACACCTGTCAGTTTGGACAACTGTAAACATAATTTTAATCCTGAATGTCTGTATTAAGTATTAACCGTTTAATAAAAAGAAAAAGTATCTGAGGCCATGCTGTATTGTGCATATAATCATAGTTGAAGCATGACCTCTCATACCTTATTCTTAATATTTCTTACTTTTATGATTTAAAAGTTATTAAAGTAAAACCAACAAATGAAAACCTTGCCATTGACTGAAGTGTCAAGGGATGTTTCCTTGTCACACCAAACATTCAAATCTAGTGAATGTGAGTCAGGAGTCTCTATGGACTGAACTTCCTGTAAGGCTGACGTTACCTTAGAGGCCTTTCCTCCGGATGTCTAAAGCAGCTGGGAACCTGCATGCAGGACTCACCACTTCATTTTGACTGACCAGACAAAACCCACATACGGGGTTAATGTGTCATTTTTTTTCAGGGTCTAATATTAGCTTAACCAATGGTGTGAGTTTGGGACAGGGTTACCCGTATGGCCCAGCATCAAAAGACAGGAAGTTTTGTTTGCAATTCGATTTGTTGCCACAAGGGGTGCAAAAATGACTTTAAAAGTTCTTGAACAGAGCATTCGCGGCCCAAGAGAAACGTAGGAGTATCTCTTAATCAGTGAGAGTCAAATGAAGTCATGTGCCGCAGTGCTAAGCATGTTTTCGTGACAGCTTTTTGGAGGGTACTAAACTGTTCATACATCTGGAAATGAGTCAGACTCCCTTGTTCTGTCTCCCTGTGTTTATCACTCCATATATTTCCCCCACAAAGACTGTGCTGATTTAACAACTCCTTTGTGAGTCTAAGATGATAATTTTAGCCAGAGAGCCTCTTTAATTAACCGTTCTTGATAAAAGGGAGGAAAGGAGGGTCAGACACTCCAGACCAAAGCCAAACCAAACCATGGATTCTGCTGATACTACATGTATGTAATGAGACACACTACATGTACAGTCACCAGCACTGATTTCCTGAGGGGGAGGGTGGAGGAACATAACTGCACTGTTCTATTCCAGTTCTCCTTAATGTCAGCTGCACCCTAGGGGGTTACTACCATGCATGACATTGGCATATGTGTATAAATGAGTCTGGTCTGGCTTCCTTTACCTCTTTTGGAAAAAGGAAAGGAGATTTCATCTAATTTTAGAGAACAAGTTTGCTAACATCTGTTTTCATTTCTTGGGATGAATCTCTCACAAGATCTTTAAGAGATCAAACGGTTTATCTTCTCTGCGAGTAAGAGCGAAGTACAGTATTAGTGTAATTTAGACCTGAAGTGTATTTTTTAATACTGTACTGTACAAAAATCTTAGGCACGTTAGTATTTAAGAAAGTTATTTATATATTTTTTTGCCATTAATTGTAATAATCTGTGAGATTTTTTGTATGCACAAGGAGTCTAACAACAGCCGGTACGCTCCACACGGAGATCTGATCTCACCATTATCGAGTCTGTCTGTGATGGACTTCTTGTCCAGAAGAACTGCTCAAAGACTATTGATGAAACCTACCTGCAAAGCTACAGTACTGGGCAAAGTTTTAGGCACTTGTGTGAAAATGCTCTAAAGTGAGGATGCTTTCAAAAATAATGTCAAATAAATTTGATCAATTAACTTATATTAACTAAATCAAATCAATATTTGGCGCGACCACCCTTAGCGTTTTTTTCCCATAGCTACACTTGCACATAGTTTATCAGGCAGCTTTGAGGTAGGTTTCTTAAAGTGTCTTTACATTGCCGCAGTTCTTCTGGATTTAGTCTGTCTCAGTTTTTGCTGTTTCTTCATGTAATCCCAGATGGACTTCGGTGATGGTGAGATCAGGTCTCAGTGTAGAGCATACCGGCTGTTGTCAGACTCCTTGTGCATACAAAAATCTCACTGGATTATTACAATTGATGGAAAAATAATTTTTTGGAAATGTAAATATATTTCCCACTGTGAAACACTGGCTTAAAACCAATTGTTCTTCTTTTGGTAAAGCTACTAATGTGGCTGGCTGAGGTTACAAGTTTGCCACTTGAAGGTTGATTTAACTGAAAAACGAAGTGGCGCCATCAGTACATTTCAAACAGCCCAACACTGCAACATTGGCTCAATTAATGCTGTAAGTTTGTTGTGGAACTATTGAAAGGGGGGAATGTTCAGGTAACCCAGTGTAAAATTAGGCATAATTTAGTAACAGTCATACAAAACATCTTGGCAATTCTTTCCAGAGAATTTGTCCATCAAAATGACTGTTCTTATAACATGCAAATACATTAGACCACACACCACAGATTCTCTAAACGCAGGCTACTACCTTGGAAGAGCCGTTGGAATACATTTGTATCATATTTTCCGCTCCCTGTTTCACTTTGAGCTCGATGTCGGCCTGTTTCTTCAGAGCGGCCAGTCGGCTATTGTTGGTGGACGTCCGGGCTTCACTCTTGGGGGTGTCTGGGGTTAGTGGGTACTCTGACATTGAACAAACACAAATCAACATCAAAGAGTTAATAACGCACTAAAACAACAATAAATACAGCATGTTTGAAATGTTGTAGAAATTACAGCGACTGCAAACATATGGGCAGGAAATGCACACAAGATTAGTGAAACCACACTCCTTCAGGGCAGGTAGAAAATGCTAAATGCAGGACAGCTAGCATGATCACAGCATAATTTTATAGTAAGCCACGAACAACTACACAGAAAAACAAACAAAGTGTAGCTCAGGATGATTACCGGTAACCTAATTTTTTGCCAGTTTTTTTTTTTTGCTTTAACCCTTAAAGGGTAGTCTCATACAGCCAGGCTTTTAAACGGCAAAAGGTTCACATTATAGCTAATTCTGTCAACCTGAACCACCTAAGTTACTTATCCAGAAAGAAATTAACTAATGGAATATACAGTTCTGCTTGTGGATAATTATATCTTGTATAATTGTCTCTCAAGTGCCTTAAAGGATTAGTTCACTTCAGAATTAACAATTCCTGATCATTTACTCACCCCCACGTCGTCATCTAACATATTCATGTCTGTCTTTCTTCATTCGAAAAGGAATTAAGGTATTTGAGGAAATCATTCCACTGATTCCAGGATTTTTCTCCATGTAGTGGACTTCAACAGTTATCAACAGGTTGAAGGTCCAAATTGTAGTTTCAATGCAGCTTCAAATGGCTCTACATAATCCCAGCGGAGGAATAACTGTGCTTTCACACCGCCGCCGGCGAGAGAGTCAAAGTGACCGGAAGTCATTCATTTTCAATGTGATTCATTCAATGTGAGCTGGTGACGAGCGGCGCGTTGCGTCTTGGATGGTGTGGGCGTCGAGGAAAGTTGAAGTCAGGGCAACTTTATAGTAATAAGCTATGCCGCGATTTGGCGACAACCAATCAGAATGTAGAAGTCCTCCGCTTGAGAGGATTCCAGAGAACGCAGACGAGTAAACTTTGGTTCTGACCATAGACTGTAAAAAAATAGGTTCTGACCAAACATTAGTGCCCATTTCAAAGCAGATAATTGCTGTGGCGGGTTTCCCATCAATATAAGACGTTTCCCATGAATAAAAAGCTGCACTTCAACCAGGACAGTTATTGTAATGTAGGCTGCACACAAATTAACAAGACCAAGGCTAGTAAACGTCTCCTATAAACTATGTTGAAATTAGGGACTAGGACTTAAAGATGAACAGAAAAGGTTAACGTATACCCTACTTGTGGTCAGTCTGCAAAAATACCGATCAACATGCTTGTTTGCTTTGCGACCCCTTTAAATAAAGTTTACAAGACCAAGTATTCGCCGGCGGAGTGAACGCATAGTAAGGGTCTTATCTAGCGAAATGATCAGCCATTTAAAAAAACAACAACATTTAGATACTTTTTATCCACATCTTGCACTAGCTGTGATGCGCCACACATTAAGTTATCACGTTGAAAGGTCACGCGTGACGTAGGCGGAATTACCGACCTAGTGTTTACAAATCTAAAGCGTGAAGACTAAGTCAAACGCCCTTTACAAAAATAAAAATAAATAAAAAGTAAAACAACGATGTTTGATGATTTTGAAGTTGGAGGAGAAAATGAGATGGACTTTTTCCCCCTACTCTACATTTTCTGCCAACCGCATGACCTTTCCAACGTGATTACGGAATGCGTAAAGTCGTGGACGTGCAAGACGAGCAATTGTGGTTAAAGAGTGTATATGTGTGTGTGTATATATATATATATATATTTTTTTTTAAATGACAGATCGTTTCGCTAGATAAGACCCTTATTCCTCGGCTGGGATAGTGTAGAGCCCTTTGAACTTTAATGCTGCACTTAAACTGCAATTTGGACCTCCAACCCGTTGAAGTCCACTATATGGAGAAAAATCCTGGAATGTTTTCCTCAAAAACCTACATTTTTATTTTTAACTGAAGAAAGAAAGATGAATATCTTGGATGACGTGGGGGTGAGTAAATTATCATGACATTTTCATTCGGAAGTGAACTAATCCTTTAAACTAAACTAAGCACCTCAGACGTTAGCATTTAATCTGAGGAAGTGATAAAAAAAAAACCTTTAGGAGATAAGAGTTGTGACAACACAGAAACAATACTACTATAATAATCTTAGGGTATTTTATAAGATAAAGAACATTTTACCTCCAAGCCAAAATTACAACTTGTTAAAACATGTAGCCAAATACTATGAGGGTGGTTTTTGTTTAACTTTAGCATTTGGTGAGTTGTGTAATAAGCAAAAATGACAATGATATAATGACACCCAGTGAAGGACTTGTGCAGGCAGGAAAAATGCAAATGTTCTCTCAGGTGACGCTGTGCCAGTTTCTCAAAGACTCTCTGTGAGGACAACTAGGCCATCATGGAAAGACTTGCACAAGATTGAGCAAACACAAACATGAACAGAAAACACCTTAGGAGAAAAACTGAGAACGGGGGAAAACTGAACAGTCATTATGAAAGGTTATTCATCTTTACCTAAACAAGCAATACTAAAACTACACAAATTCACATATGATTAAAAACATGATCAAGTTAAAGGCAAATGGCTAATTGTGTCATTTTCTTCCTCTGAATATCTCTCTCTCTCTCTCTGCTTGTTTTATGACAAGCTGAGGATCAGAACGATGAGATCATCCACTCATGTCCTGACAAGAACACTTAACCACAAATGATACACCTGCAAAGGTGAGGTGGAAGCCCTGTTTCTGACAGCTCTGTCGTGACATATATAGAGCAGAGGTCTTCAATCCTGCTTCTGGAGGACCACTGTACTGCAGAGTTTAGTTCCAACCTGCTTCAGCACACCTGCCTTTGTATTTTCAAGGGATTTCAAGGAAGCTTGATGATGAGCTGATTCAGGTGTGTTTGATTAGGGTTGGAACTTGGAACTAAACTCTGCAGGACAGTGACCCTCCATGAGCAGGATTGAAGACCTCGGATATAGAGGACTAAAGCAAAACATTAATATTCATTTTTAAAAAGATCAGTCTCACACAAAAAATTGATAGCTGGCATTAAATGCAATGTGACATGCAATACTAAATCTACGGTTTTAAATAGCATTTAGCTAATTATTAGCCATGCAGCTAACCTGAATACCTTAAACACAAAACCGTGTTTAAAACTGGTGGCCACTCACAATGACTAAAACTCATTTAAAATAAGCAAAATCCACTGTCGCTTATCTCGAGCTTGCAGATTTAAAAAACTGTCCAGTGTCCACACAAATCTCTATGCACTAGGCTAATTCACAAACATTAACATCCAATGTAACCAGAAATCAATTATACTCATAGGGCTGTCTTATTTAAAAGCATTAAAATATATATTCAAATTAAGCATTAAAATCTATCTTAAATGCATAAATCTGATCTTTTCACCAATCTGAAATTTGACTTGGATCAGATGACTCCCTGCATGATTCACATGTTGGGAATTCTCTTGCATTTACTCACTGCACCTGAGTGCAAAGTGAAGATTTCTGAGCAACTCATCAAGAGAGGATAATAGAATTCAGAACATTCCTGTATAAATGGATGGGACGTTTCTGAATAAACTAAGACATGCTCATTCTTTTTGTTATTCTCTTCGGGAACTATGCTCTATGCTGAATATGCTCACTTGCACCATTTATACTTATTTCGCTTCTCCCATTTTACGTGTCTGGAAAGTAACTAATGCATAGAAGCTTATATGCCTTCCTGCACATTTGTTTTTGTCCACTGATTTACACTTTTAAAAGTTTGAAGAAGAAAAAAATCCTTTGTGCAAAATGTGACTTTCACACCAACTTGGCATTTTATAGCTCAGGAACTGCTTAGACATACACATTCAACTAGAGTGGATATTAACCATATAAAACTGTAAAATAAGAGTCAATTAAATACAAGTTTTTATATGCAAAACGACTGATTTATTTATAAGCATTTTTGCTGTTTACAAGCTTGAAACAACATTCAGTCAGTAGGCTACCTGATATTAGTATGTAGCAGAGAATCGCGTGTTTTATATCTATACTTTACATGATAACTGCTCTCTCTGGCTCAGCGACAGCACGGGCACATTTTAATGTTCCGCTGTGATTTAGTCAAAGGTTTAACCCTTTAACTGTCACTGTCCCGTATACGGGACGCCTACGTTTACCTCACTATATTACAATTAAATCCTAAATTAATCATGACAAACTATATATCATTGGAAAGGTCTAAGACTCCTTAATAGATATTTCAGCACTGTTTTCTGTTACAAATTATGCAGGAACAGTAATAGATGAATTTATGACAAGAGCGCACCTCAAAAAAATCGACATCATAACAGGAGTTCTGACCTTTGTCACAAAAAGTCGACGCACACACTTTTAATAATTGAAATGTTGGTTTTCATGCTAAAAATTAATAATAAAACATATAATCTAGTATTTGTCAATAAAAAAAATGATAAAATAATATTACCTTCTAAAAAGTATCATATATATATTATCCTCTAAAATATAATATTATCTTTTTTTATCGCCTTTTTTTATTACATTTCATATTTTAGTAGTTATCATAAATTAGGTATCATTTGAAAGCTTACGATCTCAGAATTCATCCTGTGAAAACTGTTTTGAAATTGGACATTGTGTTACCATAGAAACATTACTCTAAATTATTTTATCAGGCTCCTCCCCTTTTGGGCATTATTATGTTTCATAATTTATGATCAAAATATTTTCTAATCTTGACAAAACACATATTGTCAGAAAGGTCTGAGTCTCAAGGTTCCATATTTTGTGACAGAAGTGATATTTGGACAGAAATGTATACATTTTTTATGGCAGAATGCATACAGTTAAATTCAATGGAATTCAATGACACCCGGAGGCTATTTTTGGTATTACGCCTAAACAAAATCTCATGGGAACTTCAATTTTTATTATATCAACTTCAAATTTGGAACACAACTTGGTTATATTTATGGCTTTTATTTTATAGTAATTTTATAGTAAAAAATATTTTGTAATATATATATTTTATATAAAAGAAAAATATTAAATAAATTATATTTGATTTAATGTAAATTTAAACTTCCATAACTTTTTCATACTTTAATTTTTTGAAGTTCTTTCACTTCAGCAATAATCTGCAATTTTTTCCCTTTAAAACAAGACCAAACTTAGGTCTATACTCCAAAGCATTCTTGAATTACAGCCATTTAAGCTTGAATAGTGCATTTTAATGTCCATTCTCAAAAAGGGGGGTGACAGCTAAAGGGTTAATAGATCTTTTAACGATTAATCGTGCAGCTCTAGTACGTTGTGTGCATGAGTTAGGATTAGATGTTGTAATTGCAGCATTTGTAAAGCTTCTTCATGGATTATTAAAGATGTTGATATCAGATTTTTTTGTCTTAGATGTTTACATTCACACTTAAGACAAAACCGAATGCATTGATAGTATTAGTTTGCCATGATGGACTTTTGAGTTTTGATTAAAAAAAAATTATCCATACTGAAGTACTGTGCTAGTTGAACAAAATCTGAGCTGGTGTGAGAGACTCATCAACAATAAATGCAAGCTCTTATCAGCCCTATCCAGCACATTTACATTAAATGTGATTAATGGTGGATAATTTCACATGCTTCCGTGTCAAAGTGTCTGTTATCAGATTTGTTGAACATGCGGCTTCTGTTCATGTGTGCCAAGTATGGATGCATTTTAGAACCAATTCCAAATTTGCAAGAACCGGTGATTCGATAAGACATTTTGATTCCGCTTATCGATTCCTGGGAACATTTTAATGCGATTTAAACCATTCAAGCACAAAAGACTCACGCTCTCGGTTTTAGTAGTCTTTAGTAGTCGCGAGTAGTCTTGCGCTTGAATGGATCTGTGAAGCTCTTAAAGGGACAGCAGCCTAATATTCCTGCTGCCAACTCTATAATAACACTAATCAAAGAACAAAAGACAGAAAATTAACTCGTTCTTGACTGAATAACTTTTGTAACTATTTATAAAGAGCATTGTTATTTTACATTTGATTAGTTTCTGAACCTGAATACCTGAATATCTTAAAACACTGTTTATTTCAATCGTATATTTGTTCAGTTGTATTTGTTGGGATTGCACATTATTATTATTTTTAGCGAGACATCTAGGGGGGAGTGGCTTTATTGCATCAGATAAATGTCTCACAGCCGATTGGTCCAGTTTTGGTTGGTGATCTCTAACCAATAATAAAATCTGCTCCGGAGCAGGACAGCCGTCTAGCGGAAATTACCATAGTAATGAACACTACTTAAAGCCAATACACCTTAAGCCTGAAAAACTAGAGTTTGCTCAAACTCAAACTTACCTGGGTTGGAACTAAAACCTGCTTAATGCAACAGGTCTTGAGAGACATTTAATGCATCAACATGTAAGCAAGTTGTTATTGCATCTGACTAATAATGAAAGAAGGTAATATTGTGGTTTTTAAAAACACATACAGTACAGTGATTTTCATAAAGCGTTTGTAGAACTGACCAGGAAAAGTCTCACATTTGCCATGGGTTTCCCCACTACTAAGAGCCAGGAAAGAGACACTTCCTGTTCTAATTCTACTCTAATCCCTCCATCACCCTCCCCCTCTTGAAGATGGGCAGGTTGCTTTCACCAGACCAATAAAAACAACATGCATTTAAACACACCATACCATAAACGTACATTGAATTGAAAAACCTAAAAAGAGTCAACAAATGTTTTGGTTTGATCTGTTCACAGTCACACCAAGAACAATATCTATAACGATAACTATAAACAAAGTTTTAAAAATCGTTCTAACTGGGAGTCCACTCAGTCCACACCAAAACTATAGCAATAAGGATACAGAGGAACAATACTGTTGGAATCACTTTAGATGAACAATAAAAACAATCAAAATACTTCCTTCTTTAAAGCATGTGATGCAATTATGTTCAAGGAACTTAACTGCAGTGCACTTAGAATAAACAAGCGTCTACCATTGGTGTAGTAGACTGTAATATAGTTATCGGTTTGGCCTTAACCAAGAACAGGGAATACAGCTGGTGAGACGGTAACAAATGCATGCATCTACAGAGAAACTAAAGACATTCAAAATGCAAAAGTCATCCCCTGAAGCACTGCTAAAAAAATACAGCTTTATAATCATGAGTCTGCATTCATCATTTCAAGTCCACAAAGAGTCACACTAAAATATGTCAAACCACAACGCCATGAGCCAAATACAACACTTAAACACACAGAGATGCAAAGACAGACACTCTTGCCATATTGTTTCTTTGAATTAATTTATGATTAACTTGGCAGGTCATATTATACTACTGCAGTATTATCAATAATAAAGTTCAAAGGGAAATAAAGACAGCCGCATAAATAAAGAGTTCTTTCAGTAACCGGCTGATGGTATAAATAAGAAACAACATAAAAATTCAAAAGCAAGCAAAAAGGCAACCTATAAAACCATCTATTTTGGATAATCCCTTAAAATCCTGGCAAATCATTAACATTGGTCTTTGTTGTGATTTTGTTTTTTTTCAAGAGTATATTACAGGGTAGAGTATCATCCATGGATAACTGTTGTTTTGGAAACAAAGCCCTTGGTTGTACAACCACAGTAGGGCAAAAAAAAAGTGCTTTTGTTGTACAGTGACAGTATTCGACAGTAATAACATGGTGCTTGAACGCATACCATTATACTGATGATAACAATATTGATATAACATGTTATTTACATGTACCTCAACAAGGTTCAATGACTGCTATGGTATTACCACAGCCCAAAAACATGATATTGCCATGGTACCATGTTGGATACATTGTTTCTTAAAGACAATGCCAAACTAGATTTGCAATACGCCCTAGCCACACATGAGATTTAATAGCAAACAATCATGATAGAGTTGGTATGTTTGATTCATTTTCATGCATTGGTTCAGTCTATCGGTTTACATCAACCGGCTATTTTTTCAATAAAAAGTCTTACATGAAATTTATACATTTTAGTACAAAAAAATGTATGTAACTTCTACTTTTTTATGGATTGCTGTATACATGCAAAAGAAAAAGATTAAATATGGTTCCTCTTTATCCTGACGAAGGCATGTAAAGACGCAACGTGTAGGTGGATATGTCACCAATTTTAATGTTTAAGCCATCAATGAAATAAAGGCTTTTTAACTTTTTTCTACTTATTTCGAGTGCCTTGGAGTTCCTAAGTTATATGGTTCCTCTTTATGTTCATTTAGTGAAAACGCATTATTTTTAACTAGATTTTTACTATTCTAGTACTTGCATTAGAAATTACTACTTGCATTAAATTTTTTTAATCTTTTTGGAACTTATGGTTCCTCTGGTTGAATGACTAAAAGGAATCCCCCGTTTTAAGCCATTTCGGTACAAATAAAAAAAAACATGGGGATTTACATTTAATATTGTTAAATGGCTGGAAAATATCAAGATAGATCAAATAGCCCTAGTAATATGACAAAAAAAAAAAAAAAACTTGGTAAGTTTTTGTCAGTGATTAAAAACAAATATACAGCATACAAAAGCTAAAGAGACATAGATGGAGATGAAGGAGTGAAGTCAGCCATACCTACGACCTCCTCTGGGTCCTTCACCACTATGTGTGCGTTCAGTTCCTGAAGCTCCTGATGCAGCTCCTCCACCTTCTTGTTGGACTTTTTAAGCATGTTGTCCACATAAGCCAGACTCTTTTTATCTGTGGTCACCTTCCTCAGGTTCTCGGCTCCTTCTTTGATCTTCAGCTCTTTGCGGATCTCTCGTTTTATCTGATCCTTGATCTCCTCCAACTTTTGTTGGACCATAGTGTCTGAGAGGTCCAGATTATGGCCAAGACCCAGACGTTCCGAAACCATCTGACCCCGAGTGTCACCCTGAGGAGCAGGAGAGAGAAAAAGAGAGCAGAAATGTTTACAATTATCTGAAGCGTTCATAGACATGGAATGCATCCTGGAATGTAGCATCGTTCTCAAGATGCAACGTAATGGCAAGTTCTCAAAATAATAAGTGGTTTGCATTCTCGGAGTAATATCCTTCGATGCTGCAATGATGGGAATTCACTTTCACATACACGGTGGTGCATGATCCGGTTCAGGTTGTTATGCAATGGAATAAAGCACTAGCTAATCAGCTTGAGGAGGACCAGAAAGCTCCCAAGAACAATGAAACACCTTTAGACAAGCACAAGGGTCAATGACAAACAAGAGTGTACATGATTGAGATAAAAAAAAAAAAAAAAAAAGTGTAAAATACATACCAAGTTTTATAGAATTGTAGTTTGGAGTTAGAAAAGGAGTTGGTTTTATTTGATTTTGAAAAATTCTTTACAAAATGTTTAAATTTAATAACTCTAAAAATGTATTGCGTTATAAACATCAAGGCAAAAATAACTTGCACCTTAAATACAAGGGACCATACACAATTGAACCATTTTCAAAAATGTTTAAACATAATTATGCATAGCCTATAATGATATTAGGGCTGCAACAACTACCGGTAATCAATACAATATTTCAACAATAAATTTGATTGCAAGGTGTGCAGACGCAACAACTCGATTAGTCACGTCGCAATCAGTAAGTTAGTCAGAAATTGCTTGACGCATCTGCAAACCCACAAGGTTTTGTTCCATGCAAGCCGCATGCTCATGAATCCTTTCATTATAACCAAAGTGTAATCACGATGATTTCTTGTACAATTAAAGGGGACATATTTTGCCTATTTTTACAAGTTTCAGCTCAAAATACCCTACAGATAATTTATTATACCATGTTGAAAATGGCAATTTATGGCTGGGAGAAAAAACATGCTGTTTTTGTGTGCGTCTCGTTAAATGCAAAAGATCTGCTGCTCCCCACCCCGTTTCCAGAATAGGGCGGAGTCTTTTCATCTATGCTTAGGATAACTATGGCGATAAGAATTCAGGAGAAACAATCACTGTCAACGAAAAAGTGGTGTTCAGCACTACAGTAAAGGCTATGTAGCCTATGAACAGGAGTCGTACACTGATAAAGGAGTGTAACCTGCTGAATGTGTAGTCAGCAGAAGAACAGCAGAAAAAATAAATAAATAAAAAGTAGTTGCAACGGCGTTCAAGTGTGTGAATACCGGTTAGCGCTCTTGCCCTAATAAAGTGTAATCGAACAGCAATTACAGAACAGAATTGTTCTTCTTCAGACCGTCACCGTTGGAACACAAGCCCAACATAGAAGTTGCTCGTTATAGAAAAGCACCTTTTCAGCTGACTGAATCACAATTTTTATCATTAGGGTGGTTGTGTACACACACTGCCGACATTTATATTCAAACACCATGTAACAGTGAATCTTGCTTAATAGGTCCCCTCTATGACTGCTTTTTTGATTATATAGGTTTTTGCATGAGTGCAGAGCTTGCACTTTAGAGATTGACATACTGATTACAAATGGAGGGCCCTTGTCTTGCTTATCACCTATTCACAACCTGAATACTGTTTATTAACCTGAAAAGTTTAGTTTCTCATGCAGATAAGTACACTACAAAGTTTCTGGATTGACAACCATATTTAAAATGCGTGTTTGAATTGTAAACTGGAAATACTTAATTCAACAGTTTTTGCTCTGGTACCTGAATTGGTCCAGAGAACCACAATTGTATTGTTTTTGGTACCGGCAACTATACTGAAATCTTGGTACTGTGATAGCACTAATGTGCAATGCTTTATAAGCCATTTACCATACAGTCTTCAGGGCGGTTGTCCGCATCCATCCAACACAACTAGACATCAAACTGCTTTTCCAAGGTCAAAGCATATATCAAAACAAGTTCAACTGAGAATAATTTTCCACCTTAGGTCGGTTCACAGCCTTCTCACTACAGCATGGCCTGCCCTGTATTCTCAAAGTTCACACAAACATGCCTGCGCGGTGAATAAGAAGACCCCTCCTGAGAAAGATTTATAGAGACACAGCAAACATGGGGTTTGGCATTCAGAGCGTGTGTTATCAGCAGGGTGGGGTCAGCGCACACAGATCACTGACCGAGGAGCCCAACTGCTTCAAATCAACTAGATGTGGCCACACAGAGCGAAAAACAAGTGGTGTTATTTAAACTAGTGGCTTTCTGAAAAAAAGGGAAGTATAAACGTCTGGAAGGTCACCACAAGCTTTTAAGTGTAACAGTCTATAAATCGTAAAGCTATAGACCATTTCTGGAAGAAATAATGTCAGTATCAGTACTGGGTAGAAGAAAAAAAATGGATTCCTCAATGCATCATGATTCTTCTAGGGCTGCAACTACCGTATTTTCCAGACTATAAGTCGCACTTGGCAGTTGGCACTATTTTTTTCATAGTTTGGCTGGTCCTGCGACTTATAGTCAGGTGCGACTTATATATAAAAATGTATTTATACTGACTGACATGAACCAAGAGAAAACATAACCGTCTACAGCCACGACACGAGAGGGCGCTCTATGCTGCTCCTGTAGCCTACCCCTGAAAAAAATTAACTGAAAACTGTTAACTGAAACATTAACTCAAAGACAACTGAGAAAGACTGAACACAAACAAAATGCCACCAAAAGGAAAAATCCTATTCTGCAGATTACAAACTGCAGGTAGTAAAATATGGGAGTCAATGGAATATACGTTTGTGTGTGTGTGTGTGTGTGTGTGTGTGTGTGTGTGTGTGTGTGTGTGTGTGTGTATTTTTGATTAATCGAAGACATAATTGACCCTTCACAGGGAGCTTGATTGACAGGTGATGTAAACAATCATACTTCACCATCCGCCATTTTGTGTGCACACTTTTGAGTGCACTCACGCCTTTCCGCGGAATTGACACAACATTGACATTCCTTCTTATGTTCATTCATGTTTATTTGATGCTATAAATTAACTAGAAGGAAGAGATGATCGGTTCACGAGCAGCTTTAACTGATGCTCTACAGCAATCTGTCAGACACATTAAAGAGCCACAAAAATGGTATTTATTGTTTAAATTTCTTTTAAAAATGGCCAAATTTTAAAGGTGAGACTGTTTAATATCAAAAGTAACCTGATCTCTCCTGTCTGTCAGCGTGTTGTCACTTGTCAGTGTCTTCTCTGCTCCGGCGTGAGAGCGGCGTAGCTTGTCGAACATAGCATCAGTAACTAAAGGGTGCGGGTCTTTGCGAACGGTCAATTAACAGTGATCATAGTGCTGGGCGGTATACCATTTCATACCGAATACAGGTGTTTATTTTTTTTATATGGATTTTTAATATAACGCAATACCGGTGTACATCGTTTATAACAACGATCGGAACACGACGCTACACTATTTAAGAGGGGTCTCTTTCACAGTTGCACTGTGGTGAGGAGGGCACAGCTACTAATGGTTAATTCACATTGCCAGTGATTTTCCAGAATCAAAGTTCACACACAACCCGTAAAAATCCCGTAAAGACAAGTGACATCGATGTGACGTCTCAGCAGCGTCTTAAGTTTGCTTATGAGCTGCAATTTTAAACCACGCTTGTGCATTTTATTTTCTCTGATTCGATCATAAACTACCGCATTACGTACCGTTTCACTAGCTGGCGAACAATCCCGGCTTCAGCGTCATCATTACGACACGGCATTGATTGCGGCTTTTGTTAACAGCGCGCTTTCCGGGACTGAACACGGCAATGTTACTAGGTCCCCAACCCGGCATCGATCCCGGCATCAATCCCGGGTCGTGTTTGCGTTCACAAAGAAACCACATTTTAGGGCATTCTAAGTCATACCGCCCAGCACTAATTGATCATTATCAAATTTTGCCGCATATCTGACAAAATGCATTCAATTTCTCATTTTATGCACAGATCTCTTTTGAAATATAACAATGCTTTTTTTTTTTTTTTTTTATTCATTTAGCTGACGCTTTTATCCAAAGCGACTTACAATTGCTATATATCAGAGGTCGCACGCCTCTGGAGCAAGTAGGGGTTAAGTGTCTTGCTCAGGGACACGTTGGTGTCTCACAGTGGATTCGAACCCGGGTCTCTCACACCAAAGGCATGTGTCTTATCCATTGCGCCATCACCACCCCAAAGTGTGATGTTCTGTCAAAGTGTGGTGTTTAAAAGTTTTTTAAATGCAAGTACATTAACCACACAGAATTGCACACAGCCGCATGTGAAAAATATATGAATTTTACTTGTTTCAAAGTATTTGAAAGCAGCCTTTTGTCAGAGTTTGATTTTTAATAACAGGCCGACCAATAGTGGATTTTACCGATACCGATATTTAAGTTTGACCGTACATGCCGATAACCAATTATTCAAAAAAACTAAACAAAAACCACTCCAAGTAAAACAGTGCTGAACTGAAATGTGCTAAATAAAATATAAATATGAATATATTAAAACGAGAAGTTCTACAGAACGAACTCTACAGAAAATAATTTTAAACAGTAAAAAATTACAGGTCAAATGGGTTTCTTTAGCTATAGCCTAACCTAGAAACATAAGTAAATTTCATAGGTAACACTTTGTAAGTCCCATTTGTTAGCAAGGATGTATTAGCTAGCTTTCATGAACTATATGCATTATGCAATATAAAATATACGTTTTTACTGCATTAATATGAGCAATTCAATTGAACCTTTATCATTCATGTTAGTTAATGGTACATTAAGGTAATAACAGATCAAATACAAATTTAAACTCAGGTCATAACAGATACAAGACAAATTTAAACTCAATTTCAAATGTATTAGTAAATGTTGAAATTAACCAACTAACAATGAATAATACTACTACAACATTTATTAACCTTAGTTAATGCTAAAAATGGAATATTGTAAAGTGTTACCATTTCATATAAATCCAAAGAGTCATGCTTAAAGATAGCCATTAAAATTTCATAAATATAAACCTATAGCCTATTACATGTATAGGCTAGTCTCTCAATTTATTTGCTTATATTTTAGAACACTTGATGATTATCTAATAAAATAACAATATGTATTGTAGTGAATAAAAAAGAACTGAAATCGAATGCGTTTCTGAAATGTTTCTGTCGGCTACATGAACAATGTTGAGAAATCACGTCACTAGCTTTAATGCAACTTCGCCTGCTAATGAATGCATAAAAGTGACCAGCTGGATAAACTAATGCAAATAGATGTTAACAATTGCAACATAAAACGTTTGGGTGAAGTTTGCGTCCATGTGTTTGTCACATTGACAACGCAGTGCTGAAGTGCTAGTCTCTCCCCTGTGAAGGATCCCTTTACCACTCTACAGATTGTATTGTAGAGTGGTAAGCGTTGTCGTGATAATTTCAGTTTCGCGTATCTACCCCACAGTGATACAATTCTGTCTAAAAAAATTTAAGGCCAGACAAGTAGTTTGTTAAGGCTTGGTTTGTAGGGAATTACAAACCTGCGCACATATATTAAAATGTGCATAACTGTAGAATCAATTCTTAATGCGCACGTCAGCGCCATCAGCGTTTCTCACAGGCGTTTAAAGTATGTGTCGAGAGAACAATGTGCAGTCTCTAATTTAACAACTAATGATCTTTGTGACGGAAGTGAATCAATCAAAACTAACTTCAGCTGGAAAATATCTTTATTCAAGAACCGCTATAAAGCCAAACCAATCTCTGTTACCTTAAATTATCCGTTTATCACTGTAAAGCCGCTTTGAAACAATCTGGATTGTTAAAAGCGCTATATAAATGAAGATGACTTGACAATGTTTTACTTGTTCTGTATTCATACCGTTTCACTGTCAGTGTTTTAAATGCGCATCTGAAGTGTCCAGCGCTCTGCATGAAGCGTGTTTTTACACAGCCTCATGTACACAGCCTCACTTTCCTGTATGCCAGCCCTATATGCGTATAGTGCCAAGTTGACGCTTCCTAGCTGCAGATTGCTTTACTCTCGCGTCACCAGTGTAATCGCAGCTTTTGCGGTTAAATATTGTTTTTATCATATTGCGATATCGCGATTCGCAAATGCAATTAATCGTTCAGCCCTAATAGTTATTATAAATGCTTAATCTTTTTATTTTAGGCATTTCAAGTGAAATTTGACACAGAATTAGGCAACTCGCCAAAAATTCCTTGTGACTCCTCAATCAAAACTCAATCAACTTGTCACACATTAATCATAACAAAAAAGGGTAAATAAAACGTGTGCATAGTTTAATGAGCATAAACCAAACAATACAGAACTGGTTCTTACCAAGAAATGGACGATACCAGCTGTGCACACAGACCCCAACAAAAAACTCAAGCAATCTTAAAGATACTTAGAACTCTCTTGAAACATACATTCCCACTCCAAATGTAAAACTATAAAGCAGCACAGAGCTCCAACAAGGACAGCCTGTGAATGTGGAAAGTGAAACCAATCCAGCGTTTAAGCTAGTTTTGGCAGCGAAGAGTTCCATTCAAGATATAGCTGATGTCGGATAAGCCTTAATGTTAAGCTATTGCTAAATGACGGCAACTCGGACGGAGGTCATGGTGGTCTTAAAATAACGAGGGTCAAAGACTAACTGCCTAGTTCCAGCTTAAATATCCTTCCTCAAATTCAACCAATCAGAACCACACAAAATACTCAATTAAATCTGGCCACATGAGAAAGTTGCTTGTTCTGTGTGTAGATTTAGAATTACGGTCAAATTTTGACCGAAATTTCGCAAGGAAAAAAGTCGATTGTGTATTATCATTAGTGTAGCACAGCTCACACTAGGGCTGCACGATAAATCACGATGAAACCGCACGCGATTTGGCAAAGGCTGCGATTATTTTATGCGGAGCACGGCTGGAACAGTAGTAAATGCTGCTCCATCTGAACGCCAGAGGGTGCTCTCACGCAGACACTGCAAACATGCAGCCTATAATCATGCAGAGAAAATAAACATTTCAAAATAGAAATAGAAAGTGCTACGGTTTAAAAGTGCTTCCCTGAACTGATGGCTGAAGTAGCTCCATGTCTGGGCTGTTGTCGGAGCATTGACCGGGGAGAGTGTTGGGGGGAACAGGCCTACTTTTCTTAAAGAAAAAACTCTAGGCCTATGCTTCTATCTTTTCATTGTTCGTCGTCTGTTTTCTTGTTTTTATTTTGCTGATGCTGATTGCCGTGGGCTCATTTACACTAGAGGTCTTGATGCCCAATTCTGATTTGTTGCCTATATCCGATTTTTTTGACCATCCGTTTACACGTTCTTTAAATTGTGACCCATATCCGATTTATGTGTTTACACTTGACATAGATGGCTAGTATGGCAGCGCCACTTAAGAGCCTGCAGATTTTCAGGACTCACAACCGCATTCAGCAACGGTATCAAAAATGGTGATGTCAACACCATCGGAGAGTTTTTACACAATAAGTTTTATCACAATATTACACTAATCGAGGCGCGAGTTCATCCATCATATATTTTAAACAAACAACAAGGACTTTAAATGCGTAGTAACCAAGTGCAGAGTACGTTTAAGCCGCGCGCCTCGCACCTTCGGTGGATCTACGGATGAACGCAAATCATTTCTCCGTCTCCGTGAGTAAACTAAACCTGTCATGATTATTAGGGATGCACGATATATTGGCCACCATATCGGTATCGGCCGATATAGGTTCATTTTAATGTTATCGTCTGCCTGATAAGAACATTTAGCTGATATATTAGCCTAGTTATATTTCCTTCAGCTGAGACTCTTCAGATGTGCACTGTTTGCCTTGAAAGTTTTGAATTACTTTAAATATTATTGGAATCAGTTAAAAAAAATCTAAATAGAGTTAAGTGCAACATATAGGCTACATAAAATAGGCTATAGAGAATATTATAATTGTGTGCTTGGGACATGGCTTTTAATGAAGAAACTTTTGTTTTTGCTCTCACAAATCACCCAATATCGGTTATTGGCTTTCAAAAATAAAGAATGATCAGTATCAACTAAAATGTTTACATCGGTCGATCCCTAATGATTATACAGTTCATTGTGGCTCTCACATTATATGACGTGGCAAACAACTAGCCTAGTACGGGTTTGACGATAATGTGTTTGTGAGCCCTGCAAATGTGCAGGTGTCAATTCGGTTATAGAATGGGGTTGTCACACTAAAAAACTAAATGCTGTATGAACGCTACCATATTAAGCTGTGCTGCCATACTAGCAATTAGCATCTGCTCTAGAGTTTTGACATATGCTCATAACATATACAAATGTACATGAAAAAAGAAAGGAAGAAATAAAGAACAAAAGTACATTGGCCATGTCTATCAGTTGGATTTTTCTCCAGTAACAAACGCCCCAAAACAAATCCACTCACAGGGAACAGTTTGCATAGCAAACTCCCATACAGCAAACAGCAGGTTGACGCATGGCCTGAGACAGAAAGACTGTCAGACCATATACCTGTACAAGACTTCAGACTTAATTTACTCTATTGCGATTACAGGGGCAGATGATCCATTAATAAAGACTTTTCTGTGCTTTTTCTTTCTTGTAGAATGCCATGTTATGACCTTAAAAGTCAAAACACTTCTACTATTGTGCATGATAAGTAAACTAATACGCCAGCTCCAAATGTATGGCTTTTCTTCAGATAGCAGTAGCTCACCTGCTACTGCATTGCACTTGTGTTTGGTGTAGGTTATTTGTTATACTATAACCGGAGATTATTAACCTTTTAAACTAGACATTTCATATTCAGCAAGTACAAGAAATTATCTACATAAGCGGAATCTCTGAAACGGCTGTTCCTCAGTGCGGTCAAGAGTTGTTTCAATGAGACACATACTGGACAATAGTGATGATAACAGAGAGAGAAAGGCTGAAACTTATACAGAAGATTCATTCTCTCTCTTTGACATTCTGAGTTCCTCTCTATGAGAAAATTACATTGATTTTAATGTATCTAAAATTATGCAGCCATGGTGAGCATGAGTCTTTTAAAAAACAAAAAATAATAATTGCTTTAGAGTTTGGTTCACTGATAAGGCTAAGTGAATCAAAGTAGGGGTGCGCCGATCCGATATTCGGTATCGGTATTAGTCCGATACTGGCCAAAATCACTGGATCGGATATTGCATGAATCGCGGAAGTATAACCCGATCCGATACGATCACGTCCCTTAGTCCTAAATTGTCATACAAATGCTTAACAACACCTGAGACATGCCGTAAAGAGAGATGAGCAACATGCGTCACGCAGGGTTGCCAGATTTTAACATACAAATGCCGCCCAATTGCTTCTTAAAAATAGCTAATCGCGTTTCGGGGTGGGAGAGACCGCGGACTTGGCAACACTGGCATCACGTGAACGGTAGCTAGAGGTGAGTGAGGTAAGCGAGCCCTCTCAGCAATTGTCCCTCCAGAAAAACGCGATTATGCATGATTCAATGCAAAATCAGCCAAAGTCCTCATATTTATGCGGGAGGCGCATTTTTTCAAATACGTCGCACTTTCGCCGTTTGCGGGCTTGCATGATTTCATAATCCCCGCATTTTCGTTGCAAAAAATCTTAGCAGAAATTTGAAAAATGTTGCGTTTACACACAAGCGCAGCCATTTGCCCTGTTGCCATGGGAACGTTATGAATCAATGTTTTGTAAGTTTGAGCCATGTGTTTATTAAGGTCTGAAATAAAACAAGATGAGAACTTAAATATTCCCAGCACTTTATGTGAGGTAGTATGCTTGCTTATCATAGTAATAAGAAATTAGGCTACTCTTTACATTAAAGTAGTAGCCTAGTGAATAGGGTGTTGGGGGAATTTTTTTTTTTTTTTTCATCAAACCGCAGTTTTTGCAAGTTCCCGCAATTTTTGCAACTTCCCGCAATTTCATTGCATAAATATCCCGCATATTCCATTGCATTTTTTTAAGAAAACGTGCCGCATAATCAAGGATTTTTGCCCACAACAATCACAAAAAAAACTCCACGTTTTTCTGGAGGGACTTAATTATTAAGTTATGTCAGCTGTGTGGAATATATGGTATTGTATCGGTTATAGATCGGTGTGTGGTATCGGTATCGGACATGAAAAAGTGGTATCGAGCCACCCCTAAATCAAAGCTCTGCTCTAATAATTATTTTGCATTGCATTCAGGTTAATATTGCTATCTATTGTTACATTATTGCATGCATATAACTACATATTACAATAAATAAACAGAATAATAGCAAACACACACAGCAATTAAAATATATTTATAATATAAAATATATTTTAAAAAATATAAATGTGTTTCATATATTTTTATTATTTTACAATATCACAAAGTTTCCATCATGTTCAAGTTTACTTTTGTGATTATGAAAACTGCACATAAATTCAAAAACCAAGTTAAAAACTGGAAGAAACAAGAGCTTGAACATGTGAAGACCTCCACAAAACTATGCTGGAACTCCATGACATCATCAGTGACTGCCCAGTCCTTTGAGACTCCACCCACTGAAGGGAGAGTCATGAATGAGCTCAGAGCCGAGGGTTTGAGAATCATCCTTTTAGTTTTATCTCAGAGCTCATCCTATTATGGTTTTACCATGACCCCCAGGACCAACAGCAGTGAGTAGAATCTCCTCTAACCCACTACCGTATCTGCTCCGTTACCTTTACCACGGCAGTTAACACACTCACAGCGAACACATAAGCCAATAGCCTAGAGTCTAGACCTTATGCTCCGGCACGGATCACTCAGGATACGTCTTGCTTTATAGAACTAGATTAGCCTAAACAAAGTAAATATGGTGTTTTGCCAAGTAAAAATGAGGGTTAAAGGACAGACGGACAAAAAAATGCATTTGCTCACTCTACACGGTTCTTAAACGGTCTGAGGGGGAGCATGGGATGCATGTTTGCCTAGCAAGTAGCAACTAGTGGTTAAATTTCCAATTTTAAGCACATTAGACATTTCATATTAAATGTAATAATTTTAAACAATTTAATTAATAATAAATCATTCATAAATATTAAATATTCAAACAGTTCAACTTTGCTACCTTATTTACTTTTTTACTATTCATCACAGGGAACAAATTTGGCACCAGGTTGACCCATAGGCTAACCCATGATTTATTTATTTTTTTCTTACAGCATTTGACTTCTAAAGAATACAGTCACCCGGGGGATCTAGGCCTATTATTTTTAACAGATTTGAGATTTTAATAGATTTTTAGATTTTAGTCATGGAATTAAAACTTTTTTAATGATTTTACAGCTTTTGAATATTATGGATGCAATTAAGATACACGATTTACACACACTAGCCTACATTTAGATTTTTTTTTTTATAGGGTAAGCAATCTGTAAGAAATTAATTGGTATCAATGTTGAGATGCAATATGATCAACAACTGAAAACTATGACATGATACAAAATACACATCTAGTCCTCAAATTCTGTCAAGTAAAGTAAAGTTCACTGCTAAACTGTTATAGTCAGATTAAAACTAAACAAACATAGGCTAAACCCTGTAACTTGACCGCTCTGACATTTATCTCCACAGAAGTCCATTTCATGTACTTCTTTATTGTAACTTCCTATAGCATTTGTATTCTGCAAACTGTTACCTACAGCTATATTTATATTTATATTTATTTGCAATTGATTACAATGGAATATTGGGCAGTACATTGCAGCCTATTACGTGACTGCATGCAGCCAGAGCACAACGGATTGAAACCAAAACCAAAGGTAGTACAAAACAACGAGACGTCATGGCCAAACGCATTCATCTGACAAAAAAATAAATAAAACCAATTGAATACCATTGAAGTGTCAAACAGTGCACAGCTTGTTTTTTGTTGGCTAGTAACTAGCCTAATCAATACTAGCCTATTTTAATACATTTGAAATATGCTAAATGTATAAAAAAAAAGATATTCTAATAAAAAAAAAAAAAAGCTTATCCTTACATCCTCTTCCCTCAGCTCTACAAATAACTTCCCACCCAAAGACTGTGGAATTTCTGAGCTAATGCCTCTCTCTCCTTCAGTAACTGGTGATTTGGCTCCAGATAAGGGCCATGCCAAAGAGGATACCTGTCCCACACTCCAGCCAAAACCAACCCACTGGAGTACATCTGAACATTCAAACTAAGAGTATCAGCTAACTTGCTGGGGTTCAGTTGTGCCTCGCTGCAATTAGATGGGGAGGAGACAACCCAAACACAGTAATCCAGTTATTTTGTTGATTTGAGAGGGAATAGTTTGAGTTTATAAAGGATCATATTGCAAGTGCCTGATTTGAACTTTCTATAGGCCTACTACTACTTTACTGGTTGTTATTAATTGATTCCATCTTGGGGTTTGAAACATGTCTCATTACAATGACAATGTTGCTGTACAATGGGTCACACATTAAATGAATAAATTATGTAAAGGGTTTAGGCTAGCTAATTAGTCAAAAAGCCAAAACAGCACAACATGTCATATTTGATTAAACATGCCTTACAACAAGAAATAAACATATCAGACACAAACTTTGGTAAGATTACCAAGTGAAGACCGTCAACAGCTGGACTAAAACCCTGACGTAAGACAAAATACTAATTTACATCCATTCGCAAAAAGGCAGTTTATACTTTTCCCTCATTCCCAACTAAATCAAACATGGCATTTTGTTCAGGTTTGCTCTTGACGTCAGTTTTACTACTATATTTTCTTGAAGTAACTTCCATCGTTTTTAGAAACGCGTTTCATAGACAGCAGGCAAACAAACACTGACATTGCCTCACAGTGAATTCAGAAGTGTTTCAGGGAGTTGCCAGGGTGGAATCATTCAGGATATGTTACTAATAATAGATTTTACTCCAGATTTCCCCTCGCGACACAGACACGAAAGAGAGGTTCGCTGCTCCACAGTTTACATTTATTTTGTGTGCACATATTCACTTGTTAAGCCAAATGTTTTTAATCATTTAATATTTCCTTCCTGAAAACAGCTCATATGGGGTTTAAAGGAACGAAAGGACATTATTAGTCTATTTAGACAGTAACGTTATGCATGCAAAAAGAAAACGCCTTTAACGTACTTTTCAAACAGTCAACATAGCAAATAACGTGAAAAAAGAAACTAAGTTAAGAACATCATAATTTAAAGCTACATTATGCGAACCAGCACACAAGTAACTTACAAAACAGCAAACTGCTGTTCTGAATGCTACTGGAGTTATGTAAATACAATATCGTTATAACTGATACAGTACACTGTATTTACAATCAAACGGATAGTTTAACTATAGTTATGGCCTGGGATTAAAGCAACAGTTGGTCTCTGTGTCAATATTCCTAGGCCACATTTAACCCTTTCAGACACAGTTAAAAGTCACTATCTAATCCTTAAGATAAGTGTTGAAATTTTAAAGTAGTAAACAGATGAAAACATGGATGCCGAGATCAAAGTGTGTTGATGTTGAAGCGCGCGGTAAGTAAATAAAAGATAAAATAATTCTCTCACCTGCACGGAATCGGCCGCCATCTTGCCTCTTAATAACTTTGAATCAAACTCAAAGAAAGCAAAAAGGAGGAATGTCTGTATGAAGTTAAACCTCTCCACTTCTCTCCAAGTTAGCTCGTATTTCTTCCTGGTACTGAAGAAAACACATCGGATCCACGACTTGAGCTATTCCATAGCGCAGCCGGTAAACTTCCCAATTCCCATGACGCTGCCGAAATATCCTTGTTTTATGTGTAAAAAAGCAATTGGGTAAAAGCTTTAAAAGTTTCAAGAAATCGATGCAATAGTTTTCCGGGACAGATCCACGATTAGAGACGCGGACATGCGAGTGTTTTGAATGCGTGTATTGTTGAACACGCTCCTCTCCCCTGCTCTCCCAGCTGGAGTCAAATCCTACACTTCCAGTCATGTGATCAGAAACTCGCAAGCATTTTCCCATGAGTGTCCATGCACACTGCCAAATATAGAGTTTAAATAATTCTTGCTGTATATTTACTAGAGCGTCGTATCAGATTACGTCAGAGCTTAAATGTTTGATAATTACAAAAACGCACAGGGGCAAAATTCCAAATTTGTGGAATTACATTTTTACACAAGGCTGATACTAGGTGTGGGGCTATGTGTATTCTGTAGGCTTTAACCTGTCAGAAATGTATTATGTTTTATTTAAGAAATAGGCTATTGTTTATTTATAACATTTATACAGGGATTTAAGTTAAGCACGACATATTTGTAGTGCTTAATAATAATATAATATAATGCAACATATTATATTACATTTTATAATATTATTAGAATAATTTAATAAAATATAAAAGTATATAATTATAATAACGCGTATTGTTATAAATTATAATTTTTCTATTTCCTATTTCCTAAAAATCATCCTATTTCCTAAATGTCTTTCATAAAAGACAAAACAACAGTTTTTCTGTTCTGCAGCAAGTTTTTTACCAAGCCCAGGCACAAATATAGGCCTATATGTATGTAAATCGTTTGGTTTGACAGCTGCATACTGAAATAAGAGCAAAGAATAATACACCCATTGTAAGGACTGCGAGCTTGCGGATTCATCTTCTCACATTTCCTCAGATTTCCCTCTCCTCTTTATTAATGAACCCGACAATATTTTATGTTTTAAGTTTATATAGATCATTAAAATAGCTCTGTACATTGTTCATAAATCTGTTCAGCCTTCTTTTCCTCTTTTTTCTGAGCTAGCTTTGGTTTGAATTCGGTTCATACCATAAGGAGTCATCTCCTGTTTGAAACCTAACCACCAAGTCTTTCAGACTTCCCAGCTTCCAAAGAGCTAAGAGCTTAAACTTCCTGTGGTAACAATTGGGCTTCCTGTGTTAGACCATGTGTTTCTCTATCACATATGATAATCTGCTGTTGCTTTTATAATAGGTTACACCAATAAGCTCAATAAAGGGGTTTAGACATCGGACTAAAACATGGAATGACAATAGCGTCCCAAGAGTTCCTCATTTAGAATGACAGTGTATTATGGATTTCTATGGCACAATTAAGAAAAAAGACTCCCTGTTGTATAGGCTACCGCATGAGGAAGCATTACCTTGCATAGCATTACCTTAAAACGGCTGTTCTAATAAATTTGTTATAAGGTGCTTTTAACAGCTGAATGGAGATGAGAACAGTACCATAAAAGCATAATGCTCTGTGCGTTCACAAGGGAAAACCAGTAAAACCTGTCTCTGGGGCAATAGGGGTAATAATAGCAATTGATTATTTATTTTTTTATCTATGTTGCAATGGGAGCAGGTTGGCTTTGTGTCATGAGTCATGACTAGAAGGCAAGCAATTGATGTGTCATATGTGAAGGATGGATTCTCTCACTATAGTGTCAAATGGGAGACAGTACAGATAAGGTTACACAGAGCTGATAGTAAAGGGACATTGAAGAACCATGGAATTTAGTATCATTAAATGATCACAAATCACAAATTAAATGATATTGGTCATTCCCAGTAGTTGTTTGGCACACACACACACACACACACACACACACACACACACACACACACACACACACACACACACACACACACACACACACACACACACACACACACACACACACACACTCCTCCATGGCTGCTCGGTATGGCGCACGCTGGCTAACATCTTGCAGGACACATAATTAATTTGCCCCGGCATCTGCCATTTATTTTCCAACCTACATTTTGTTAATTGGACAGAGGAGGTTAAAATCAAATGATGTCTCTGGCTATGATTTGATATGAATTGAATAGGCCTACTGTATTAATTTATCACATGTATCACATTCCCATTAGAGGTCTAAATACAATTCTTTCATTTGGCCATTACCGTGTATTTTATCGCCATCTAGTGGCAAATTGTAATATAACAATTACAATATGAGACATATCTGGTTTAGTTTTAACTTTTTAAAATTACAAGTAAAAAATCTTCTTCTTTTTCTTTGCATTATTATTATTATTAAAAATGAAGAAGGAAAATCTTGAAAATAAAATCTTATTAAATAGTGTGGCATTATCTTTTGTTACATAAAATATTTTAACAAATGAATATCCACAAATCATGTTGTGCGATCAACTAAACATGCAAACCAAAACACCATCATATAGCCTAATATATATTTTTATTGTTTCATAATTTATTATTATATCATAAAAACTCCCAATCAATTTATAGGCCTATTTGTGAATTATATTATGATATTTAAACAACAACGACAAAGCCTTGAATGAATTATATTTTACGTCATGGGTATATGGAATGGACTTATTCCCATGTGTTTTGCGCCATCGTGTGGTAAATTTTAATTTTACAACTATGAAATTCTTCTGCAGAACACAAAAGAAAATATACTAACGTTGGTATCCAAACGGCTATGGTAACCCTTGACTTCAATTGTATGGGCTTTCTTTTGGGTGAACTATCCCTTAGTCTATGTGTGGACAGATCGCACAAACATAAAAAACACAATATGTGTGACAACATCTGTGACATATAGAACACAATTTGTAGATCTGTAAACATGCAATGAAACATTGATTGTATGCTTACTCGATTTTTCTCCTCTCTACTTTAATGACAACAGTTTTCAGGAGCAGTTATAACTAAAACTAAAATGAATACCATAAAAACGTTCCTTGAAAGGGATGGTTTTCATGCTTTTTTTAATGAACCATATATACAATTATCATTACAGTCCTATAGGCCTACTGTAGATGCTAACAGTTTACAGGCTAGACAATTATGGTTACAATAACTTTTAAGAGACCTCTCTGACTCTGAAAAAACAGTGCTACAGGGAGACAGAAGGACCTGATCGTCCTTACAGTGCCAAACCATGTAACCACGAGTCCCCCGAGACATGTTTGAGAACTTGCAAGTTCCTTGATAAGTGGAGTAACATCAATAACTGACACATATGTAGAATGTAGAAGAAATTAATTATGTTCCAGTTTAGTGATATGTTTTTTTATTTCCTGTTTACACCAGAGGGAGCTCAATTTCAGATACAAATTTCAGTGAGGAAACCTCAACCAGAGTTTAATTTATACTCTTTTCATTGGTGAGACAGAAGCACAATCATAATAGATTTCCCTGTAAGATTCAGACACCTAATAACCAATTCTACTAAATAGGCCTACAAACATAAAAACATAAAAAACCTGCACACTTAATTAAGACAAAGTTGCTCATGTATAGAATGATGGCGGTATCTGTAACAATTAAAGCCATTCATCTTGGTCAATTACAGTATGCAGGAAGGAAGAGCGTGAGATGCGTGTTCTCTCGGGTCACACATATATCACATTTGGTTATTCTTCATGTAGAGTTTGCATGCTTTTTGCATATATGAGTGGCTTTCTGCAAACACATATGTGAAATAGATCTGTTTTTATGCTTCTAAACTTTTGAACTCACAACATGCTACAGTACATTAGGATGTCATTTTCTAAAACACTTAAAACACTGTTTTAATTTAGCTTTTAGTTAAAATAGCTCTTATATATATATATATATAATTTATTTGAACATTCTCTTACATGTGGCAAATGAAAGTGATTCTAATTCGATTCAGATCCATGATGCATCTGGCAAAGAGCTGAAGCAAAATAACCACCAATAAGAAAAAAAAAGCAATTCAAACCCCAGCAGGTGTTGACCATTCATTCAGAGGTTTCCATTACCATTTTCCCAGCTCATTTATCCATAGCTTATCGCAGATATCCATTTGTATACACATTCAAACAGTTTGCTATTTTCAATCCTTAATCCCCTATGAATGTGCAGTGAGGGATCAACTTTAAAACATGACAGCTGTCAGTGTCAGGGTTAAAGGAGGCAGCACCTAATTTAATCTCCATATTAACCAGAGCAAATAACAAATGTAAATAATGACCCATGTCACCTCAGATGCTCATTAATAAAATAAGCAAACTTTAGCTTACCAGATAAAGCCCCTTGTTCATGTTTCTTTTTACCTGTAAATTGAGATTTTTCTTATTTGAATTTTGAGTTGATAACATGAATAAAATCCGACAAATGATTATGTATCACCTGATGACAGCAAATAACTACGGAAAGGAACATTCAATGTTCATCAGTCACTTTACAATGTGTTTATAAGCTTACAAAGAAACAAGAGATGTGTCAGTGTTAACCTCAGGCTGACTGTTATTAACATGTTTTTAAATTCTACATTGAAATACATTTTGATATTTTTGTTGCATGAATTCGAAAATGTTAGGATACAACTTATATGAAGAAAAAAAATCATTCAAATTATTAAAAGTATAAAAAGTATCAACACTATAACTTTTTCTGATTTTAGTTTTTGCTGTTAAATGACATTAAATTAAAAATGTATTATTATTGTAAATGACAGATAGGCATACTGGTATTATATTAGTGTGATAGTATTATTGCTAATATAAATGCTCCATAAATCTTGAATTTTTAAAAGGATCATTGGTTTGCAAGTTATTAAATTAAAGATAGATAGTTAGATAGATAGATAGATAGATAGATAGATAGATAGATAGATAGATAGATAGATAGATAGATAAATAAGTTTCAATAATCATACCATCAACATAATCAACATCACAGACAAAAAGTTTTTTTTCATTGCCATATTATTTCTAATGTTTTGTGGCTGTACAATTTATAGCAGCAGTTATGAGTTAAAAGTAAAATTCACTATTTATTTACTCTCTCTCATGTCATTCCAAACCTTTATACATTTCTGTATTCTGTTGATTACAAGACATTTTGAAGAATGCTGGCAATGTCATTCTAAAATGCATGCTCTTCGTCACAATGTTTCTTCTTTTTTTTTTTTTTACAAAAATAGTTCTAGTTCTTTTTTACAAATTGACATTTGAAAAGAGAAAACTTTGAGCTAAGAGTCATGTGGTGCGACCAACAAAGTCATGATATCAGAAAGAGACCCTCCCAAGTGTCTGTCAATGTCAATAAATCTCTTGAAATATCTAATTATTTGACTTTTCTATAACAAAGCAAGGTTATTTCAGGTTGTGATGTGATTTCCCAAACATGGGATGACATGGGAAACATTTGATGTTTGTAAAACCCCAAAACAACATAAAAAAAGCTGGTTAAACCACATTGCGTTTTTAAAGTCATTCAGTTTAAATGTTTCTCAAAAAGTTTTTCAAAACCATGTGAATCCAACACAAATACATTTAGCACATATGTTTTGAACTAGATTGTTCTTTATTGTGCACACTCTTGTTTGTCACTGACCCATCAGCTTTTCAACAGGATGAAGTATTTCCTTGGGTGGGCTGACTAAGCTATTGTTCTTCTGATCTGGTTTCATTCCGGTTTTGTATTTGTCATATTTGAAATGGTTGAGAACACAATGTGTAATCACAGATTTCTCTTCCATTTGCTTGTGCAGACTGAAGCAGATGGCCGTAGTTATGTTTATCAAGCACAGTACGGGCCAGTGTACGAACAAGGATGTTGTGACATTCATGAGTTCTAGCTTACAAATCCGCCACCTGAGCCATGACGCACAGAACACACCTCATGTTTATACACACTGAGTCAACTCAGACCACCAAAAAATGCATCAAATATTTAGACTAAGGCAGATCTGTTTCAATGCATTCAGCTGCCAAGGGAATTAATGCATTTTTATGTTTTCCATGCTGAGGCCAAGCTCTGAAAGGCCTCTCTCTTACATGTTTTGTTGTTGTTTGTTCTGTTTAATTTTGCCTCAATGGATGCACATTGATTATATAATAAAAATACAACTCCCTCTCCACCCTTATGGTTTCATGCTTTAGAGTTTCCTTCCATTCCAAAATGTTAGATGTGTACACTTTGTACTTTGCACTTTGTAAAATAAAACACACACACACACACACACACACACACACACACGCGCGCGCACACACACACACACACACACACACACACACACACACACACACACACACACACACACACACACACACACACACACACACACGCGCACACACACTTTGTGTGATTTTATTCACACTTTGAAACGATTCACACTTTGACCTGACCACGTTTTGCTTAAGGGTTTTTTCTTTAATTGCCAATGTGACCTTTTTACACCACATATTGAACAATATTAGGCATTGCTTGGTAATTAGTTGACCTAAATTTGTATTATCTAATTGTGTATTTCATTTAACAGCTGACAGCTTCAATCTAATTCATTTATGAGACAGTCTAACAGAAGGATAGCCAGTGAAATATCAACTGATTTGACTGAGTTCTTGTCATATTTTATTACAATTTTCTAAACTATAGCGAATAAACTGTGATAATGTGAGAAATGTTGAAGGTGTCTGAATAAATTTTGGTTTGACTGTACATACTGGTATACATAAAACGTTTACTTATTCCCAATTCAATCTCTAGAGGGCGATATTGTACAGCGAGTCACTCCAACTGGTTGAACATTTTATATTGCTGAGAGAGAATTTTGGGACAAATGAGAACAAAGAGTATAATGGTATATTTTTGAAAATCTTTCACAATTTCTAGCAACTTTCACAGACTCACCAAACAAACAACATATAATGTTGTTCTACTTTAAAGATACAAAGTAGGCTATTTCAGCATGTAGTCCAATAGTGAGAAAACCAAGTGGAAAGATCTGCTAGACATCCAGGGGGTTCACTGTTGCACCCCGAACGATGTCCGTTCTCACACAAGCCATATGGTGCGCGCACACACACACACACACACACACACACACACACACACACACACACACACACACACACACACACACACACACACACACCCTCGCCTCCAATGGCTGCTCGGTATGGCGCTTGCTGGCTAACATCTTGCAGGACACATAATTAATTTGCCCCGGCGTCTGCCATTTATTTTCCAACCTACATTTTGTTAATTGGACAGAGGAGGTTAAAATCAAATGATGTCTCCGGCTATGCAAGAGCCTGCTAATTGTACGGAATTTGCAAGAAAGGCTACGGCGCTGGCTGGCTTGCGGGAATATTAAGTCATGAGTGATCTTTGCTGGGTGCTTGAGGGAGACTGTTGTCATTAAATAAGGGAATGTGTCATTCATACATGTGCTTTGTGTGCAGATGAACCTCACAGATGTTCATGGCCTTTATTAATATACTAATGAGTGGAGGGATTATAGTGCTAATGATGTCAAAGGTGTTAATGCCACAATGGACAGACTTGAGGTCAGCTATGCTTGAAGAAATAACAGCACAGAGAGGCCCGGGGTCATACCGTTACTGACACTAAGATTGTTCTGCACAGCTCTAAGCCATGAGTTACTCTCAGTATATATATATATATCCTACCCATAGGTTTACCCCATAATATAGAGTTTATCTGGACACACAGACATTGTATGTCCAAATGTTTACCAACACTCACTACGTACAGTATTCAGACAGGAGATTTTTAATTGTTGGACTTTCTATTTCTTAAAACACTGACTGTTCTGAGGTAAATTGAACAGCTATTCTTTAGAAAGAATCTTTCCCTAAATGAAACACTGACTGACTGTTTAGCAATTTTCAACAATTCATTCCCATTAGTATTTTTTTATCTCTAAAGCACAAAAGAAAGAGCTGAATGACATTACAATATCACTTAGAATGTCTTTTATTTAACTGGGGGTTCATTTCCCTCTGAACCTCTGTGTTTTAGAAGGGAATCGGGTGTAATTGTCCCATCGATATCTTTATTAATATCTCAAGGAACTGATGTGGGCTTATTGAACATCTGAAACGCTTTTAAATATTTTGTCGTAGCAAATTGCAGATTGACGATCAGTGGGAGGAAGAAACAGAGTGAAAGTGATTTTGTTTTTCTTCTGAAGTCTAATTCCTCTATATCTGACTCATGGAGCTGCTCTGAATGTGTGTTCTGTGTTAATCACATTGAATGTGTGTTTAAGCACTTGGGCGAATGGCAACTGAGAACTCGCACATTGAGAGTGCTCTCATCGCCCATCTGTTGTTTTTTTCGTTTGTTGTCTTTTTGATTATGGGGTGGAGAGAGAAGGGGGGCTCGGTATATCTGAAACTAAATGCATAACTCAACCTTATTGCTACGGCAATTACCAACTAACCATTAACGATAATTTCAGCACTTAATCACAAAAAATGGCACTAAAAGAAAATGATGATGGATAAAAATGACGGTAGAATAGAAATGTCCTTGTAAAGTGAGGTAATTAAGAATAAATACATTAAAAATGGGGCAATATGCAAATAGTGTTAAAGGTGATGGACAGCGACCAAGAAAAGGACATTACGCTTCTACTTTCACATATACAAGTTATGTCCCCATCATTCAGCAACATTACATTGTTTTTCACAGTTATGCATTTAATCAAGCTAATTGACTATTAAAGACAAACTTAATTAGGATTATAAAAAAGAAAGTAGGCTATATGACTCTGCTTGCTTTTCACTCCTGGTAAACATTAGTAAATGAGCACAGTTATTATCTTAAAGATGGCAGTATGTGTCAGCTTCTTGACCAAGTGAGGGAGGGAGAGGAACACTTGTCGAGTCATATTTCCTTTATCATTCACACAGGAGGTACATGTAGCCCATGGCTTCATGCTGCGTTTACTCATCAAATTTAATGGCAGGGATAGCAGAACCTGATTTTACCAAGTGCAACATCTTTGTTGATCCTGGAAAAACATTGCAATCAACCAATTAGAATTGAGGGACCTTTACAGTTTATGTCAAGTTTTGGCCTACAACCAGGGTTTGCTTGTTATATTCACATAATGTCCCACTGAATATAGGGATAACTTGGGTAGCGTTAGGTTTACAGTTATGGATATGGTTAGGATTCATTTTTTCAGACAGGAAGGTTGTTTTAGGATCAACAAAATATGTTGACCCAGGAACACGTCTAACTCTGCAAAATCAGGACGTGCGCAGGGATACACCTACCCAGCTACCCATAGGCCAATGTTTTTGCTAACTTTTCCATGAAATGCTCTATAAGCATTTTATTATTTTATTGGGTATGCTAAAGGTAAGGGAATTCTATTTTATAATTTTGCAAACATAACGGAAACGTTTCCAAATGTTCAGAGTACAAACTAGCCTAAATAAAAAAATAAAATAAATAAAATAAAAAACAGATGAACCTCCTTCATAACATGTTTGAGGAAAAAATGTTCCATGATATTTGTATGCTAATGTTTTGAGAACATTATTAAATATCATATAATTTTGAAAGAACGTTCAACTGTCTCCATGATTTGCAAGACAGGCCAGCCTGTGCAACCACTTTTAAATCAATAAGTGCGGTAATAACATAATCGTTATGCCAACAAAACATCATACGACCTGTAATCCAGTTTCTAATAACCAATTAGTTTCCATTTCACACGCACTGCATTTAAAGAATCAGCCTCGAGTTGGGGACAATATCTACTAGCTCTAACCCCCACATAAACAGAAAAAAAAAGCCCCGGGGTTCCTCATTTGTTTCTAAGGTAGGCTACACCGCGGCTAATTTAAGCGAGAGGTGTGCTCGAGGTGGAATACGAAACGGGAAAGGGCCTAATGAGGCTTTAAACCACGGACCGGTACGCGAGGGGTTAACGACATTACAAATTACGGCAGCGGAAAGTTGGTCGTGTTCCTCCGGGCGGCGGCACCGCCAGACAGCGCGAGCGCAGCAGCTGCGCGCGGAGGGGCGGCTCGCGCGCAGGGCAGAGTGCCCAGCGCAACGGTCCCCGGCGTTGTTAATCACGCGCTTCCCGCCCTCTCTCTCCTCGCTGTGCTGATTTGCAAGAGCAGATTAATCAGAGCGCGGGGGCCTTGATGAAATTTTGCTGTTATTGTGCCCAATTTTAGCAACATCTTTTATTATCTTCATTATTCATTTATGGGGGGAGGGTGTGCTTGCATGGGGATGATGGTATGGTGAGGGGGGACCAGTGTCAATTATGCAAATGACATTTTCGTGTGTTTTTTTCGCAGATTACTTTATTTGCCCGACATTGTTTGTGAGAATTTAATTATTAAATATTATTACGCTCACGTTTCCGTCAATTTTCTGAGGCTTGGTTTCAACTTGATTTCTCCTCCAGCTGCTCTTCTCTTCGATCTGTGCCAAAATCAAAGTGGCTCGGCTACAATAGGGCCAAATAAACTCCCCTCTATTTAATAAGGATGAAGTTATTCCCTTGTTCTCATCTGCAAGCTCAAAGCAATGATGGCGAGGAAACGCACTGCATATTCATTTTAATGAGCATTAATTGAATTTAAGTTTGTTCAGAATTGACTGCAATTAGGTGCTGCCTTAATGACAAATTAATCTTTCTCTCTTTTATTCAGTGGAATTTGTTTTTCAAAGGCTTTCTGTGGAAGCAACAGAAGGGCGCCCAACAAAGAATACCAATTTCAGCTAGATCCTAGAGATGATACTGAAATTAAAGCTTTATAGTTAGCACACTCAGATTAAATAGCATGTGCACTAACTAGAGATTTAGAATGTTTTTTCCCATATGGACAGGCACTGACAGACTGTATTAAATACTATCAACTTTGATAATACTTTGATAATGCTAATACCTACATTTCACATTTTGAAAGTGTATGAAATCCAAAGGTGGGTGGGGTGTTGCTTTGCCTCATTACTGTTCTTAGTCAGCTTAGTCAGAGAGAGAGAGAGAGAGCGAGAGAGAGAGAGAGCAGATCTATGCCGTCATCTGATTGGATCACTATACAGCTTCTAAAAATGGAGGTTGGTACATGCTGATTGGCATTCAGAGCAGCAGACAGAAGTGAGTAAAAGAGACGTCATCCCATATTTGGTGGCATTTTGGCGAGGGAACATAATATCCAGTGCCTTTGCTATATTTTATATTTATTTTAATATTTTCATTTCTGTATTTCATTGTCCAAAAGGTTCTCAATAGTGAAAAGGTTTTTCAGATTATTAAAATGTTCTTCACACAACTGTTTACCGAAATGTTCTTTGGGGACCCCAAAATGGTTATTTTATAGTATCACTGCAAAACCCCCTTTTGGAACTAAGAGTGCAAGCTTCGTTTGATCATTCATGTGTTTGGATCTCGTAAAAACAATATTTCTAGCCACTCTTGAGGGCATTGTATGTGCAAATGTGTGTGTGAGATACAAATTCCACCGCTGATGCTTCTGGCGTCAATTCTCAATTCTGGTTGCATGCATGTTTGCTTTAGGAAAGGGTGAGGGCCCGTGGGAGCCTGCCACATGGACTTAGTAAGGGGGTGTCTGGATAAGGGTAGGGGGTGGTGCGAATGATGTGTCCTAGGGCACCCTCTTCCTATTCCTCTTCATCCGATTACTCATTAACATTAGCCCACCTTGTGGCACGCTGCTATTTCTGATGCAGCGGGGGGCACACACTTGCATGTCCTCTCCTTTCCCAAGTTGTGTCGCTGCTTGTCCTGACCCAGTAGAGCCTGCCCTCACTGCCACGGCCTGGTTTTTGGCTGGGAGGAACAGCTGTCTACACTAACGAGGCCATCGCGTCGCAATGAACAAAACAACACGGTGGCATACGCGTGAGCAAGACCGCCACTTGGACTCCATGAGGCCCCGGGACACATAAACAACGTCTTAATGAGAATGTGTGCCATTACAGTAATTAACACAGCTCAACGTCAAGCCACTGTCAGATCTCTAGACTTTCAGGAAGGTTTTGTGTTACACACAAGCAGAGAGAGTTGAACTTCCACCGAGAGGCCTTTTCTCGAACCGTCTGCTCGACCGAGGCTATGCCCTCTCCTGTGGATTCACAGAATGGACAATGAATGTTTTCTCATGAAACCGATCCTGGGATGGGAGTGTTATTTGAACATGTTGTATTGAACACTTCTAATTATGTGACATGTATATTGTGGGCTGATATGATCCAGCTATATTTGTTTAATTAGCATTGTGCCAGGAGTAATGAAAGCTATGAATCATAGGTTAAGTACATGTGTATGTTAAACCACAGCAGTACAAACTTAGAATTACACTAGTGTTTTCCCAGTAATTCCTCTTGCATTGGTTGGTGTCAGCAAAAGTTACTGAGAGAGAAAAAAGTTTCTACAGGGAGTCTATTCTACTATGCGGAATACGTTGCCTTGGGTGTGAAGCATCAGCTAAATCGTTTTCTTACTTAAAACTAAATTACTAATTTTTTAAAATAAAAATGTACTTGAGATGCAACATTGCACAAGATATTAAAACATGTTTTAGATAATATTACACTAGTGTATTTTGTCTTACTGCACTGGATTTTTTTTCCCACTTGTTTTAAACTTTTTAATACTTAAAAGAGTTTTGTCATTAATTACCTTCATGTTGTGAAGACTTTTAGACTTTAAGACTTTTAGTCATCTTCGAAACACAAATGAAAATACATATGATCATGAACAGATTTAATTTATGCTTTTATTAACATAAACATTGTTAAATGCACAACCACATCAAATATGGTCAATGGAAGTTCAAAAGTGCTTGCTTAATGCAATTCATATGGATTACGTTTACTTACATATTATAAAAGTTTTTGTTATTCATTTGTGTTTTGAGAGGAATAAAAGTCTTATGTATTTAGAACAACATGAAAGTAAATGATAACATGTTAAAAACGTTTTCGTCATTCATTTGTGTTTTGAGATGAATAAAAGTCTGTAAATTATAACAGAATTATGATTTGTATACAACTATAAACAAAAAGTGTGTGTGTGTGTGTGTGTGTGTGGGGGGGGGGGGTGTCGGTCTCCACGGCTGTGAACCGCACCTGGCGTGCGCCTGGCAAATCCGCCGTTATAATAGCAATCCGCCATGGAACAAGCGCGTCTGCTCTTAAAGGGAATGTGAGAGGACGCTCTGATTGGTTTATTTCATGTTACACCCAAACCACACCTATGAATAATGAAGCTACTTCAGACCAACCCATTTTAGATTTAGTCGTTTATCCCGCCGGTATAATAGCAACAGCGCCCGGGATCCGCCCACAAAGTTACTTGCGTTTCGCGTTTTATACTTGCGTTTCAGATCGTTAAAATAGGGCCCAATATTGCAGATCTATTTTTGCTCTGCAATGAAAACATTTCCAAAGATGTCAAAGCCTGACCAATCGGGCAGCATCTCGGAGTAAAGCCCAATTTATACTTCTGCGTCGAACTACCGCCATAGCTACGTCGTAGGCTGTGTGTAGTGCGCATAGCCTTCGGCGTACCCTGACGTGCACCTCTCCGAAAATGTAACAACGCGTCAATTCTACGTGCACGCAAGCGCTTTGATTGGTCTGCTAGAACCTCTCCCTCTGGTTTCACATGCTCCCTCTGCATGTGTAATTGTTCGTCAACGCGGACAACGACGCATAAATATAAATGAAAACCAACGCGTTGCCTACAGCGTAGAGGCTCCGGTGTAGGTCCGACGCAGAAGTGTAAATCAGCCTTAACACATCGTTTATAATGAATCAATGTGTTTGGTTCAAAATGGTTGAATGAATGATTCAATGACTTACTTATTAAGTCAGTCACCAACTAGTGCTAACTAGTGGCGTAATGTATGTTTTCCTGACATGCTTGTGCTTACAAACACACAGCAACCTTAGAGCGCTCGATTGATGATCTCCCCCTTCTCTCAGAGCATTTGTGTATTCTGGAGCGTTTCTAATTAGCAATGAATTATGGGGCTTAGTGGTGGAATAAAGTGTGTGTTTGTATAGGAAGGGGAAAATTAGAACTAGTGTGATTGAGATTCAATATAGTGGCCTGGATAGTTTTCCACCCTCTTTTGTTTTGTCCTACATTGCTATAATTACAGTATCCTCAGTTTGATATGTGGTGAATTTGATTATGAGTCCCTTGAAGAACAGATGTGTTGTGCATTAGCAATCAAGGCTGTGCAAATTCAGTGAATATGAACTGAAACCATAACAGGTGCACCTGGTAAAGAAAAATGGTAGTTAGATTAAAAATAATGATGAAAAGGATTGGGGGGAAGTGTTACCCCCCCCCCCCCAACACACACACTTAGTGTCTTTAATAACATTGTTGGTTCAAGTATGGAGATACATTGAAATTCTGAAGTCATAGCGCTTATGTACAGGAGCCTTGTATTAATGAGTCATTGCAGGCTATATTATGTTTAATTAGCTGCTTTATATAATGAGGTGTTCATTTCTAATGAAGGGAATTCACTGTGAGTGGCACATCTGCAAGAATAACTCATGCAATCAGCAGTGCTCGGACCCATGCAACTGCAAATGAGACTCGCTTACCCCGAAATGAATTACATCTCTGCGCTTTCTCAAAAAGTCCATTAATTAACTGTCCTGACATCAAGGTCTTTTTCTTAATTTCATGTGCCATTAGCATAATAAACACAATTTGAGTTAGCACAATGCGATCAGTTTAATGGATGCTATTTATTTTACTCTATTATTTAAAGGTCTGGTAATAGGACGAAGAAACATAAATTTAGTCATATGGCCCCTTTATGAGGAATTCCCTTCAGAGCCCTGTACCATCACAGATGTTCGTTAAAGCTTGGTCACATACATTTGGCCAGTGTTTGTCGACTTCATTAATTTGCACAGTGGTAAGGCTGTAATTTTAGAACGTATTGGGCAGTGTAACCCTACTTCTGTACTCTGGCTTTCACATTCATTACAAATAGACAGTCATTCCCACCAGTGAAATATCAGGCCTAATTTTTTTTTTTGTAAAAGGGGGATGAATACAAGAATAGATTCAAATATAATTTATACATACAATGACTTCAATATGTCTCTGCAATGATGAGAATGTTTTTTTTTTTTTTTGGGGGGGGGGGGGGTAATGATGTGTACACTAACATTTATTCAAACTCAATGGAAAATATATACTACCTTTTATTTCACCACTTGTTTTAAATGGTTGTTAAATAAAGAGCCATTAAACTGAAATTTGTAAATTAAAAGAAAAATTTTCAAAACCCTAAGAAACAAAACATAAATACAGAGAGTACATTTCTAAAAACATGTCTTGTTGAAAATAAAAGTTTTTTCCTTATCATGGACACTCATATTTGTCATTATACTACAGGGCTGTTGAATGCTTAATTCTGATTGGTTGACAAATGTTCTAAGGTGTGCAAAAGTAGTTCCAGATAGGTTGTTACGATCTGGCTGTTAAAATACATCTCACGGGTCACGACGAAGGAGAATAAACACAACAGTCTTTATTAAATCCACTGACAGAAACACAGGAGTTCACCGGAGAATAATATAAACACAAGCACTTAAACATAGACAATGACCGACAAAAAAAATTAACCAAACAGGAAGTATTTATACTCAAGGAACATGAGGGAACTAAATGCAAACAGCTGGACGAGGATAAAATGATTAGTAACCATAGAGACTAACAGAAACGATGGGAACGATGGGAACGAACCAAACAGAACATAATCGTGACAGTACTCTCCCCTCCCAGAAGGCGTGTCCTCGGGCCGTAACCAAAACTCCTGTGTAGGGAGGGAGGGGGCTTCGGAGGTGGGCGTGGAGCTGGCTATGGACAGGGACCTGGAGGAACCGACGGAAACAGTCACCATGGTGGAACGGACGGTGGGAGGAGCCAGGGTGGAGCTTCAGAAGAATGTCCATACAGAGGGGACCGACTTTCTCTCCCACTCAAACACACACACATACAGTATGGACACACACGTGCAAAGAAACGTGTTAGCATAGCTGATTGACGTGTTGTAAATCCTACAGATCCGATTATCTGACCTGTGGCACAAACTAACATGGCGCCACCCATCGTTATAAAGGTGTTTATACAACAAAACACATCCACATGCACATATTTGACAATCGGAATATCAGTGTTTCATACTATAGCTAATAAATGTGTGAATATTTAGAATAAAAAAGGAAAAATGACATAAAAGCAGATCATCATTAATTCAGCGCTGTGTTGTGGTTGCGCTGTGTCACGTGACAAGCAGTGACGCGTCACCATGGAAACAATAAAGTGACAGATTCGAAATAACAGTCGCCTTGAAAAACTCACGCTGGGGGGTCAATTAGAATATTTTAAACTCACGTGTGAAAGGGTTAAATAGTTTAACAACTTAAAGGCCACATGACATTTCACATTAGCGAGGTAATAACGGCACTGTTTTTGGAGCAGATAAACTTACAGTTTGCTAGTCGTATAGATGCGGGTGCCAAACACTGTTGAGAGAGACACAGATTTAGGTAATTTATACATGCTTAATCTCTCTCTCTCTCTCTCTCTCTCTCTCTCTCTCTCTCTCTCTCTCTCTCTCTCTCTCTCTCTCTCTCTCTCTCTCTCTCTCTCTTTCTCTCTCTCTCTCTGCTCTCGATGATTCAAGCTTCCGTTATTAGCTCTAAAATTACATTTTGGAATTAGCAAAAAAGGCTTGGGATTAGATGCGTGAGAAATTAGTCCAACACACAAGAGTATTTTAAGGTTGTTACACCTTGGTTGTGCATTATTTTCCAATAATTCAATGGCCCGTCATCAATTATTCCTTACTTGACCTGCGTATAATTAGACATGAAAAAAGCGTACATAAAAAGTCATAGTAGATAAGTGCTCCGCCTATCTTTTTTTCTTTCCCTTCCTCCCCAGCAAGCAATAGCCGTCATTTCACCATCTAGGTTAACTATAGACCCGATATAGTCCAGCTATGAGTAACCCACTTCTAGCCAAAATAACCTTGAATTTGGTTACATGTAGTTTTTGCCAAAATACCTTGCGAGATTCCATCATGTAAGCAAAGTCAACAGTGATTACAAGGTACTTGGTTTCATTTCTTTGACATGTTATCTAATTGATGACTAGTCTATTCTTGGGCTATGATTAGACGTCTATTAAATTTTCACTGACATGCAGCCCAAATTTAGCCTTGTTTTAGCCTAGATATCAGGGCTGTGTTTGGACGTCTTTTAAATGCAAAATTGCTTGCTGGGTCCTTTCTTCCCATTCTCTGTTTTTATTTTTAAAAAAACAACCTTCATTAAAACAATACAGTATATTTAATTCCTAGCAGCGAATTAGTTGTGACCTTATGAAGGCCTGATCTGGAGGTGAGACATGATTAGAGTTATAGTGGAGGACAGATACATCATTATCTCATTGAGTCTTCTACACTGCCTGCTTGCAGAAGCGTGTTCCAACTCCGGCTGGCTGTTCAGCACTTACTCTCCTCTTAGGACCCAGGACAGACTTAATCATCAGTATTCCACAAGCGGGAACTGCCCTCCAGTTCTCTTCCCGTCTATTAGAGATCCGGCTTCTGCCCCATGGTAATGTACCAGTCCTCACTAGACTTCTACTGTAAATGAACTGCCCTAATGTGGAGGAGGACTCACTAACTCCATGTAGAAAATGGAATAAATTAGGCTAGGTGAGGACAAGACACAACTTGTATTTATAGAATACTTTATGATTTCCAATTTGGTCTGACAGTTTGTTCTATGCGCCTTCTCATTGCCATTCGGGGTTTATTAGTAGACAGTGTGTCCGTGCGCTCTACATAGTCAGGCAAAGACAAGCTGAGAGTTATGGGTATGGTAGAGCACTAATGGGAATCTATTCAGTCTGAACTAGCCAAGTTTCTTTATGAATGATGTATGTCACACTGAAAATATTTCAAGTGTTACCTTTGTTACCGAGGACAGTGCTTCACCCAACTTCACAATGCATAAAAATGTTTTCTGTCCAGTAATTTTAGATAGAAAAAAAATACTTTTTGTCCCACATATTCCAGGAATGTCAGCTCAGAGGGATGAATAATAGATTATGTCCTGACCGGAGCTCTTATCAATTTGCTCTAAATCTTTGCGACCATCTTGGCCTCCAGATTTTGTCCCGTTTCCTGTGACACAAAGCCTTTTTGACCAGAATCAATTATCTGTGGCTTGCTGGGGTGCTGTCTCATTAAAGGCAGGTTGGGTTACCCCTAAGCTCTGCTGGTCATCCAGTGGCGCCACACGCACATGGCTAATGACTGGAGATCGATTGGCCTGTAACCTGAATGCTGTTTGTTTTGGTATAACATTTGCCATGCTCACAATGGCTCATGCATCGCAGCAGACAAACGCATGGCTCACAGGGGAGGGCAAGTCAGAGTGCATCATACTGTATGCAATGGTTTTTCGAATTGACACACAATTCCTTTCTTTCCCATTTCAATGTCCTATCTTTGAGAATAACAAATATTACACTCTGATCATGTTACAATAAAGCAAAAATCTTACTGAAATGGGTCAAAACCCAGTCTGAACCCTTCATTTATTATTCTGACTGAATTGGTCCATTTTTGAAAACACAAGTGACGAAGAAGAAGAAACAAGCTAAATAATATGTAAGCATATGCATATTTAAAATAATGTGATCATCAAAAATAAACAGCATACAAATCAAAACTGAAATGTCGACCCAGAAACAAGCTTTGAGGGTGTTTTGATCGTTCTGAATAAAAAACATAATTTTCTCACTATAGTCAAGTCACCTCTTGAACATTTGTAGAATACTTTATGATTTCCTATTTGGTCTGACAGTTTGTTCTATGCACCTTCTCATTGCCATTCGGGGTTTATTAGTAGACAGTGTGTCCGTGCGCTCTACATAGTCAGGCAAAGACAAGCTGATAGTTATGGGTATGGTAGAGCACTAATGGGCATCTATTCAGAATATATTCAGTTGGAATTAGCCAAGTTTATTTATGAAACATATATTTTTTTTTTATATGAAACTTGCCTATATTCAAGTGTTGATAAAAAAAGAAATGCATGAAGCTATAAAATGGGTTTTGCATGTTCAGATATCAAAATATTCTGGGGGTCATGAAAATTTTGTGAAAATTATCAAAAATGGTTGCAGTGGCTGGCTTTTTTCATAAAACTCTAGCGGGAAAAAAGTTAATATGGTTCCCCTTCAGTTGGTCACTCCGACGCCACATATAGGAATCTCGCTAGAGAGGCCAATCTACTTCGAGTGAAACTAAACGAGCCAATGCACATTGGTGTGCAATCATTAGCATCTGCTGCTCTGCCACGCAGCGTGGGTATATAATGCATACCCACTTCAGCCTATTGCTTCGGAGCTGAGCGTTTCAATGCTGTTATCTACAACAGAGTGTGACAAATGAGAAAGCTCTTCAGGAGGATATTCTCGTGTCTGGTGCGGGCGACACAGTGCGGCAGCGGCGTCGACTTTCTTCTCTCTCTCTCTCTCTCTCTCTCTCTCTCTCTCTCTCTCTCTCTCTCTCTCTCTCTCTCTCACTCTCTCTCTCTCTCTCTCTCTCTCTCTTTCTAGCTTTTGTTTGCCTTTTAAACAAAAAGAGCTTACACGGGTGGGTGGCGTCTTTTTAAAGATGTCACTCTACCTGTGTGTTTCTGGATGCGGTCGTTACCTGGGATCGCAGGATCGTCACAAACTCTGCGTCGCGTGTCTGGTTATTGAACACGCTTAGGCAGCGTTCGTGAATGAGTCATGCACCTATTGTGGGAAGACGACCATCTCGGAGCTACGGTCGAGACTCTCGTTCCTGTAAAGGGGCGGAGTCCCTGTGCCTCTGCCGCGATCTAACCCTCCTCAGAGGGTTACTTCAGGCAGTAATGCAGGTGACCTGAGGATCACGGTGAGCGTGCTTCCTTCGGGGAACCAACCCCCTAGGAACCCTCACACGCTCCGCAGCCAGTAGAGACGCAGAGGGAACACGCTGGACCATCCACGAGGTGTGTACCAGCCATATCCCCTGATGACCAGATGTCGATCGCTGCATCGGAGGGTGGGTCAGATTTCTCCAGGGACGACGATTCGGCTGCGCTGCCCCCTTCGGGAGTGGCAGCGTTGCCCCGAGTCGCACCCGGAGATGATGGCCATGCTTTTCCAGGCCGCCAACAGGATCGGGCTCGTGTGGACCCCTCCACCGTGGCCCATGCCCTCGTGTGCATGAGGAGCATGGACGGCACCTTTTACTGCCTGAAACCGATGCAGTGGCTCCTCCTCCCTCACCACCCTTAATGGCGGGGTGACTAAGGGATACATGCACATACCCCCAGTGGAATGGGCCGTTGCCATGCAACTGTGCCCTAACTCCACCTGGCGGGGAGAGCTGCCTCTATCTTACACGCTATGGCGTGACAACTACATTCTATAACCAAACTCAAATCCATACATTTTCGGGACTTACAACCACATTCTCGGAAAACTCACTTTGTATGAACTGAACCGGACTGGAACACTATTATATCATACAGTGCAAGTGAGCCGCTCTGAGCTGCACAAATGCATGTCTAGCGTGAATTATGGGTATTCGTGTTCCACTTTCGGTAACAGCGATAGAGATTTGTGTCATATTGAAGGTTTTAGAAAAGTCACTGTTCTACACCGAGGCTGTTCCGGTCAGTTTTGTGTTCCTCATGCGACTCAATGCTCCACTCTCCACCCAGATATAAAAGCTGCTGGTGGTTAAAGCAGCACTAGGTAACTTTTCAACCTTCATAATATATTTCCAAGTCTCTTGTGATGGTACATCGACTTACAATAGGTTGAATGACACGTCTGCCATAGCCTGACGGGGTCTGTAGCGTTTTTAACCGTACTTTTAAACTTCGGGTTTCGGGTAGTAACCGGCGAACAAAGAGAACTACAAAATTCGACTGCTTTACGGCATATACATCACTTCCACCACCACCCCCACTTCCTTAAAATCGGACGTGCGAGGCAAACTAGCGTTTGTTTGCCAAATGTTATAGTCATGGACGAAGCAGCACAGAAAAGCTAGAAAGCAAAGGTTTTGTCGGAGAAAAGCAAAAAGTGGAAACGAGAAAGTGATCGCATTAAAGGCAGAACGAGGATCAACATTGGGCCAGCGTTTTCTCGCTGGCGTGAGCTGAAGGAGGAGGAGGGGTGCCCGACCGATGCAGACTTTCAAATATCAAATGAAAGCCTATGTCTAAACGGCGTGTACAAGTTTGGTAGAGGCTACATTCTTGCAAGTAAATATATAAGTAAATATGTACAAAATCATATTTTAGGATACCTAACACGTCTGTGATATTTGTTTATTTGTCTTGCCTCAAGCTATAATGCAAATCGATTTGTAAAATTTGCAGATTCATCTATGGTAGCTTGATATTATAATATTGACGATATATGGTTATTATCCACCACTCAAACATTGCATTGAAGTATCATATAGATTCAGTAAAACGGTAAATGACAGCTTTAGCATAGGTTCTGCCAGGAAGACTCAATCAGCGTGCCACATATTACTTCTCTTCTAACCAATCATGTGCTAACACTCACAGTATAAAAGATCGGTACTTACATTCGTCTGAGTTCGCAGATGCTGACGCTGCCAAGTTCCTCCTTCCTCCCCAACCACCACCAAGATGGTACCTTCCCCTTCATCCTCCCCACCACCACCAGGATGGCCCCTTCCTTAACCTCCAGGGGGGGTTGGCTGCGCCCCTGCCTTCGTCTTCAGGCAGGATATGCAGATTCCGCTACCCTCGCATTGCTCTCTAAGGACGGGGCCTACGCCAAAGAACTTTATAAATTCATGCTTGCTGGGCTGTTAATAAATATACGCTGTTATATCAATTTATCTCCCGAGTCTTTCTGGTAGAACCAATAGACTAGGCTACTATAATGACGCTGGCTTGTAAACGTGAGCATCGTGATCATTTGTCGTTTGAAAAAAAAAGTAAAACCCATGAAATTATATTCATATGACATCCTGAAATATATGCCACTGTACCTGGGATGAAGACATTTCACACGCGACGCAAGCAGAACACATGCATGTGAACTCCTCCTACAGTGTTCAGGGCTATCAGGGTTGTCAACAAATGCACGTGCATGTAGGATGACAGAGTTTACGACAGTAGTAGAGGACAATACTGTTTCCCAACTGTAGGGGGACCCCGAGAGCAATAGTTACCTGGTGTTACTTTAATGAAGATTTAATGATGGATAAACTCACAAACTCTTGCTGCCATCTTTGATATAACTTTGGTCACTGTCGATATGGCCGCATCCAAAATTGCATACTCATTTGAAAAGGTACTTATTTTTAATAAACAATGACTTCACAACCATTAAAAATATATTTTTTAGTATGAGTGTGTGTAATATGAATGTAATCCGGACGTACTCGCCATGCTGCCATTATCAAGTGACCTACCGGCGTCAGTTACGTCACTTCACTGCCATTCACAAATCCTCTCCCGTGGCCTCATGGGATTTTTAAAGTGTCCATTATGTGCACAATTCAGAATCTAGTTGTTGGTCATCCAGGTGCTTTTTGTCTCTTTTATGAGCTACTGTAATTTTCTGTTTGAACAGAATTTTTTTCGAGACATTTACTGCAAGTAAATGCTGTTGTCAATCCAAAAAACTGACAGTGTGAACGTAACCTATGTGTTCCAAAACCACGAATCACCATGCGAATATTTTTTACACATTAAACTAGACAATATTGTATGAGTTGTACTATTTGCATCATAATTATACTGTACTGTCAGTTTATATATTATAATAGCCATTGCAAATCTGGCTTATTTAGAGACACCAGCTACAATTTGGTTAGTTTTGTTTGGTTAGTTTTGTGGTGAAACGTCTTTATGTAATACACTAGTGGAATGTACTGTTTTTTTTTTTTTGCAGAGATCAAGGAGTGTGGAGGCTGTCGATCTGCACCAGTGAGAAAAACCTGTAAACTTGTGGTTGTGAAATAAGTCTACTTTGTTGGCATACATTTCACGAGTTTACATGTTAATGAAATCTGATGTAATATTATAATGCATTTTGGCTTGCTGTCCGGGGGGAGGGCTCCGAGCTCAGAATTCGGCCCGACCCCAGAGTACTCCCCCCATAACTTTAGAGATCATAGGTATCTATGAGCAGACCCAGCCGAATGTGGGGTGAAGGGGTGGAGGTGGGATGCTGAGAAATTAGTCATGAGACAGGAGGTAAGGAAAGGCTTTATTTATACTGGCTCCTTCTTGTGCTGATTGGATGATTACCTGAACATGCTCCTCCCGAACTTTGTTACATAAAACTTCATTTCACGAGTTTACATGTTAATGAAATCTGATGTAATATTATAATGCGTATTTGGCTTGCTGTCCGGGGGGAGGGCTCCGAGCTCAGAATTCGGCCCGACCCCAGAGTACTCCCCCAAATGCCAGATAAACGAAGGACAGCGAGCGTAGAATTTAGCCCCCCAAAAAGTGAAGGGTATGTATTTACCAAGGAACGAGCTTGCCTGTTCGACTGGGAAGGCTCTCGCAACGTCCGACGGGAACTTGGATGCTCACGGCATCGGACGGATAAGCCCATTCTGCAGTTGAACTGACAGCTCGCTGACGCAAGAATTATGCGAGCGTGAATTTGTGGACGAGTTTAACCGTTCACCTAGGAGGGCTCTCGCGGCGTCCGATGGGAACTTATATGCTCACGGCATCGGACGGGTAAGCCTCGCCAGGTTGGACGGAGGGCGCCCGCTGGACTCGGTCGGGAAGGCTCGACCGGCGCTTCGAAGGGGGGGCTGGGGCACGGGAAAGACCCCTCACGTCCCGACGAATGGGGAGCCCACCTGGCGACACGAGCGCGGACGTCCGGCGACGACTAAGACGGGCAGACTCTCACTGCAATTCGAACGGGAGGGCTCAACCAGCGTTTTGGAAGGGGGACGGAACCCGGCCTTCGAACGGGTGAGTCATCGCTGCGTGCGAACGGGGGAGTCTGCATATGATTGAAAACGTTCCCTGTGAATATTAAGCGAGCGTGCAAGCGGCGAGCCCAGATGAACGGAAGGTTTGGTGTAACGGATGGAACTGAATGAGGCGCAGCAGGTGATAATTATAATTAACTAATTAGTTAGGGCTTGGTGAGCATTTCTGATGTAGAAACGGCTTGATCTAATATAGGTTTTGAAGGCATTCGATGACCAGCGACCGAGGGTTTTGATTTGTTGTTGGGAGAGACCTTTTTGTGCGGCTGTGGTAGCTGCTCCGATGCGGAAGGAGTGGCTAGAGAAATGCTCTGCTGAGACACCGGATTTGATGAGGACTGCTTTAAGATGCTTTTGGAACCAGAATCTCGTAGCTGGATGGTTGGAGTCGTTAGTAAAAAGTGGGTCGAGTGGGGATTTGGACGTGGAACGTTTGTACTGCAGGTAATTAAAAAGCGCATGGAACGGTTGGATGGGAGTTTGAAGATTGAAAATATATACGAAGTGACCTCTTTTATCTTTGTCCATTTTGCTTTGTTTAATGAAAAATGATATGGTTTCATTATCTACGACCTGAAGGTCTGACATAGTGGGATGGATATTTGGGTCGAATAAGGAAGTGATGGTCAGTTCGGAACAGCGAAGGAAACCGAAGAATGCTAGGATGAACATAGCTTCCAACGTATAGGCGGTGTTGGTGGAGTGGTATCCAAGACGGAGTGATGAGATGCATCTGGTGAGTATATCGATTGTGATTGGTTGTCTGGTATCTGGACGCGTGGGGCGGGATCTTTGGATTCCCTTAACTAGAAGGGACGTTTGGGAGTTATTTATTGCAGGTGTAGGTTTACCGTGGATTAATTTATGGAAGAATTGAATGCCGCTTAGGTAGCTTTTAATGGATCCGGCTTGGAGACCTTTGATACTATGAAGATGAGATATGAATGAAGTAACTGTTAAAAGAGAAAATTCGGGAAACGACAGGTTGTGAGAGAGGTGGAATGATTTGAACGATTTCCATGCGGTGTAATATGTTTGCAGGGTTCTGGGAGGGTTCTGGCTTGGAGGATGGATTCGATGGACGTGTCCAGGAGGGATTTTAGCGGATGGTTTATGGGAAGATCAGCTGAGAATAAGGAGGTACTGGGGTTGGAGTGGGGTCTGCTTCTGGTGCCAGCATCCTGAATTTCTGAAAAGAGAAACGGGAGAGAGAGTCAGCAATTTGATTTTGAGCTCCTGGGATGTGTTTTGCAGTTATTAAGAACTGGTCGCATGCGGAGATCCATATGAGGCGTCTGAGGAGTGGCATGGTGAGCGAGTGGCATGGTGGCATGGAGTGCAGGTGAGCGAGAACGACCTTTGTTGATACAGTGTACGGTTGCTTCGTTGTCGCAATGGATTTGGATGCTTTTGGTTGACCATTCTTTCCCCCATAGGGAAGCTGCGACGACGATTGGGTAGAGCTCGAAAAGGGCAGAGGAGGCTGAAGACTGGGGTGTGTCTAGCAGCTGAGGGGGCCAGGGAGACGCGCACCAGCGTCCTTGGTAATAGCCGCCGAACCCGATCGAGGGTGCTGCGTCTGTGAACAGTTTGATATCAAGGGGGAGAGAGATAAAGTTGTCGTAAAAAAAAGTTAAGCCGTTCCACTGATTGAGGAAATTAATCCATAATTTTAGCTCGTTTTTTGACTCGCCAGAAAGGATGATCCGATCTTCCAGCGCATGAACGGATGACATGAGGGCTAGGAGATGCGTGATAAAGGGTCGGCCCTGTGGAATAATGCAGTGAGAGAAGTTTGCGTTTTGAACAATCTGTGCTGTCTGTAAAATTGGATGCGATTAGGATGATGCGATCAATTTTTTCCTTAGGCAGCGAGGACTGGAATTTTACTGAGTCCAGATTGATGCCTGGGAACTCGATGGATGTAGTTGGACCCGATGTTTTCTCCTGGGCTAACGGAATCCCTAGCTCGGCGAAAACTTTTTTCACTATGAGGAGGTGAGCCTCGGGGATGGTGTCTTGAGGTGAAATTATTAGAAAATCGTCGAGCAGGTGGAGAAGATAAGGAATTGCGTAATTATTGGAAAGGATCCAACATATGGCTTCGGAGAGCGTGTCAAAGATTTTTGGGCTGCTTTTGCAGCCGAAAGTTAAGCGCACGGCGAAATAGTACTTTTTCTGCCAGTTTACCCCGAATAAGTGCCATGAATCGGGGTGGATAGGCATTACTTTGAAAGCAGAGGAGATATCTACTTTTGCAAGCCATGCACCTCGTCCAGCTATTTTAATCATGGTTATGGCTTGTTCGATATCATGATAGTTGAGAGAATACTCTTCGAGAGGGATAAGACTATTGATGCTCGGATACGGAGAATTATGGGGGGCTGAAAGGTCGATTATCAACCGCTTTTTCCCAGAGAATTTCCTGGTAGCCACGCCTATGGGGCTGATGCGAAATTTGTCGCCACAGTAATCGCAGACGTGGAGAAAACGACAGCGTTGTCTTGGGCATCTCCCTTCGTTGAAGTTCCTACAGACTTGTCTATCGGGTGCCGAGTATGGTGCTCTGATTGAAAAATCTTCTCTTGCGTGACGCGGAATGTAACTTGTGGATTTGGCATTCTGCTCTGGGCAGGGAGGGATCGATGGATTGATTTGGGGGCAAGCCGTGGTGGCATGGATTGTGGATCTGCAGATTGCGCAGGAGATATTTCTGCACCCGAGGAAGACTCGGTTATGGAGATCGGTGTCCAACGCTCCCCAATAGGGACACTGATTCCACTGGGAAACGCGGACGGCGCATTTTGCGGAAAACAGCTTGTGGTACGTATAAAAATGACTTCCCCCGTAAGACAACGCGAGCTCCGCTATGATGGAAAGATAATCGTTCAGCTCGCCCCGTCTATGGGGGAAAGATGAGCATATGATTTCTGTATAGCGGCTGAAGGCAATACAGAATTCGGCCAGTGACAGTGAACGCGATGTAACCTGTGCGTTATTTTTTAGAGTGACTGAAATGTCGCCGCAGTCTACTTGGCGATTGGACTCAGCTGGGGGAAACAAGGACAGGAGAGAACCCAAATCAACATCTGCACCTGTGAGGATTTGGGCTCTGATGTTGTTCGTCACTGGAGGAGGTTCTGTGGCTACTGCATTCGGAGGGGCTGGTTGAGGAGTGGCTGAGAAGAGAGAGAAAGGAGAACGCACTTGGAGAGGGTTAAAGGGGGGGAAAAACGGGGCTGTGGCCGTTTGCGGAGGCATCCTCGCGCGGAGATCGGCCCCCGGGTTGGTTGGAGGAGGAATAGGAAGAGCATAGTGTGGAAGGGGAAGAGGAAGGAAATGCGCCGGCGATTGACCGGCTAACAGAGGCATCCTCACGTTAGGGTAAGCACCTGACGCTTGGGAAGGAGGAAAACTGAAAGAAGTAGAAGGGAAGAAAAACGATTGGGCATCGTGTAAGAAAGTGGAACTGCCGGGATCTAGAGTGTGAGGTACCGCGATGGGAGGGGCTGAGGAGGGGAGTTGACCTGGAGCAGGTTGACGCCCTTCCGTGACTGGTTCCGGGGCGTGGCCCAGGCTAGCGGAAGGTCTGCGACGACGTGGCGCGGGGGCGGGGGCGGGGCCCGGCGCTGCAAGTGAGGAAGGAGATACTGCGGGACGAGCGATCGGGCCCGGCGAGCCTTGCTCGTTCGAGCCGATGGGATTGGAGCTGAAACAGAAAGGGGAGAAGATTGTAAGGTGACATATAAATCAAATAATTCTGCTTTTTTCATCCTGCGGGAGAAATTTGCATCAGAATTAATTAGGGCTTGTCTTAGCCCCTTAACTGTCCACTTCCCTATGGGAGGGATGTTTGGGGGAGCTGGAAGGTGGGAAGCCGCGGAGGAAGACGATGATGAAGATGATGAGTTCCTCGCTGGCGGTGGTGAGGGGAGTCTTCGGCGTCTTGGAGTATGCGGAGAGGATCTGGAAGGCCGACGTCCCCTGCCTAAGGATGGAGGCTCAAAGTTGTTGGCTGCTGGAGAAGAAAGAGTCGCTGGATCTGCGTTTTGCGGTGGAGATGTCTCCGTGATGAAAGATTCATCGTCGGAGGGGAAGAGCTCTAACTCGGACATGACTGCACGAAGGCGGAGTCTAATGCTGAGAAATTAGTCATGAGACAGGAGGTAAGGAAAGGCTTTATTTATACTGGCTCCTTCTTGTGCTGATTGGATGATTACCTGAACATGCTCCTCCCGAACTTTGTTACATAAAACTTCATTTGGTGAGTGCTATGAAGAAATGTTGGGCTGATCCAATATTCTCGAGTCCAAACTTTACACTTGTTTGGATTTTATGAACTCCATAAAGTAGAAATAAGTGCACAATGTTTGCTGCGGGAAGAAATGAAAACAACAGTAAGTATCTGAAATCTAAAACCATTTTCTTCCTGGACAATGAATATGAATTGTCCATAATGTTTCATTCAGCATTTCTATGCATTGAGAGTGTCCTGAGTGACCTTTCCATTGTCCTTCACAGTAAAAAAAAGATATTACAGTATGATAGCTTTAATTGTACATTATCATTTGGAGATGCATGTGGAATCCACCATTGACAGTAATGTTCATTAACTGCCCTTTTGACCTGAGTGCCTGTTCACACCAATAACTAAAAAGGATAACATCCAATTCATTATAAACCTACTGCAATTTTGTCATCTCCCGCTTTAAATGCTCAAGCTCTTTAAACCAAGATGGATTCTAATTGGCTGTCAATGTTTTTGAAAAAAATCGCTGTGAAAGTGACTTCAATTTATCTATTGTTGCAATTATCATTATAGTTGTAGTCTATGGACTCTGCTAGTCCTTTACATTTAGAATGATTTTTAAAACTATATATTTATTATCGTTATCATTATAGTTATCATTCTTGGTGTGAAAGGGCCTTAACAGTTGTAAACAGTAATCAAAGGAAAGTAAAGACAGGGAGACTCCAAAGGGTCTTACCCCTTGAAGCGTGCATCCCCTAATTTTGTGTGATATCCTTAATTAACAGGGAAAGTCTGCAGATACTCCACTGGTTTTAATCAGCTCAATACCCAGATCTCATCCCCCCTAGAACATCCAACATAGATCTAAAAAGTGATAGTAAGCCACTTTTGTTCCTGCTTTCCTTAATTTCTTTCAGAGTAGCATCAGTTTTCCAATGCAAGGAATTCAAGTGTTTTCCTCATTACTAACAGGCATCCAGTGGTTTGTATTTGAGTGTATCCTGGGGTCTAACCAGAACAGGATGATTCCCCAGTGGGCTGTCTGTCTGAGAATGCACATTCAGGGTCACGGAGAGCTGAAAAATTGACCAAAAATGTGACTGGAGTGATTTTTTTTAGTTCCTATGATTATTAACATCTTCATAAAGACCTAGTACTGTGGATGTCTGTAATGTTTAGCAATGCTAATTTATATGAAATAAGCATATTTATGGTATAGGCAATATAAATTAAATTTACCTAAAGTAAATATTTTTTATAAATGTTTAAATTAATTATGTTCTCTTTAGTACAATGACAATATTATACAGTGCCATTCTTGTGCAACAGCAAGTGTTTAATAACCGTCTCATTGAGACTCTTGGAATACTATTATTCATACTTTTTATACATTTCTAGAAGGTAAAACACGGTAATCTACTGTTATGGGAATGTGTAGACCCATGGAAAACACATGATTCTGGTGGGATTAAAGTCATGGAGAAGTTGTTTTTATTTATTATAGTTCCAGGATGTTGTACTTGGTGAAGTTGTGGTGACCAGAAGCATACAAGTATTTATTTGAAATGCTGCTCTGACTGTATGTTGAAACCTGGATATTTATTTATTCATTCAAATGGATACAGTGCTGTCTGTAACCTTCCTGCTGCAAAGTGAATGTCGTGAACTCTCTCTCTCTCTCTCTCTCTCTCTCTCTCTCTCTCTCTCTCTCTCTCTCTCTCTCTCTCTCTCTCTCTCTCTCTCTCTCGCTCGTTCTACCTGCTATGTCATAGCCAATGAAGCTGCTCTTCTAGGCTAGTGATGGAAAGCGACACAAACAACACAACCGTCAACCGCTGAGGTTTCAGACCAGCAGCCCACAGAGGAACCGAGTCCCATAAAACTCACTTTGCAAATCCAGAATTATTAGTACCTGGCCACAACATATCGTTGTGGTGGAGAGAGGGGACAGTACCTTGCTATTACTCATAGGCATCTCGGATATCGTTTGGACAATGCAAAGTAGAGAGCCTGCAGATCAATGCAGCCCTCCGCAAACACCATTAGTACACAACAGCATATGATCAGTTTACTGAACAAAAAAAACATTGTGCGGCATCCCTGCACTCAGCATCCCTTTACTGGAAACAATTGATGCCTTGTTGCAGTGAAATTAATCCTCCGAATTCATTAGCTGAATCAGATATTCAATCGACGCGACCCAAAATAATTATGTGGCGGAAAACGAATGACAAACGACTCCTCTGCCTAAGCTTTCCATCCTAGACAAGACTGCCTTTTTCAAACGTGGAAAATATGATACTGGCCAACCTCATCATAATAACAAAACACCAGCCACATCTGAATCTAATTTATCTCTCATTTTAGATTTGTCAGTGTCTTCTTTTCTTTCCAAGGCTCCAGAGAGAGGAAATGAGACGTGAAAGGTGCCAGCATGATCGGCTGTTTGGGTATCTGTCTGTGCTATTGCCATCTACAAAGCAGTTATTAATCCCTCAACAATATTCTTGTATGTTATGCTTACTAATTGGGAGGTGAGAGAGACCGAACGAGTGAATTTTCGAACTGCACCCTGTGGATGTTCACTTTCTGCACAAATATATCGAGTTGCTTTCTCTCCAAACATGATCGACATGTTGGGACTCCAGTCCGTTGTGAAGAAAATGCTCTCCACACATGATCGACACAGTGAAACTCAAGTCTCTCTCGTTGAAAATATGATCCAGAGGGTAAATTGCCAACAATTAAACAACGGGGCTCTATGGAGAGTGTGAGAAGCGAACACGCAGCTCTTTCACGCTGTCTGAATAAAGTGTGGCCCAAATGCATCTAATTAATGGGGTTCTTATGAACCATGTCCAAAAACACCTCTTTAAAATGTGCATTATTTTAGGCAACATAAATTGGCTAGAAGTTAGACCGGTGCATCGCCAGAATGAGCACTGCACAGTCAAATTAGTTTAAAATCCCTTGTACTCCAGAATAGGTTTAAGTGAACTTTCGAGGAATTGGAGCCGCGGAAAATAAATGACACTGCAGTTATCCCAGACAGCCTTCTCTTCACCCGAAACACAGGGAGATGTACAGAAAATCCTCTTTGGGGATGAAGGTGATGCAATGACTGATGAAATCGCAAATATTTCCAAGCTCTATTCACATGACGATTAATGCCATTTTAAACCAAACTCACTTTCCATTCAAATCAGCGGCATGCTATAAATTCTTAGAATCATCAGAAAGTTTTTGGCATATTGCATTCTGATGAAAGAGAAGCATGTCTAGTCTGAATGCGTCATATTGGATGGGAGATTGTAAATGAACCCAGCTGACATGTGGTGTTATGAAATGAGGTTATTTATCGCACATCCTTTATCGTGTGCCAGACGCATCCCACACTAAGCCACGGCACAGCTGTTCTTCACCATTTCACGCCTTTTTGCTAATTGCACAAGTACACTAATGATGACCTATTTCCATCGGTAATTTTAATCCCACAGAAACAATGTGTGGCTTCATAATATTATCAGGAAATGAGAGGGTATTCAGAGGAAGGGGCTCCATTGAAAACCCCCTTAATATGTTTTCATATTTCAAACATGTTTTAGCCTGCACAATTCTTCATGTTTAGTGGGTTCAGGTAGATTTAAAATGTTTATTTTAAATGTATATGCTAGCTCTCTTAGTTCCCAAATGATCTGACTGTGACCCTGACCTACGAGAGGAAATGAGATTGTTCCCCTCCTGTTTCTGTAGATCAGAGTGTGTTGAGAAAGATCAATGGTCATCAGCCTTCCATAATGAGGTAGATGATGTGACACAGATGGTGGTCAATTTCTATTTACTGATGATTTTGGACCCCCTTCTCCCCCTTTTTCCTCTATCGCAATTGTTAATCGAGAATGGTATAGATAACACCACTTAATAGCATGCACACAGAGCATAAAAATACTGTACAGCGGGGCACTATGCAGGCATTATGCCATTTCACGTCCCAACTCTAAAGTGGGTTTTTGATAATAAAAAAATAATATATTTGATAAGTGTCTTGTCTAAAATGCTGCAAAAAATTGACACACACACACGCACACACGCACACACACACACACACACACACACACACACACACACACACACACACACACACACACACACACACACACACACACACACACACACACACACACACTACTCAAAACTTTTTGTATTTAAATTTTTTTTTAATAAGAAATTGTGTTTATGTATGTTTATTTTGTGTATTGAATTTTGAGGACATGTCCTCATAATGTAGGGGGCATGGCCTGAAACCTGAATACACATTACCCACATGTAGTCTAAGGCCGTGTGTCCACCAAAGCATTTTTTCACGCGGCTGGCGTGTTTTTTCAATAGTTTTTTTCAAACACGTTTTTCAAACACCATGAGCGTAACGACGTGCTGAACGTCTTTTTCACGCTGAGGCTCTGAGCGTTCGCCTATTTTTTACAGGTCGCCGAGAGTTGAAGAATGTTCAACTTTGGGTAATCATCACTGGCGCTCATCACTGTCACTTTTTACCCAACCGTCCAATCACAGTGGAGGAGGGGCGGGACTAATATCACACCAACCAACGGATATTCTGTATCATAGTAATGAAGCGTCTCAACTGGAAAAAAAAACTGCGCTGCCAAAACGCTCTCAAGCGCACATAGCTCGCCGTTTTCAGCAGAGAGCCTCGCGTTTTCAGCTGGCTTAAAACGCTTTGGTGGACACGCGGCCTAATGCAAACATTTGGAATGTATATTAAATGTATCACATTGTTGTTGTTTAAATATATCACACTGTTGTCTTTATATACTGCTGCTTTATATTATGTGAAAAGTGGGGGCGCTAACAATGCCAACTTGTCAGTGCCAATAGCCTTCTCTGGGCAGTGCGCCAAATAGCGCAGTTGCACTTCGGGCGTCCCGAGTTCGAGTCTCGGCTTGTGGACCTTTCCCGATCCCGTCCCCCTCTCTCTCTTCCTGTCAACTAACTGTCCTATCATAATAAAAGGCAAAAACGCAAAAAATAAATCTTAAAAAAAACAATGCCAACTTGCAAAACCTGAGCCATAAAACACTCACTAACTGTTTATTATTTCACCAAAGCCTATCATTTGTGGAATAAAAATGACCACGTTTCCACGCAAATTTCCCACATCACATGACATTATGTCCAGCGTGAGGTCAGGGGCCATAAATATTTCAGGGACGTTGTTTGGACCTGGTGACAGAGCCAGCAGCCCACAGCTCGCCTCACCGCCTGAATTAAAGATGTGTTCTGTTCAAACACTGTGACTGCCTCAGATTAGCCCCAAACAGTAATCTGTCACTTAGCTGCAGCCTGGCTGGCCGTTTGAACTGATGTAAACTGGCCCTGTCTTGATGCTCCACCGGCCAGTGTAATGGGGATTCATTGATCCACTGGTCTCTCGCTGATTGAGTTAGATAATTAAAAAGCCTTGTATCTGTTCCATTAAGGATTGTTTGTGTAGCTCCTTTATGTGCCTTGTACTTATTCCTCTGTTGGAAAGCAAAAGCTTTGAGGATCCCGTCAGCTTTCATCCTTTTAGTGCCTTTTCTTTCTTTTTTTAAGCATTTAATACAATTGTTTTTCTGTTAAAAGAAAAAAACACAGCTTTAAATGTCAACTTTGAATATACTATTATAAATATTTGTGTTTAAGAAAAACAGAAACATCTCGTATTTGTTTTTCTCGAATAAGTAGATAAGACAATATAATATCCAGTGATCACAGAAGTAGGCCTATACAAGTAGAAAAAGATGCATTCAAAGGCCTTCAAAGATCAGATGGATTCTGGGCATCACTCTGAAGAGACTTCTTGAGTCTGTGAACAGGAGCGTGTCATAAGCTGTCTATTTTTATAATAATTAGACAAAACAATTACACATTTTTTTTTTACAATTTCCCTTGTGTTTGGGATAAGCTGTACATATTATGGGGCAAGTTGAATCATTTCAAAATATGTGCATAATTTACATGTCAAAAATAAAAAATAACAATAAAAATATGGGGGAAAATTAGTTATAAAACAATAATAAAATGAACAGTTCCATATCACTTCACCAAAGGATTTCAGTTATTTCTTTAGGTCTTTACAGCCTACAAGAGAACCACAACGACACCGACCAAGAAAATAAACATGAAATTTTTTTGCCACAAAATTAAATTTTATTATGTAGGCTATTATGCATTTAGCATTAAGCATGCGTCTCTTTCTATAGCGAGTTGCGCTCTTTGTCCCACTAAAACACAAATGCGTGTTGTCGGCGCTGCTTTGACGATTTTAAGAGTAAAATAGTTGAGTTACTTAAAAAGCTACATGACGTTTTTCACTATCAGTTGCAGATAAACGTAGTTTCGCTATTAGTAGTTGTTGCCGAATACTGTTGATGCACGGATTGAGGTTATTTACACACCTCTCTCTCTCTCTCTCTCTCTCTCTCTCTCTCTCTCTAACTAATATAACTAATAACTACATTAAAATCTGCTATCAGTGGCTCAAGCCTCCATTACTAGCTCTAAAATTACGTTTTGGAATTAGCAACAGAGGTTTAGGATTAGATGCATACAAAATTATTCCCACACACAAGAGCGTTTAAAGGACAAAAATACATCATCTGAACAATGTTTTTGGGTGTGGTAACTGTAGTTTAAGCGGAATAATTGACTCCAGGCCATTTAATTATTTGTAAAACAATACTCTGCATTACCACCTCTGGTGTGCATTATTTTTCTAATAATTCAACGGCATGGAGTCAATTATTCCTTACATAATTTATCCAATTGGCTCAATATGCAGAAGCAGAAAACAGTAATAAAGGGAATATTTGCTTTATAGGCCAAACCTGAGAAAATGGCACCATCTGGTAAAAAATATTTTTCATAATTTTCCTTTTGAAGCCTTGTCAACAGATTGAAAGCATATAAAAAACTGCATAATTTCATAGTTACATGGCCCTGGGATTAACAATTGCCTCAAGGTCCTGAGTGAAACTTTTTGTAATGTGTACCAAGTGTAAAATACATTTATTAAAGGAAACGGGGGTGAATTAGTACAATTCCAACAAAATGTTGGCATTATCACAGGAAAAATGATATAAAACCCAGAACTAAATAAGAACTACATGTCCATAATGACACACAAGGGTTAAGACAAATCTTACCCCACTCTGCCCTGTGTGAGAGACTAGTATTGTGGAAGTGCGGATCAAACCCGATGACGAGAGTGGGTTAATGAAGCATTTATGCTGCTAGATGGTGCATTTCTCAGCACCGTCGGTCCTCTTGTCCTCTGCTGTCACCGTTAGCCGCGTGGGCCCTTCCTCCTCCTCCTCCTCTTCGACGGCGGTGATGGCGTCTCTGTCTGCGGCGGGGCTGAAAATAGCAGAGCGGCTCTCATTAACAGATTAGGTGTTGCAAGGAATCCGTGCGGTCAGAGCTCCAAGGCCTGATATTGTTCCTCCAGGATAGCAATTATGGCTGATTGACATGTTGGCACGCGGGGGAGAGGCCTGAAGACAGTTCTGGGATGAAGGACAAAATGCTCTTCCTCATGGGCTCAGACCAGTGCAGTTGTGGCATCTTGGCCTACCATGCCTCGCCAATCCAATCAGAGCAATTTGTATCAAACAGTGCAGATGTACAGGAAGTGTGAGGAGGTAGTTTATTTGTCCCTAGAACACACTCGCGCACATATATTCCGCAACACAAACACACTCGCACAGTTCCTGCAATTTGTTGAGCATGAGGTTCTGCATTAATAATAGATGAACTTTGTGTCATTGTCAGTGGTAGTGGAATGATGAACATGATAGCCTGATGTCAGCTCCTGACTGTATTACTCACTCAGGGTTTGCTGTTTGCAGTTCCAGGAAGCCACAAATTAAACTCTGTCCAGACACTGATAACCTATGTGCCTCTCCACGTCCCTCACCTCTCTGTCAGGGCAGGATAATGATGCCTTTTACAGTCTCACCTGCATGAGGCAGGATTTTACTTATCAGTGGAAGACTGGAAGAGTCATCATTGTAACAGCTCAGGTCACACTCTAAAACTTAGAAATAACAACTCGAAAATGTTTACGTCTGTGACTCTGAGAGCGGGAAAGTCTAAGGCCTGAGACACGCTCTGCACAAGTGTACGTGAATGCGGAGCATGCATTAGCAATTTCTGGAAACATAATTATTACATTAGCATAGCTTTCTGCTTCTACGCTCAGCTTTCTCTTCATGGCGGAGAGCTGAACAAATCTGTTTCTTCAACTATGGGCACTTTTGGAAAATAAAATCTCTTAACTGTTCACACTAATTTATTTAATTTGTCCTTTAACAGTCTTCAACAGCGTATAAATGAATATGTGTTTAATTGAATTGAATTTAGCTAAATGATTACACTATATTGTCTCCTGTAAAGCTGTGATTTCAACCAAATTATTGAAGAATATTACAACTTTGACGCTGTTTCCCCCGTTTATTACTTTAAAGCTACTTTGAAAAATCTACATTGTATGAAGCGCTAAATAAATAAATGTGACGACCCTATATACAGGTTTGTATATCCTAATTCCCTCTAGAGTGTCATTTCCATATTGAATTATGTATGTGTTGTGGCGGACATGAACTTCTTTGGAATAAAATGGTCGACGTTTTGTCTTGCTATTTCACAATTACAATTATGCATCAAATATTTTTTTAAACTTCAGCATATTAAACATTCAACAATAATGTAATGCAACAGTACGATGCAACAATAATAATATTCTGATCACAAGGGATACTTACCTTGTTGTTTATATTTCACTCTCACTGTTGTTTCCATGCTAAACAAATACACTAATAAATAAAAAAATCCTTTATTGGAAAAAAAAAAGTTTGATCTGGTTGAAATGACACCACAACTGTACGTGGGATAGGATAATTTTTTTTTTTAAATTATAATAGTTTGAAACATGTTTATAATATTTTGTTTTTTTCAAGTTGGGATAATGTCTATTCATATAGTCCAAATATATACTTTGAAAAATTATTAATGCAAATTATGTTTATTCTTTCAAAGTCAGTTTAAATGAGCAACAAAAAATATGTGCAACAAAAAAAATATATATTTTTAAAGTCAATCTTGAAGAAACTCAAACATATCTATAACAACATCCAGTTCAACCTCCAAAAATGATTGCCTCCTTGAGCAATCAGGTTTGCCATAGTAATGCAAGAGTGTGCATTAAGTAGGCTATGTACAACGGGACCCTTGCGTTGGTCAAGCATTCGCGTTTACATGTGTGTGCTCGTGTAGAGTAGATGTCCTGACTCCATAATATGTTTTCACATGCGATCCGTATCAAAAGTGAATCCCTTACGGCAGGGAATTACGAATCTCCTTGCAGTGTTGGAGTGGCAGTTCTCATTTGGTCATGTGCTTAATTAGTGCCTCAGTCTCTCCCTCATGTTGTTGCCAGGGTGGCACCTGAGAAAAGAGAAGAGAAGAGAGACCTTCGTGCCGTAATTATTGCCCTAGCCCTCCCCTTTTGATCAGGACTGGCTCTCTCTCTCCAGGGCTTCACTCCATGGCTGCTAATCAAATAAATGTGCCCTTTAAATGAATGTTGTGTGTGATTCCTCCCCTTGCCCTTCCCTAGCTGTTTAAAAGAGAAACATTGTGAGGTCCCTTTAGTTGCCCTGACTCCATGTCTTTTAAAGCTTGATGTTTGATGTTCATTAAGATTTTTTTTTTTCACTCCCTGGTCTTTTTTCTTGGTTTTCAAAGGAAAAAGATACCTCTGAATTTCGAAAGATCAAAAAATCCATCAACAGAATCAAGTGAATTTTTGATTATTTAACTCCAAAGTCTTCAAGTCTTCAGTTGCATATGAAGAACATTTTCACTGAGTTGCCTCTAATCAGGAGAGGCATAGAGGGAGGTAAACCCCACCACAAACTTTAGTATGTTTTCTCAGTATTCTGTATTAATGACATATACAGTATTTAATCATGCTACAAGCCAGCATTCCAAATCACCCCAGCCATGTTCATTGGAAGACTTCAAGACAGTGTTAAACTTACTGAAGAGTTTCTCACAAAAGACTTCTGCAGGCGGTTTTGGGGAAAGATAATGTGAATCAGTGAAAATGAAGTTATTCTAAAGGTCCCCTTTTATGCTCATTTACAAGTTATGCTCATTTACACAGCCAAGGAGGGTGTCCCTGAACTCTCGGTGTTCTCTGTAGCCCCGTTCGGCTCTGTTGCCGTCACAGAGGACATCTGTGAACTCTCTCTTCTCCCTGTCATGGCCATGGAGGTCGTCTTTGAAAAAGGTCATGGAGGTCGTCTCTGTGTTCCCCGTAGCTGTTCCACCAGCCCCACCGTGGTCTCCAGCTCTGCTGGCCCCACCATGGTCTCCAGATCCTCAGGCTCCACCGTAGTGGTTTCTCTTTTTGCTGGCTCCACTCGGGGCCTTTACAATGACTGCACCATTGTGGTGATGTTCAGCTTCACTCTGGTGGCCTTCTGTTCCATCTGCTCCACCATGGTGGTCTCCTGCTCCACACGCTCTTATTTGGGTGTCATCTGCTCTGTCTGCTCCACCCTGGTGGTTCCCAGCTTCGTCTGCTCTGCCATGTTGGTTTCCTGCTTCATCAGAGCCCCCAGTTCCTCCTGCTCCTCCCTGGTCCTCTGGCTCTGCTGTGGCCTTCCGATTCTCTGGCTCCATTATGTCCAGCGGTCCATAGGGCTCCTCTGTGGATATCCATACCTTGGACTCCGCCATGATTTTCTCCCCTGGCTCTGCCATGGTATTCTTATCCGCTGGCTCTGCCATGGTGGTGGTTCCTTAAGAGACAGAATATTTCATGTTCTGTGGCTAAGTCCTAAGTTGCCTAGTCGAGGATGTGGATGTTACAATTTCTCCTGTGTTTGTGTTTAAGGACTTTTATTTTGAAGTGCATTTTCTTTTTCCTTTCTGTGTTTAGTTCCTGTTTTCCGTTGTTTCCATAGTTACTCAAGTGTAAGCTTTAAAACAAACAAAACCACTTGTTTATTTGTAATTTTTTGCAGAAAAAGCATATGACTACTTTTTTCCCACTATCAGGAATCAATAAGAGAATCGTTAAAGAATCGGATCGATAAGCAGAATCGTCAATGGCATTGATATTAATAAAATCTTATCAATTCCCATCCCTAACTGTAACTATTCCACATGTATTAGAAAGTCCATACAATGTTGTTGTTTTTTGCCTTAGCATTGAAAAAACAGTATCTCCTTGACTGTGAATTCACATACCCAACTGTTCTTTGATGACAAGTCAAAGGAGCCAGCAGTAGTCAGACATTATGCAAATTTGTAAAATGGTGACATAGGTTAATCACAAGGCTACAAAAGAGGCATTTAAGGAAAACTTTGGTGTGGACTTTGTGCTTTGTAAATATGCAGATTGTTACATTACACACTAAAGGAAATGTAAAATAAAAAAGCATATAGGCGACTTTAAAGGTGCATTAAGAAAGGTTGACATCGACCATGCTAAATCTCAAACCTCTGGGAAATCACCTATTTAAAAAAAGACAAAGAGAGGAGCTTGCAAAATAAGAAAAACGACAGAGGTCGTAATAAAACGAGAATCAAGATTGACTTGGCTTTTCAGAGATGGCGAGAACTGAGGGATTTAAAAATGTTTTAAAAGGCTGCGTTTACACTTGGCATTAACATGGAACCTGTATCCAGATGTTGTCCACATACACATTGAAAAGAGAAGTGTAAACGCGCTTCCGATCGGAATGTTATCCGCGTGTCCAGGTTCGGAGGTAGTCGAAAATGCATTGTGATCGAATCTCAGTGTAATGTAAATGCAATCCAGCCATTGTGACCCAACTTGGACGTCATATGGACGTTCAACATTTGACCTTTGAACTGGGTGATTGTTTTGGACGTCTATGACAGGTCTATGATTAATATGTAATGTAATATTTTTTTATTTACAAATATTAACATTGTTGTTATCAACATGATTAATACATATGAATACAGATTATTAATAATTATTTAAGATCGTTTTCCAAAAACCTAATTTGATTGTCTCAGCAGCAGGTGATAACTGGAGACGCACACAAAAGTGTAATGCTGTAGCTCAAACAGTAGAGCATTGGCGCTTGCAATGCAAGATCATAGGTTCAATTCCCAGGTAAAGCAAGAACTGATAGGAATGGATATGTGTGATGCAATGTAAGTCACTTTGGATAAAAGCATCTGTCAAATGCATAAATGTTAATGTATTGTACAGAAAACAAGTCCTCCACCCTTTTGAAACATGGGACTACAGTTATAGAAGTTGTATAAAAACAACGTCTAAACTTTGATGTCGAAAAGATGTCCACAAACGACCACATTTGGACTATAAATAACCCTTACACGGAGGTCCCACGGACGTCAATATTAGACGTGCGTTTACAAAACAACCCCTTCAGTGGACCGAAATTGGACGTCCAAAAATTACATAGAAAAGACGTCACTACGACATCACATTGCACAGTGGGAATTATTTCAACCAGCATTAATTGGCATGGGGGATATTATACATAGGCTTGATTTTGGTGGATGAGATATGCTATGCTGCTGCTGCTGAGCAAACAGAATACTTTGTTCAGTTAAGTCAAAAACAAACAAACAAACAAACAAACAAACAAACAAACAAACAAACAAACAAACAAAAACAAAGGAAAGGCTGCTGCAAGAAATGGTAGAACCCCCATAGCAGATATCTACAGATGGCGCTGTAGATATCTGGTCGTGACGTCAGAGGAGGAGGGATAACAAAAGTAGGGGTGGGAAAAAAAATCGATATTGCAATATATTGTTGTGCTCTCTGTCGCAATAAAATATCGATACACTAACGCCCAATATCGATATTTTATTACAACACAAAATTATTAATTTACCCGTTGTCTGTGTCACTGTCACTACCCAATATCTACCATTCTGTTTGCGGGGGGCGCTGTTCGAGTAAATAGGGTTAAAGTGGTGCAAACAGCAGCCGGTGAAGAACAAAAGTAAAGGCGGGCGTATACGGTGCGAGTTCGGACACTCGGGAGGTTGTGAGATATTGCACACATTACGAGTCAGTTAAACCGATAATCGCGTCAAAGCAGCTGGTACACGGCACGACTGTCCTGCACACATTTTATCCCGAGCCGGCGGCAATCACGTGAGCATTCGCGCTAAACAAAGAGACCGGAGCTTTCAATGTTGCAGGCAATAGCTTCAGATAGAAAAATGACAGAATGTGTGTGCAAATGATTTGTTGAAAAGCAGAGAACAGTAGCCATTCCGTTCAACATAAAAAACAAGAGAGAGAGACAGATAGAGAGAGTGTGTGTGTGTGTGTGACAGTGTATGCGCACGCTGTATGGTTGCTGCCACTGAGGTATAGCCCCATATGGATATCGTCAAGGCAGTGAGTTATTATGCAAATGCATATTTCTTTGTACAATGTTGGAAATGTTGGCATTAATAAATGCATAAAATTTCCTTATTTCCTTATTCCTTCTTTTTCTTTTCAGTCACATATATCGTGATATATCGTTGATGAAATTTCTTCCAATATATTGAATATCGTAGATATCGCGAATCGTGATATTATCATATCGTGGACCACATATCGCCACAGAATTGAATCGTGAGGTACCTGTATCGTCCCACCCCTAAACAAAAGCTTTCATAATCAGAACCAATCAGCATGCGGTTAGAGTTTCATGTGTGACCTATGCATTTTTTTAATTAAAGACTTTTCTTTGGTGACATATGCTTCTCAAAACCATTTAGTCCACTTAAACCCCGCGCTCATCAATCTCACGTTATTCTGTCTCCACCAAGACCCCATCTCAAAATCCAATCAGCAACTATGCTATCAACAACTGTCCCAGCCCTTTTTCAATAATCCGTTACACCTGGTTGTACATCAAAGTATGGAAGAAATGATCAGTTTCATCCTGACTTTAAAGCAGCTCATCTTACAGTATAGACTGCTATACTCTGAGGACAAAAGGTGGACTTTGAAAGTGATAGCTTATAAAGAGTTTAACATTGCAGTACAATTTTGCCAATGTTTTAGCAGATATCCCCACTGTGGTTGGGAGGGTTAGGCAGCAAGATACCACCTCACTTTACAGAAATCAACCAGTAGCACAGTTTCAGCTCTCATGCTGTTTTTGAGGGAAGTATGTACAGTAGCTGTTAGCACAACTTCTTCAGATAAGCTGTGATTTGTAAAAGTGGGCAGCATGTGTTGCAATTTAGTGTGTGTATACTCTAAAATACCTCCAAAAGGTGAATACATTGTGACCACCACTAGTAGTTTGTTCAGTTTCATGCATATTGCATAAAATGTGCCAAGACATTTCCAAAATCTCCAAAATAACAAGCTCTGTTATGCTTATTTATATACTATTCCAGGGAAAGGGAAATAAAGTTGTGCTGACAAGGTGCCAAGCTGCTTGGTAAGTTCTTCTTGAGTCTGGATTTGTGAGGTTCGTGGCATTGATATAGTTGAGCATGATTTTATATTTCACAGATATAAGCTATATCTTAAAAAAAGAAGAAGCAATTCCTGCAGTACAGACAATGAATTGATTATAGCCCTTTTGTGATGTTTAAAATAATTTCGATATAAAAAAAAAAAATGTCTGGGTGATGTAATTATACCGTAAACTTTTTTCTATTTTCTATTTTTCATCATCTTGAACACCCTTGTTTGCTATTGATCTATTTATAAATAATGCTGGAAGGAAATTCTGACCATAAAGTACATTCATTTTTCACTAATTTCTTTAATGTTGTCTGTATACATTTTCACATAATCATGCCATAATGTGAATGACATGTTGTGCACTAGTCTATTATTTTAATATTATCAGACTTCCCTTCCCTTAAATGTGAACTGTCATGGATTTTTTGTTTATTATGTATATTTGCCATATTACAATGCTTTAATCAAGGGAGAGTGTGTAGACTATAGAATGCATGAAGATGTCAGAGATCATTAACAATCAGTAGAGTGAGTCAATGAGTTCATTTACCAGCAGGTGGTGCTTGCTGCTACTGCTATTCGCTGAACTGTCAGTATTCTCATCTTTTGATCATCTTGATCTTCTTTTGAACTTTTCATTCAAATAATTATATTATCTTCTCTCTGTCTCCAATGCCAACTTCTTTCTTTTCTTTTGCAGTGCTTTCCTGCTCATTGCTATTTTAATATATGGTCACACTTTATTATAATGTGTCCTTTTTACAGTGTAATTACACCAATAAGTACTGAGTAATATTAATTAACAACATGTTATTATATAGTTAATGTTAGAGTTTGTTGCTTGTAATTATGCATAGTTTACTGTTATTAATACATGCAATATGTGTAACAAGGGCACATTAAAATAAAGTGAGGAAAGAGAGGTCCAGCTTTCAAAGTGCACTTTATGTTTTAAATACAAGTGTTTTATTTTATTGACATGTTTCATGTTGTACCAAAAGCACAAGGAATACATTACAGAGCTGTGAAAATAAAATATCAGAATTATATACAAAATCTTGTTCTGCAGGCTGGAAATAATTATTATAATTTTTCTTTTTAAATCACAGCACACAACAGCTGTAATTACCATTCAGAACACTTGTGCTGTTTGCTCTGGGCATTTGCTTGATGTATTTACATGAGATTTGCACTGTGGATACATTAGTGGCACAGTTTGAAGAAATTTCCCCTTTGGAATAATAATAAAAAACGTATACATGATTAAAAAAAAAAAAACATAATGAATAATGTATCCCAACCAAAACTTTAGTTGTGTTTTCCTCTATAAAATGGTAACTGTGGCGAGCAGGACGAGGTCGAGGTCGACAAGGTCGGCATATTTGCTTCAGACGCAATCACACAAGGGCGTTCCCAAAACGTCGTCGATGCAGCGTGAGTTCCCTTCTCAGGGAACTAGGGTTACAGTCGACACCTGAGACATTACTGTGGCAATCAGGACGAGGTCGCCGTGGGAAGACGGCGCAAGGTTGTGGAGTGATTGATAATGAGAGACACCTGCGCCACGCACCGGTCTCCACGAGAATGGAACTCGCGCTGCGTCGATAACGCATTGGGAACTCCCCTGCGTGATTGCGCCTGAAGCACGTATGTCAACTAGTCCAATGGCGAGAGTGAATGTCATGGGCAGATGACGCCACGACCAGGAAAGGATAAAAGCACATCTGGTATGACCGGCGTTGGGTTCTATATAGCCGAAGCAAGTCGATCACAGGAATGCAGGAAGTACGGTAGGGCGACGCAGTGTCTCGGAACTAGGGGTACAGTCGTAACCTGAGACGTTCCCTTTCGAGGGAACACGCGTTGCGTAGACAACGCTTTGGGAACAACAATACCCAAACGCCAGACTTACAAATGCCTCTATTGGGAACTGTGGCACTAAGTCATAAGCACCTGAGACCCTGGAGCAGCGTCCATGTCCAGGCTATAAAACCAATAGGCTATAAAACCTACCAGGCTATAAAACAAATGTGAGCGGGGAAGACCAGTCCGCAGCATCACACACCTCCTGTAGGGAAACCCCTAAGAGTAAGGCTTTGGAGGCCGCCATGCTCCTACTAGAATGAGCCCTGACCACCAAGGGTGATGGTTGGCCAGAGGGCTCATAAGCAAGAGAAATAGCCTCAACTATCCACTTGCTGATTGTCGGCTTAGATGCTGGAAGACCTTTCTTAGGGGATCCAAAGCAGACAAACAGCTGATCTGATTTTCTCAATGGGGCAGCTCTGTGGACATGTGGCTTTTCCTGGTCCTGAGTAGTAAAAGGATGAGGACAGAAAGCTTGCAACACGATAGGCCTTGGTAAATTGGTCGGCACTTTAGGGACGTAGCCCTGCTTAGGGTAAAGAAATGCCTTGACCATCCCAGGTGCGAATTCAAGGCAGGTGGGAGAAATCAAAAGGGCCTGAAGGCCTCCGACGAAGAAAAATGGTCTAAAAGGTCAGAAACTTTTCTGAAAGTGATTCCTCTCACAATGCTGACAGTCAGCCGCCTCGAAGACTGACATAGCATGCTCTGCTCCGCTCCCAAACACATAACACACAAATCATGTGTATCCCCACCTGTTAAATAATGTGTGAAAAGACAATACAATGCCGGTCAGACCGGATGTGCTTTTATCCTTTCCTGGTCGTGACGTCATCCGCCTATGGCATTCACTCTCGCCATTGGACTAGTTGACATATGTGCTTCAGACACAATCACGCAGGGGGCGTTCCCAAAGCGTTTTCGACGCAGCACGAGTTCCCTCGAAAGGGAACTTAAAGGGATACCTCACCTCTGGAAAGATGAATGTGTATTTAAAATGGGTAATTTATGTAGTAGAAATGTGAATTTTGTTTGAATTTGGAGCCTTCTAGACTGAGAAAAGCCAGAAATGTATTTTTGGCTTATGGGGATGAAAGACAATATCTCCCAGCATGCACTTGCTTCGCTGCCCCATAAGGCCACTCCCAAGCCACGCCTACCAGTAAGAGACCGCAGTTGAACAACAAGGCTAGGCTACTAGTGAGTCTCCGTGATGAGTCTGCCCGGGATTTTGCGATCGCCCAAAATGTCCAGGATTCGGCTTTTGCGTTCTACAGTCGCCATTCATCATGTTTACTGTGGCGAGCAGGATGAGGCTAGGGCCGTGGGAAAACAGCGCGAGGCCGGTGGCATGATTACTGATGAGCGACACCTGTGAGACGCACCGGTCTCGTATCTCTCACGGAGGAGCGGGAATTTTCTTAGCAATGGTAAAACGCACATCAACCGATCACTTGTTTAGCGTTCATGTAAACACAACTTTCAGATTCACCAATCGGAATGAATTCAGATTGAAACAAAAGGTGTACATGTAAACAATGAATGGCGACTGCAGAAAGCAAAAGCCGAATCCCAGACATTTTGGATGATCTCAATGGCTGGGAAAAAGGATGTGTGGTAACCCTTACTACTCAGCTTTCTCCACATAATAAGAACCCGTTAGCTCAGCTTCCAAATAAAAGATGGCTGACACTATTTGTACATTATGTGAGTGAGATCTATGGGCGGGTTGAAAACATGCGGAAACGCTCTTTCTACTGGCTGTAGTTTTTAGCCTCTGGCCAAAAAATCATCCGATGACACAAAATGACTTTTGATTTTATCCAGACAAAAAATATCTCTCGTCTCAGGGGGATATGAGGGAGGAAAGCATGGTAATTTGAAAATACTACAGGTTTTCTACTGATACAAAGCTTAATGCTAAATCCTGAAGTATCTCTAAGTTTATGCGTGCAGTGACCTATGAATGAACTCAATGTTGATTTTAGCTGTCAAAGTGGCATGAGTTGTCATACACACAGTTATCCTCTGATGGGAAGTGGATCTTAGTGAAAGAGATACTTCCCCTGACTGCTGCTTCAGTTTTCTCTCATTTGCTTTCTCTTTATCTTCCTCTCTTTCTGTGGCTGAAAACACTGGCTTTTTGAGAAATTTTTTTTTTTCTCTTTAGGTGTGAGAGATTTATTTCAACAGGGTGGGTAAAATAATCACATGACTGATTGAGGCTTACTGGTGTGTCTTGGACACATAGTCACCTTTTTGGATCCGCAGTGGATTGTATCAGATGTGCTGAAAGTACTGAATGAGTTCTGGGAAAAACTTTAGAAGGTTTTTTTTTTTTATTGGTCAAATGAAACAGTGCCTCAGTGTTGATGGTACAAGGACTTAAAATGACCTTCTTTCAGATCCATCTTAAACAATCTTTTTAGAAATCACCCTTAGTGAATTATAGAGGTTTACAGGTTAAATGTCATAATGATATATACTGTATGTATAAAAACATTGTCCTTGACATCCTTGATTTCTGAAGGATTGTGTGATACTGAAGACTGTTGAAGAGTATTGACTGCTGAAAATTCAGCTTTGCCATCACAGGAACAGATTACATGTGTTCACGGTCAAATCTTGTCCTTCCCAGTCTGTTACTTTTGTGTGCTCAGTTTGGTTTTGTTTACCTGTTCCTAGAGTTCCCTGTGTCTGTTACTTTGGTTATTTTATATCATTAATAAACCTTATTTGCACTTGGATCCAACCCTCCCTGGTCTCCGTGTTCACCCACTTTACAAAAGCTCAGTAAAAGTTTTAAAGTTTACACAGGACATGAACAAACTACAAATTTGTGTTAATGGTTTTGATAGATGTCTATTATGGTCACCAAGGTTGTTAAAAAAAAAAAAAAGTACAACTTTTTGTCAGATATTATTATAATTTAAAATAAGTGATTTCTATTATATATACAAAAAATACATATATACATTATATATATATATATATATATATATATATATATATATATATATATATATATATATATATATATATATATATTATATATATATTTTTTTAAAGGGAACACTGGATATGGGGGTAAAAAGCTGACAAGATAACTTGGGAACAATAAAACACTAATTAATGGTGAAAAAAAAACTAACAGGACTACAACAATGACACAAAGGACAGGAAACAGGAATGTAACAGCTTTAAAGTGGAGCTTCAGTTGGGTGTTGTGCACTCATTGCCAGCAAAACAGATGAGGGATTGAAATATATAGAGATATACTGTATATAGTGATACTATCAAAGGAGAAATTGACAGAAAAGCAGTGGCCCGAAATTGTTCATGACATATGGCACTAACCCAGGCTTTCTTATTTGAAGAAGACAAAAGTGCAGTTTTCACTTTACAGCGTTTACCTTGAGTTTGGCCTTTGGTCCTCTGTCTGGCTACTTTCTGAGTAGGTTCTGTGTATTCTTCTTCACCCATCAAGTCTCGACTGCCCTGCTGTTTTAAGTGGAAGCGCTGTCATATTTCTTCAGGGACATGATAATCACTGATATTACTAGTGCTCTACATGGCTGTAAAGGACAGACTTGCTTCTTTATAAGGATTTCTCTGCAAACCTTTTTATCTGTCTCAACGGGAGGTCAAAGAATGGCCTTTGAAACAAAAATGCGTTGTGGCATTGTCTCCTTTAATCTTTTGGCTCCGTTTTGATATACAATGCAAATTCTACTTTTGCTGGGCTGGTAGGTGATGATAGATAGGAACATTGTGTTTAGATGTTGAACTGTAAGAGGTTATAGTAATGGACAAACTCCATGACAAACTGTTCATAAAGCCTGATCCTGGATGCTTACTTGTATCAATCATCATTCTTTTTTTTTATTTAGTATTATTTTATTTTTAATTCAAGCTTTGATTGTCTATTTTGACACATTAGCTGTGTTTCCACTGTTGGGCCAAAAGTGAGTCTTGATTGGACCTCAAATCAAGCTTGATTGGACCTCATCGGGACTTCCTTTGAGCTAATGGCTAGTGGTTTTTGGCCCAAGCGAATACCTTGGTCCAGGAGTTTTCAAAGTTTAAGGCCACATTTACACATAGCCGGGTATTTAGAGAAACGAATATTTCCCCCCCTCCGTTTTCAATAATAACATCGTGCACACAACCCGCATAAATACGCCGTCGAGCGCCTTTATAACTATGCCAAACCTATGGGCGGCAGTGTAGGGAGAAGGATAAAGCCATGCAAGCCAATCAGAATCCTCAGAATCGACAAGAGAGAACCTAAAACCCCGTTTCTCCCAGTTGACACGACAACACATAACCGGCGTTTTCAGAAATCTCCACTTTGGCCAGAGTTTTTAGAAATAATCGTTTTCTGGGATAAAAACGGCGTTTTCGTGTAAATGACAGGCCAAAACGCAGAGAAATATCTGCGTTTTTCCATCGTGTAAACGGGGCCTGAGACAGTGGGCCTCGCTTTTGACACAATTTACCCAATTATGTTTTATTAACACGGTTCGGGAGGAGCAGGTGCAGATAATTAACCCAATTAGCACAAGTGGAGATCAATCAGTAATCAACTCAGGACAAGATAAATAACAGCAGAACCCACCTCTGTTCCTTGACAGTTTATCAGCATCCCACCTCCACCTCATCTCCTCACTTCTAGTTCCATCTACTCTTACGAATGGGGGGAGTACTCTGGGTTCGGGCAGAAATTCTGAGCTCGGAGCTCTCCACCCGGACAGCACGCCAAATACGCATAACCTTTACCGTAATAATTATATGTAAATGTGAACTCATGAAAGGTAACAAATCAGAATTGGCATCAAGACCTGCAGTGTAAACGAGGCCTTATTTTCCGAATAATAACAATTTAACTTTCATTTATTAATTTAAACTAATTATTAGGCTACAATTTTTACGACTCTCCGCTGGCATGCTCTGGCGCCCCCCTGGGGAGGCGCGCCCCACACTTTGAATACCCCTGCCTTGGTCCCAAGCGTGCTTGAGAAGTGGTCATGAACAAAAATGGAGTTTACAGACACGGTCAACACTGCTGCTCATTTCCCATATTTTTTATATCAGGCGTCCAGCTAGCTTCGACATTTAAAAAAAATGTCAGCTCAAAACTCACTTTCAGACAATTGAGAGTGTTTGAAATATCTTCCTTGTGATCCGTTGGGGATTCTGAAATATATTTATATGCAATGCTAAAGGCTACTTATGCTAACCATTGCTATAAAAAAATACATAAACAGTATGTTTTTGGGAATACCAGAGTTTGCCTGTCGAGGCAGCGCGGCGCCTACACACATGGGGATCGCAAATGGAGCTGGCAGATGATGTTGAGACGGCTTCGGCCCTTTCTCAGCACTCAGCAGCCAGCTCCATTGGGCCCGCTCACGGGTTGGAAGCCCACTCTGCGGCTTCTTCTGCACGTGATGAGGACCCGATGCTTGAATTATCTGGCTCCGAGGAGTTAGATAGTTTGAGCATCGAGGCAGGAGAATGTAAGGATTCGCCACCCCATTCCCCTGCCTTCGAGGAGCTGCTGGAGGTTGTGACCCGAACAGTGGCCAAATTAAACATCAATTGGTCGGCAGAGAAGCACGAAGCATCAAGAAATAGCAAGTTAGATGAACGCTTCCTGCAAGCCCGATCACAGCCTTCGCGCCGGAGCCTCCCTTCACCGATCTCCACACAGAGGTGTCGAGATCGTAGAGTAAGCCGTTCTCGCCCGATTATCGAGCCCCAATGTCCATATATATTCCTCCATTGTGGGCTCGAGAGAGAACGGATATGGGGTGATGCCGCGGGTGGAAGAGACACTCACTTCCTATCTTTCACCCGACACTGCATCCTCCCTGCCTTACTACATCGGGCTTGGTGTGGAAAGCATATATTGCGGCGGGTCGGGCTGGTGCATGCCTGCATACAATGCATACAGGCATGCAGGCCGACGTCCTTAAAGAGGTGGACGACAGCTATATTACGGAACTTCGTCGAGCGGTTGACTTGTCTCTCCGTGCTACTAAAGAGATGGCCCGTGCCATCGGCCACTCTATGGCAGCATTAGTAGCTACGGAGGTACACCTGTGGCTGAACCTGTCGGGCATTGGGGAGAAGGACAGGGCCTTCCTCCTTGATGCCCCGCTTTCACCTTCTGGCCTTTTCTGCGACGCAGTCACTACTGTCATTGAGAGGTTTCAGGAGGTGAAGCGACAGTCAGCTGCCTTTAAACAGCTAATCCCCCGCCATCGTTCCAGATCTCATGGGTCTGCTGCCAGGGGGCAGTCCCACGAGGAAGCTGCCAGCTCCTCGCACCTGCAGCAGCAGAAGGAGAGTGTTGCCACTCTTAGCCCTCCAAACCGAAGGCAGATCTGAGGACTGTCATTCAAGCGAGGAAGGCTTCGGCAAAGAGGTCCTGATGTGATGCACAGCCCGCGAGCGAGCATCAAAATCTCGCTCCCTTGCGGAGCCCTAAGGAAATTGATGTTTGCTTTCCGCCGCCACCGGCGTTTGGGACGCACCAGTTTCCAGTGTCCGCCCGAAAATGTTGCGGCCCAGTCAGGTCACTGAAATCGCTCAAAGTGCAACAGCCGAGGCCAGTCCCGAGAGACTGGTCCCCCTAGTAGTGTATTTAGACACCTTGAATGGTCTTCAAAATATATGTGACCCGTCACGGAAAGTAAGGACACAAGTCGGCAGCACAACTTTTGAGCAAAATGAGAAAGAAGCGTTTTTTTTTTCAAAACTGGTGATTTTCGCTTTTTTGCAGAATCTGTTAGTTGAGATCACGAAGAAGCCTCTCCATGTTTTAGATATCAATATTGGTATATTTAAAATCGTATATTTTTAGGTTGAAATCGGCTTGTTTTGTGAGATTATAGCTCGCAGTAGGGGCGTGTCATTGTCTGTGTGTATTTCCATACTGGATAAGCCGGCTTTTGTTTCTTTTGTTATTGCCCCCGCCCTCCAAGGGAACAGTGTGGTAGGACTGGGCGATATAATATCGATATAAAAAATATATTGATATATTTTTTAAATGGGATATGGAATTAGACCATATCGCGTCGATATAGTTCAAAGTTGCGCTGTGATCCTTGTTGCAAGCTAACTTCTGCGTGTTTATTGAAGCAGTCTGCGTCTCAACAGCCCAGTGTACAACGCGACAAATACTCACATTAAATGTTTACGCAGAGGAACAGGACACTGAAGTTCTCAAAAGTTCATTATTTGCATGTGCTTTAAAGCCTTGCCAGTTAAACATGTCATTCGCTGCTAAAGCGCTGTTCTAATGCGCTTTTCTGCGCGCAAACAGCCGACGCGCGCATGCACTAAAAGCCTGTCTAACAGCGCCTGGATACTGGACTAAGTTATCTTTCGAGTCTTTTTGAGCTAATACTGTCAAATACACTCAAGGTTTACATAAAGAAAGTTGGTTATGTCTAAACTGAAAGCAAACCGAGAAAATTGAGAGAAATCTGCGTGTCATATTCATAGGTCATATTATGCGTACATATTAGTGTTGCTTTCAGGTCTTAAAGAGACAGTAGCCCTAATAGTAAACATGATGCCGCTTGTCCTTAAAGGGATTGTTCACCCAAAAATAAACATTTTGTCATTATTTACTCACTCTAATGTTGTTCCAAACCTGTATTTATTTATTTATTGTGCTGAACAAAAAAGAAGATATTTGGAAGAATGTGGGTAACCAGACAGTTGCTGGTCCCCATTGACTACCATAGGAAATAAATATAGAAGTCACTGGGGAACATCAACTGTTTGGTTACCCACATTCTTCCAAATAACTTCAACTGAAGAAAGAAACTTATTCAGGTTTAAAACAACTTGAGAGAGTAAATGATGACAATTAAACATTTGGGGAGAACTATCCATTTAATGTTAATAAAACAACATGTGCTTTACAGCTTTACAGGGGGAGCTTTACAGGGGGTATGGCTTATCTAAATGAGATGTAAATGAGGCATATTGTCACTCCCAGCAGCAGAGAGGTGAGAACTGCTCAATCTTTAGAGGCAGATTTCTCCACTTTTAATTTTTTTAAATGCCTACCTTCAAATGGTCACAACTTCTCCAAATATTATCAGATTTCCATGTGTTACACATCGTTGGAAAGCTTGCAGACTACACTTTCAGAATCTGTGAATAACTCAAAATGCCCCAGAACCGACTTGTGTCCCTACTTTCCGTGGCAGGTCACATATCTCAGTGGTCCTGTGCAGAGTGGAAATAGGGTACAGAATTCAGCTCGAGTATCGTTCACCGAAAGTCAGCGGGGTGGTTCACACGCTTGTCAGCCCCGAGCAGGGTCAGGTCATGGAACAAGAAGTTCAGTCCCTCTTAGCAAAAGAAGTCATAGAGCAGGTTCCTCTTCAAGAAAGGGAATCCGGATTCTACAGCCGGTACTTCATAGTTCCCAAAAATGATGGGGGGTTATGCCCTGTAATAGGTCTCAGGGTGTTGAATCTGTCTCTGAGGAGGTTCAGATTCAAAATGCTAACCATACCTATTATCGTGAGTCAAATCAAGTCCGAGGACTGGTTTGTCACGATAGATCTAAAAGACGCGTATTTCAACATATCCATCCTTCCCCATCACAGGAAGTTTATGAGGTTATTTTTGGGGGAAAGCGTATCAATATTGAGTTCTTCCATTCGGCCTAGCATTGTCACCTCGCACCTACAGGAAATGCATGGATGCTGCTCTAGCTCCAATGAGACTTCAGGGCATTCATATTCTCAATTACATCAACGACTGGCTCATTCTGGCACAATAAGAGGAGATGGCGGTTCAACATCGAGATGTTGTTCTGAGCCCTCTGAGGTGCTTGGGGTTGAGACTTTTGAGGGTTTTGGGTCTTCTGGCAGCGTCCAACGTAATACCTGTTTGCCTGCTGTATATGAGGGCCCTGCAGTGGTGGCGCAGATGCCTTCGTTCTTTGGTCATGTGAAAGAAACCATGGTTCCTGTCCCAAGGCCCTGTGTTGGGAGCACCGTGTCAGAGGAAAATAGTGACCACGGATGCGTCCCTCATAGGCTAGGGAGCGGTCATGGATGGCCGTTACACCAGGGGTCCATGGAAAGACCACCATCTCTTGTGGCACATGAATTGTCTGAAATTGAAAATTTTGGCAGTATTTCTGCCTCTCAGACATTTCCTTCCAGACCTCAGAGGCCATCATATTCTAGTACGAACAGACAATGCGGCCTCATATATAAATCGACAGGGGGGCCTGAGATCGTGCCCTCTATGCAAACTGGCGCACCAGGCAAACTACTCTCAATCAGAGCAATGTTTATTCCTGGGGACAACGGTGGAGTTTAAATGGAGGAAGTTCGCTCAGGCGGAAGTGGAGCTTATCATATTCGTTTGTTACATTAGCTTGCCATGTTTCATACTTTGTCAGTGGAGTGGAAGCTAATGTATGCGCATCTTACACCGTGTCTGAAGATACCTCCTTTTCCTGAAGTGTAAGGGTTGGCTGGTGTCACTACAGTGACATGGGTTGCCAGTAGCAAATAATGGAGGGTGCTCTGCTCGACAAACTATGTAGTTACACAATTTACAAGTATTTTAGCCACATTACATGTTCTGTAAAAAAAAAAAAGTTAATATCGGTGGCATATCTGCGTCATATACACCGATATATCTGCAACAGGCTCATATCAGCCGATAAAATCAGCAGACAGATAAATCGTTTGGGCTCTAGTCTTTAAGTAAAGACCAAAAGTTCTGTTCTGTCATGCTCATTTTGCGATCTACTGTAGCTATTTTTCAGTCAGCTGGTGAAATGATGGGTTTGCGTTACGTTGTTCTATGGAGGCAGGTTTTAGGATAGCACTGCAGGGATACTAGCCCAACAGTTGAAACTCAACCTGATTTTGTCCTCTGGGCTTGAGGTCCGAGGCTATTGTCCCATACCAGGCACGCTGTTAGTCCTGGCTCGCACTGGCCCAACAGTGGAAATGCAGCTATTGTTTCCTCGTTTCCAAGAAATATGTTTTCTATGGTAACATAAAAGTTGATGCAATTTTTATAGTGTACACTCAATGACAATATTTTCCCTTTTAGACCAAAAGACAGGAGTTCTCATTGCCTTGTTCCATCAGTTTCAGGTAGAAAAATTGTTAAAATTGTGTTAGTGCGAAAACACAGCAAAGATGAACTACTTTGTCACCATGTCAGAACCCATAGATCTAAACCAGCACTGAAAAGAAGCTGTTTCACCGGCATCTACCTCAAGAGTGTCTTTACGGCTCTAAAAGGTATGATTGCACATGACGTTCACTTCTTACATGCGTAACACCGTCTGATTTCATCTCGGCCTTGATCGTCAAATAACCGCCGCTCCTCAGAGTGTATGAATTCAATTTATCCTGACAGTGATTCTGTGGCTGTTACCAAAAAGCGCTGGCCTGGGATATAATTTGATAATAAATAGACCAACAGTTTCCGCAGTATCCATTTTGTTCACCTAATGGAGGCACAAGAGTGGCAGGCGCTCAGATCTGTCCTGATGGGACGATAACACGGAAAACACTTCCATTCATTTAATCACAGACCTTTCTGTTCTCAAAGACAGAAAGGGTTGAGACTAATGACTCATGAGCAATAAGCAAGTGTTTAAGTAAATGTACTTGCAGGGGAAAAAGCTTTTTTCCAAGTGGCATATCAATATTTTAAATAGAGTTTCTATCGCTGTCTCTACCTAACTTGATTAGTTGTGTGATGTGTTCTGACAGGCTTGTTGTTCGAAATACCCCATTAACTGTGTCTGTCAGCTTATTTTCCCCTGGTAGGCAGCATAACACCCATATATTTCATAATTTGTTTTGCTATCAGGGCTGATTTGTAAATGCGCAAATTCTAATTAGTAGCAGCCACTGTTTCTAATTTATTAAATATTAAATGAATCCTGCGGTGGATGCTTTTCTCTTCCCAAGATGGAAGTTATGCTATGCAAATTCTTTGGCCTTTTAGGTTGTCAGCACTTTTTAAATGCACCAAAATGCTTTATTCCTGGTTTGTTTGTTTTCCCTCTCCAGTCGTCTTCGAGTTAATATTTATTTATCTTAGATCTCAGGCTTTCTTTTTCATCCAATAAAGGCGTCACAGTCTGTTGGGCTTCAATCCTGCCGCTTTGTTTAACTTCATTACAGCTGTCTTAATCTAAGGCCTAGTCGCATGTTTCAGAGGCTGCATAATACATCTTCTGAAGTCACTTTGTCACTTACACATTAACAATTGTTTTGTCCATTTTCCCCCCTCCGTGGACGTCTAACCCTTGGAGATGGAGGTGAAATTACATGCTCATAGTCTGCTATAGAAAAAAACACAAGAACAACCCTGTTTATTTTTAAACGGCATGTATAATGTCTGCTATAGCTCAAAACCCTAGTCTCTTGTACAGCATGAAATATTAATTCTATTGTTTAGTTAACATTTTGCTCTGACCATAGACACTCAATCGCTTTGTTTTCTCAGTGTGACAGCTGCCTGCGAACTGGACGTGATTTGAAATATGTCATTTGTATTGAATTACCAGACATTTATCGAACACCCACTTATCCCAAGTGAACTTCAGTCTAATTAAGTTTCAAGAAACACATCCATCAAGCTATTGAGGCAGTTAATTTGCCATTGCCTCCTGGATCTGTATTCCCTTCCCGAATCACTGGAATTCACATGAGCATCGTTTCAGAGATGTCATTCGCTTTTCCTTCCTACTGGGCTGCAGCTGGCACAGCCACACTTGAAGCTTGCTCGCCCCACATGCTATTAAAACATGCTTCCAGAAAAAATCCCCCCGTTGTGGACAATTGTGAAAGAAGTCCCCCAGCTCTCCCCTTTGTGTGACTGTTTCTGCTGGGGTAATTTCATTAGAGTGTTGGTGTTTGATACTATATAATGAAGTGAGACTGAAGGGGGAGTGAGGGTATCATGGTTTACTTTCCAAGGTCATTTCAGCCAACAGGACAAACCCAAAGGAACGACACTAATGCAACAAACTCCTTGTTTTTCCTGATACAGCTCAATGTAAATTGAATATAGTTATATTTTAGTTTTACTTTCTTTGTCAATTATCAATCCATGCTGCTTGGAAAAATGTGCCCGTGGTGACATATCTGCTCAATGATATTACGTTGCCTCTTGCATGTTCAATTTTCTCCAAAAAAGATGAACGTAAATGTGGCAACATGAATTTAATTAGGTTGCTGTATGTATCGTGGCAGTTCAGAAATTAAATGTGCTAAAACCATATGCTCTATCGTGTTTAAAAATGAACTAGCACCTAAAGTAAACCCTATCCTAAACCTAACCAATAGTGTTAACAAAAGCAAACGTTATAGATAAAAACAACCATGCCATTTTAGCTTGCTTTTACAAGTGTTTGAGCTCTTTGAACTCGAGTTTCATAACTCATGATTTACAGGGCCCGTGCTGTACCAGGTGAGCTACCAAGCAAGTTTACAATGTCAGAAAAACCATACATATGGATCTGGTAATGTAATGCAAACATGAAATGTATGCAAATCATGCACTATGGTAAAATTATTTTGAGGTCATAACATAGTATATTGTGCAAAAAATAGTCTTATAAAATACTAATATGCACCTGTATGTACTATTTGTGATAAAAGGAATATACATTGTTGATGTTTTTACTGCCACTTGTGTTAATGTAGAGGCATGTTTTTCCAATAAGTCTATGTTACATTTATTGTTTAGTTGGGGAGCTGTGCAATTGTTATACCTTATAGTTTAAAAATGCAGTTATGAATATCTGAACGGGACAGTTAAATGGGAGCATAATTACTGCCAAATCCGTGTGGCGACTGAGAAAACAGTTATATTAATTATAGAAGAATGAGAAATTATGTGCCATCTAATTGGTAATCAGTTTGTTTTGTACTTCAGGCTACTTGCATATGAAAATGAATGATGGGCTATTTAATTAATTTATTCCAGTTTTTACAGATATTTACTGGGCAGAACACATCTACATAGTAATCAGTAAAATTACAGATCACAATCACAAATATTAAAGAGAAGTAATAAATTGCGTCAACTTTTTTTCTTCTCATACTGCTCATAAATTAAAGATGGACAACACATTGCTCTTGTTATACTTTATTTGAGACAATTATGTTTTCACTCAGAAAGTAGAGAGCCCTCCCGTATACGTTAGCTATGCAAACGATTTATTATGGTATGTGTAGATAGTCATTTAGGCATGCTAACTGGAGCTAGCATCTTCTCTCATTAGTGCAATTATCCGTGTGAAGAAAACCTGTTTCAGCTTGCTTCTTTTACATTCTGTCCTTCCTTTTGGCCCCTGCATGATTCTCTCTTTTCTGCATAGAGACAATAGCCCCCACACTATTTGTCATAAAATCCCTCATTTGCTGGATCCTGAGGAAAGCAGATTATGCTTATTTTTCATTTGGACAGAGGGAGATGGAGCCAGGTGTTTGGCAGCAGTGGAGTGTTCAGGTGTAACCGGGCCAGCGATGGGACATGATGAGTTGGGGCTGATGAAGGATGAGGCGTAGAAGATTTCAGGGAGTGCGGCACCCTGCTGCCCGCTCCCTCAAGAGCACCCCCACTGATCAGGAAGAGGGGAAACTTTCCTTTTTAATCTGCTTGTGCCGTGATCACTTTCTGCTGCCTTAATTAGCTCGTTACGGCCTTGATGAAAATGCAAGTGTGGCAGAATTAGGTAAGTGACTGACAGTCCTGGTGTCCTATCAGGAAAGAGTACGGTCTATTTAACGCTGGTTGGCTGTACTCTGAGATGCGTCATGTCTTGTCCTCCCCCTCCTGCGTCATCCACTATCGCCTCAGGTATGTGCTGGTAGCGGGTGGTTTAAATCATGTGTTTAGAACGCCACTGATATGTTATCTTTTTAATTGTAGCGTTTCATTTAAGCACTTGTCTGACGGTGCATTTTCATCAGCTCAGAATAGGTGTTTGCCCACCCTTCAGGTATGTAAACTGTCCCTGTATTGAGTGGTGGTTATGATGGCGTGTGGTATACTGAGTCGCTATGTCACTGTTAATGCGTTGCTTCCTGTACCCCAGTTAATCGGTGGTTGTGATGATCGCGGTAAATAGTAGCCTGTGGGGATTTCATGTGGGGTAATGTCGTCTTTTGGTAAGTGTCATGTAAGATGTTTGTAAGGTTGTAGTGGAAAGAGAGGCACTAACATCCCGCTGCTTCTCTTTAAGGCGTTCGTGAGGCGCAGGTCCTCCCTTTCGTCCTCCGGACCATTGTGCTGGTTCTCTGCACAATCTCCCTCTCGTTCTTCCGTGTTTCTACGAACTTGAGTCCACCTGGATAACCAGTGTCCCTCCGTGTCGCGCTGATCGTGCCGGCGGGAATTCATAAGGGCACAGGATTATACCGTCTACTTCTACTTCCTTTCGTTTTTTTTGTGTGATTAGAAAAGTTGATTAATAATAATAATTGACTGTTATTAGTACGAGAACCAGTGTGTGTGTGCACACGCGCGTGTATGTGTGTGTGTGTGCTGCACCAGCTCTATCTACTGTGATTCTTTTTCTCTTTCTTTTGGTCAGCTGTGTTTATTGTTTAGATTTTGTTTCTGTAACTACTGTTGTGTGTTGTTGTGGACCTTGATTATTATATTTTTTTGGATAAACAAATTCAGCTGTTTATCTTGTTTCTCCCAGGAACTGAGGTGACCAGGCGGGAGGACCCCCGAGTGCATTTGTGGTGGTGGTAGTGTTGCAGTGAGTGACACCTTTTGGAGTGCTTGCGTGTATGATCCAAGTGCACGGTGACGTGTGTGTGTGAGTAGAATTACGCTTTTGGAAAAGCCATTAAGTGGTCCTTCCGCCGGTAAGCTCAGCCTGGTTTTGGTTTGTTTTACTTTTTGTTTGACAAACTCCTCCTACCCTCGTGGGTAGAGGACTATGTCGGTGTGTGCCACTCATATTGCCCCCTTGTGAGCACCTGTTTTTGTGCCTTGACATTTGTGCATTGAGCGCTGTGCGCCTTTGTTTTAAAAGAAGATACTGTTTTTAACTATTTTTGTATGTCAATAAAAGACCTTTTTGTAATTATGTGTACTCTTGTCTCTAACCTCCCTGACACACACGAACCTGTGTGACCTAATGCTAACCGCTGGGTTACTTAGATATTCCCTGATTTATTCAGGGTGGCGTAGTCGACAATTATCACCATAAGCAAAGTAACTTATTGAAATCCTGTACCGCTCCGCTACGCCACATTTGGCGCAGTCGGCAGGGTTGTGTGTCAGTTGTGTAAGGCAGAGACGTGATTGAAAAAAAAAAAAAAAGTTTTTTTGGGGGGGGGGATTTTTGCTTTTGCTTTTCTTTTCTTCTCTTTGTGTCTGTGGCAGGAAGTAGACGGTGGTGGTCCTGTCGCAAAGGATAGGTGTTACCCTCTGAGAGTTACTTCCGTAGTGGTAAGTGATTTGTATGGTTTGCCGCTATGGAAGGTGAATTGAGAGAATTGGTAGCACAGTTAAAAGCGGATAACGAAAAATTAAGGCTGAGGGGGAGGTTCGGTATCGGTTGGAGGACGAGAGGGGGGACCCAGATAAGTTGGATATCCGCAGTGGGGCAATTCGCAGGGAGTGGGGAGGAACGCCTGGGCGTATGCGTGCTCGGGGCCACTCAGTTTTGTTTGCTGATGGCCTCCAGCACGGGATACAGGGGCACCCACAGACAGGGGTTTTGATGATTTTAGGAACGATGATGCCCATCCATTGTTCTCTGTAGCTAAGTCGAGTTCGATGATGCCCATCCATTGTTCTCTGTGTAGATGATTGTGAGTTCGATGATGCCCATCCATTGTTCTCTGTAGCTGAGTCGAGTTCGATGATGCCCATCCATTGTTCTCTGTGTATATGATTGTGAGTTCGATGATGCCCATCCATTGTTCTCTGTGTAGATGATTGTGAGTTCGATGATGCCCATCCATTGTTCTCTGTGTAGATGATTGTGAGTTCGATGATGCCCATCCATTGTTCTCTGTAGCTGAGTCGAGTTCGATGATGCCCATCCATTGTTCTCTGTGTATATGATTGTGAGTTCGATGATGCCCATCCATTGTTCTCTGTGTAGATGATTGTGAGTTCGATGATGCCTATCCATTGTTCTCTGTGAATATGATTGTGAGTTCGATGATGCCTATCCATTGTTCTCTGTGTATATGATTGTGAGTTCGATGATGCCTATCCATTGTTCTCTGTAACTGATTTTAGAAATGGTTTGAGTTCGATGATGCCCACCCATTGTTCTCTGTAGCCGATTTTAGGAACGATGATGCCCATCCATTGTTCCCGGTAGACGATTTGAGTATGGTTAGGCTCTTATCGTCGGGGCGACGATACAAAAGGCAGGGGTGGATTGTGGCAGAATTAGGTAAGTGACTGACAGTCCTGGTGTCCTATCAGGAAAGAGTACGGTCTATTTAACGCTGGTTGGCTGTACTCTGAGATGCGTCATGTCTTGTCCTCCCCCTCCTGCGTCATCCACTATCGCCTCAGGTATGTGCTGGTAGCGGGTGGTTTAAATCATGTGTTTAGAACGCCACTGATATGTTATCTTTTTAATTGTAGCGTTTCATTTAAGCACTTGTCTGACGGTGCATTTTCATCAGCTCAGAATAGGTGTTTGCCCACCCTTCAGGTATGTAAACTGTCCCTGTATTGAGTGGTGGTTATGATGGCGTGTGGTATACTGAGTCGCTATGTCACTGTTAATGCGTTGCTTCCTGTACCCCAGTTAATCGGTGGTTGTGATGATCGCGGTAAATAGTAGCCTGTGGGGATTTCATGTGGGGTAATGTCGTCTTTTGGTAAGTGTCATGTAAGATGTTTGTAAGGTTGTAGTGGAAAGAGAGGCACTAACATCCCGCTGCTTCTCTTTAAGGCGTTCGTGAGGCGCAGGTCCTCCCTTTCGTCCTCCGGACCATTGTGCTGGTTCTCTGCACAATCTCCCTCTCGTTCTTCCGTGTTTCTACGAACTTGAGTCCACCTGGATAACCAGTGTCCCTCCGTGTCGCGCTGATCGTGCCGGCGGGAATTCATAAGGGCACAGGATTATACCGTCTACTTCTACTTCCTTTCGTTTTTTTTGTGTGATTAGAAAAGTTGATTAATAATAATAATTGACTGTTATTAGTACGAGAACCAGTGTGTGTGTGCACACGCGCGTGTATGTGTGTGTGTGTGCTGCACCAGCTCTATCTACTGTGATTCTTTTTCTCTTTCTTTTGGTCAGCTGTGTTTATTGTTTAGATTTTGTTTCTGTAACTACTGTTGTGTGTTGTTGTGGACCTTGATTATTATATTTTTTTGGATAAACAAATTCAGCTGTTTATCTTGTTTCTCCCAGGAACTGAGGTGACCAGGCGGGAGGACCCCCGAGTGCATTTGTGGTGGTGGTAGTGTTGCAGTGAGTGACACCTTTTGGAGTGCTTGCGTGTATGATCCAAGTGCACGGTGACGTGTGTGTGTGAGTAGAATTACGCTTTTGGAAAAGCCATTAAGTGGTCCTTCCGCCGGTAAGCTCAGCCTGGTTTTGGTTTGTTTTACTTTTTGTTTGACAAACTCCTCCTACCCTCGTGGGTAGAGGACTATGTCGGTGTGTGCCACTCATATTGCCCCCTTGTGAGCACCTGTTTTTGTGCCTTGACATTTGTGCATTGAGCGCTGTGCGCCTTTGTTTTAAAAGAAGATACTGTTTTTAACTATTTTTGTATGTCAATAAAAGACCTTTTTGTAATTATGTGTACTCTTGTCTCTAACCTCCCTGACACACACGAACCTGTGTGACCTAATGCTAACCGCTGGGTTACTTAGATATTCCCTGATTTATTCAGGGTGGCGTAGTCGACAATTATCACCATAAGCAAAGTAACTTATTGAAATCCTGTACCGCTCCGCTTCGCCACACAAGGTTTGCAAGCGCAAGGCATGCTATTCTGCTAAACTCATCAAGATCACTTGTCTTGAGTCTCAAGGTGATCTTTTATCTCACTTCTACAGGTGGTACTTCTTAACTCTTAAAGTTCCATTCTCAGCACTTTGAGAATATTCAAGTTAAGGCATTTTATTTGTGGTATAATACAGGGGGATTCAAAATCTGATTCCAAATATGAGTACCCTGAAGGACCATTAGTAAGATGGGTAACACTTTAAATTGATGGTCCCTTTTGAACATTCTGTTGACTATTAGTAACTTTGCAACAACAGGTAAACTAACTCGCATTAGTGTATAAGTAGACTGTTAATATCTTCTAACTTTATTGTGATCGTGTCACATGTCTGTCCTGTCTGGTGATGCACATGGGTGTTTTGTTATTTTGGGGCCATGTGCTCTTGTCATTGTCTGGTCCCTCCCCCTTATCTAATTATTGGTTTATTTGTTCCACCTGCCTTCCCTCGTTACCCTCTTTGTTTGCCTTCCTATTTAGTCTCCCTGTGTTAGCTGTCCTGTGCTCGTTCGTTGTTAATGTTACCTGGGTGTTTAGTTGTGTGTTGTTCTGTGCCTGCCATTATCATGTTCTTGGATTTAGTCATTGGTTCATGGGACCTGGTTTTCCTTTGTTTGTTTGATTTATGTTTTACTTAATTAAACACTACTTCACTTCAGCACTTGAGTCCTCACTCCATCCTCCACAACCCACCCGTGACAGAACGAACGAGCCATTTTGAGGACTCAGCGGAAGGAGAGACTAGAAGCCATGATGTCTGGTTCCAGCAGTAGAGGGGTTCGTATTCCTTCCGCTACTACCCAGGAGGGAAGGAAAGGAGGATCTGGGCCTCCTATGACATTATTTGAGCTCTTCGTCATAGGTGCTCGAAAGACTGCAGAGATGAGGGCTGCCAGAGGTCAAGTTGGAGGAATAGGGTATACTGTTGACAGCTTCCCGGAACCACGTTCTACCAACACCAGGGAGACCTGGCCATCTGGCAGAGAAAATTTTGAGGGGACCCGCCTCGCCAGATTCTCTGGAACACGTGGAGGTCGGAGGAGAGGAGATGGTCGAGAGGAATCTCGACGCCATTCCCCGCTTCAACCTGGATTGATCCCAGAACCAGTGGTCTTAAGTCCGGTGCTCCCTAGCCCGGTGGTCCAGGAGGACTCCACACCGGCTGGTAGAGAGCAGTCTACGCTCTCTGTCCTTACGCCAGTGGTGACCGACGAGATGGCTATACCTCCGCGTGGTCGGAGGCGGAGGAGGAAGAGAGCTGTTCCTGAGTCGGAGCCAGTGTCTGCTGTTCCTGAGTCGGAGCCAGTGTCTGCTGTTCCTGAGTCGGAGCCAGTGTCTGCTGTTCCTGAGTCGGAGCCAGTGTCTGCTGTTCCTGAGTCGGAGCCAGTGTCTGCTGTTCCTGAGTCGGAGCCAGTGTCTGCTGTTCCTGAGTCGGAGCCAGTGTCTGCTGTTCCTGAGTCGGAGCCAGTGTCTGCTGTTCCTGAGTCGGAGCCAGTGTCTGCTGTTCCTGAGTCGGAGCCAGTGTCTGCTGTTCCTGAGTCGGAGCCAGTGTCTGCTGTTCCTGAGTCGGAGCCAGTGTCTGCTGTTCCTGAGTCGGAGCCAGTGTCTGCTGTTCCTGAGTCGGAGCCAGTGTCTGCTGTTCCTGAGTCGGAGCCAGTGTCTGCTGTTCCTGAGTCGGAGCCAGTGTCTGCTGTTCCTGAGTCGGAGCCAGTGTCTGCTGTTCCGATTTCGGTGGTCCGGAGACGGAGGAGGAGAAGGAGAGGAACCTCTTCATTGGGTCGTCTGGTGGGTTCTAACCCAGAGACCAGCCCGGAGGTAACTGCCATCCCTGCCGTGCCGCCCGAGCTGCTCGCCCTGCCGGCCCCGCCCGAGCTGCTCGCCCTGCCGGCCCCGCCCGGGCTGCTCGCCCTGCCGGCCCCGCCCGGGCTGCTCGCCCTGCCGGCCCCGCCCGAGCTGCTCGCCCTGCCGGGACCGTCCCAGTTGCTCGCCCTGGTTCCTGAGCCGGTGTCTGAGCCGCTGTCTGTTGCAGTTCCTGAGCCGGTGGTGCCTGGAGCAGTTCCTGAGCCAGTGGTGCCTGTTGCAGTTCCTGAGCCGGTGGTGCCTGTTGCAGTTCCTGAGCCGGTGGTGCCTGTTGCAGTTCCTGAGCCGGTGGTGCCTGTTGCAGTTCCTGAGCCGGTGGTGCCTGTTGCAGTTCCTGAGCCGGTGGTGCCTGTTGCAGTTCCTGAGCCGGTGGTGCCTGTTGCAGTTCCTGAGCCGGTGGTGCCTGTTGCAGTTCCTGGGCCGGTGGTGTCTGTTGCTGTTCCTGAGCCGGTGTCTTTTGCTGTTCCTGAGCCGGTTGCTGTTGTTGTTCCTGAGCCGGTGGTGTCTGTTCCAGTTCCTGAGCCGGTGGTGTCTGTTGCTGTTCCTGAGCCGGTGTCTTTTGCTGTTCCTGAGCCGGTGGTGTCTGTTGCTGTTCCTGAGCCGGTGTCTTTTGCTGTTCCTGAGCCGGTTGCTGTTGTTGTTCCTGAGCCGGTGGTGTCTGTTGCTGTTGCAGTTCCTGAGCCGGTGGTGTCTGTGACTGTTCCTGAGCAAGGGTCTATTCCTGTTCCGCTTGGGTCTTCACCGCCATGGCTGCCCGAGTGGTTGTCTTCACCCTGTTCGTCTCCGCCCTGGCCGCCAGATGGACTGTCGTCTTCGCCCTGGCCGCCCGAGGGGTCTTCACCGCCCTGGCCGCCCGAGGGGTCTTCACCGCCCTGGCCGCCCGAGGGGTCTTCACCGCCCTGGCCGCCCGAGGGGTCTTCACCGCCCTGGCCGCCCGAGGGGTCTTCACCGCCCTGGCCGCCCGATGAACTGTCCGCTTCGCCTTGGCCGCCTGATGAACTGTCCGCTTCGCCTGTCCCTTCCGTCCCGCCCTGGTCTGTCCCTCCCGTCCCGCCCTGGTCTGTCCCTCCCGTCCCGCCCTGGTCTTATGGAGCGTCTGGTAGCCGCTCCGTAGGGAGGGGGTAATGTCACATGTCTGTCCTGTCTGGTGATGCACATGGGTGTTTTGTTATTTTGGGGCCATGTGCTCTTGTCATTGTCTGGTCCCTCCCCCTTATCTAATTATTGGTTTATTTGTTCCACCTGCCTTCCCTCGTTACCCTCTTTGTTTGCCTTCCTATTTAGTCTCCCTGTGTTAGCTGTCCTGTGCTCGTTCGTTGTTAATGTTACCTGGGTGTTTAGTTGTGTGTTGTTCTGTGCCTGCCATTATCATGTTCTTGGATTTAGTCATTGGTTCATGGGACCTGGTTTTCCTTTGTTTGTTTGATTTATGTTTTACTTAATTAAACACTACTTCACTTCAGCACTTGAGTCCTCACTCCATCCTCCACAACCCACCCGTGACAGATCGTCCCCCAACAGACACTCTACTGACCATAAGTAACTTTGCAAGTCATGTCAACTTATTCTAACCCTAACCCTACCAGTCTACTAATACTCTACTAACACTATGAGACTTAGTAGCTATGTAGGTCCGATGCTTCCTAATAGTATTTTCATCCAGCATTTAAAGAACCATTTATGCTATGGGAGAAAAATAAAAGTATGGTATGGTATAGCAAGTGCTTGGGAGCACTTCGACTTGGCGCAGTAATATCTTCTGGGGGAGTGACTGAGTGACGGTGAGAGGATTTTTCACGAGTGAAGATATTACTGCGCCAAGTCGAAGTGCTCCCAAGCACTTGCTATGGTATTCCGCCATACAATATAGTTATCCATTTTACACGCTTAGAAAAGCGCAACGTTTTGTTTTGTGTCACCGTCCTAGGTCGAGTTACACTACTCGAATAACTGTATTTAAATAAGGAAAACGTGGAGATGTTTGGTAGCTTCTCTGCTTGGCCCCTATTGAATGAACTGGGCTAAGCTAAGTTTTAACAAAGTTTTGCCGCAAGACAGAGCGATTAAGTGCACGCACTGAGACGAGAGAGGTATGTATCAACTCGTCTTAGTTAAGGGAATAACATAGTTTAATATGAAAAAAAACGGTAGAGTATCCCTTTAAGTTATACTTTCTTTGTAATGCTAATATTTTGCACAACTCTTAGCACCCACTTTTTACCTACCTTCTGATGTCTATTTTCACAAAGTCCCAGTTTGCTTTAATCTGCCAAAAAAATTATATATATATATATATATATATATATATATATATATATAAATCTGCCTTCCATATTTCATCCTTATAAATAATCAATACTACTTTAGATTCTTTATCCAGTCTGAAGATTATAGCCAAGATATGGATAACGCATGCAAACAAGACCAACAAACATGCTAAATTGTTCTTTTTGAAGATGCTCATTGTCCAGCTCCAGGCTCACTCATTATACCACAGCTTGATGCTGAGTCATGCATGTCTAATGGAGCAGGCAGACTGCAGAGTGTCTCTGTCTTCAGCCGGTCCCTCAGACACACACCACGACAGGCTTTCCCTGGGGAGAATCGCACGGAGGCTGCTAAAACATGCCTAAGCACTGTCTCTCTGTATCAGAAGGAGCGGCACGCATGACGACGCTCAGCGGAAACTAGCAAGGACCATTATTCCCAGCCTCAGAGATCCACCTGTACCCAGTCTTCAGGGAGAATCTGGGCAGACTGGATATCAAGGTATAAGCTGCTCTTGTTTATAAAGACGGTGAAAGGGGCTCGATACAAACACCCATAAAGCTTTAGATAACGTTTAACACCACATAAAACCAACACAGTACGTGAGTTTTCTCTCTCTCTTTGATGCCTCGAAAATGTCCTACAGTGAACTAAAATACTAGGCCTTGAGCAAACCACCGGGACTTGTCAGTAGTCTTCTCCCATGTCCTAATTACCGTCAGCAGGCTTGATGGACAGTCAAACCATCTGAAATCAAGCCTCAAGAGGACACTGCTCAGTTAACTAATAAAGGCCTAGCGGTTAATACTCTCCTGAGAGGCCTGACAAACCTGTAAATCAGCCTTCGACAGCCTTTTATCTGTGTAGTCCAGTCTGATCTTTACCTTGAGAAATTTTGTGCTGCATTTTGTGGTGCGAGACCTTTAAGAGTTTCCCTGATCCAATAACTGCCATTTTGTCAAATGGAAACCTTATGGTTTGATCCCCCCCCCCCCACCTCCCCTCCACTGAATTCATTATAATTTCCTACGCTCAACTAATGTGGCTTTGTCTGCACGTTCTCAGTGCAAATGCTCCTTGCATTATTGTGTAAGCATCTCGAATTGAAACATCCGCCTTGTGAAATATTGACTTTAATATCTCATTTGAAAAATTCATGAAACCTTTGATGTTAAATCCATACTCAATTTAGCAAAATGCCACTAAAATATGCAGAGGGGGGCAGAAAACATTATTGTCTGTGCTTCTGTGGAGAAATTACATTTTATGGCTGTTACACCAATCTTTCCCATGTTTTCTTTTACTTTTTTTCCCGTCGTCTGGGGGAAAAAGTGGAGGCGACCCATTAGAGGCGAAATGAAAAGCGCTATTGATTGGTCTCTTATTCCTCCACTCTTTGCCTCATTTCCTAAATGCACGGTAATAAGGGCTTAGCCATGGTGACACACAATAAGCTTTAATGAATGAAACTTTAAAGAATTAGCGAGTGTGTATGCGTGTGTGTGATGCTATAATTGGTGGATCCCTTGCGTTTGGCTTTGTTTTGTTTTTGAGATACCTTTTCCATTTAATAAAGCACACGCATGCCAATGTTGCAATACAATAAAGACAATGGATGATATATGTATTATATAGCCTAAATATATTTATGAGGAGCCGTGCTTTTCTGCATGGTTGGATGAAAGTGCCGTAAGGGGGGGGGGGGGGGGGGCTGAGATTTTTAAAAGGCATCATATTAGAATTAGATTTCCTGAGGCTAATTATGATCAAACACAGCCTTTTGAAATGGTCCGAGATTATGACAGGTATAAAAAAAAAGCCTTTTAGCAAATGGATTTCTGTGGAGAAGAAAGAGTGTGAAAGGGAGTGCAAAGGAGAGAGTGCAAAAAGAGAGAGTGAGTGGTGCAAGAGAAATGAAAAGACAGACGAATGTTGTGAAATCCACTTGCGTGCTAATAGAGTTGCATTCGCCTTTGGTAATTTGTAAGCACTTTACCCCTACCTATCGATCAAGCTGAGGGAGGGAAGGAGAAAAAATTACACTGCATTAACATGTCCCACTCTCTGCTGCTCTCTCTCTCTCTCCCTCTCTCTCTCTCTCTCTCTCTCTCTCTCTCTCTCTCTCTACACACACACACACACACACACACACACACACAACACACACGCACGCACGCACACACACATCTCTCATGATTGTCCTGTTCCTTTTTTCCACTCATATTTTTGCGAAGAAATATACCCCCTTTCATCATCCCACTGCATAACAAAGACACATTCTTCCTCATTTACAAAACCTTCTTTCCTTTCATGGTTCTGAGCTGCTTCATATGATCCTATAGGTTGAATTTGGGCAGCTGTTTTTGAGATGTGTCAAGATACTTTGATTAAAATGAATTCCTCACGTTCAGCTGCAGCTTAAATATGTAAGGTGGATCTTGAGCTTCTCATGGTAATGGCTTTGATGGTGGTGCTATATAACTTTTGTATTATATCATGAAGATTGGAATTCTTAAAGGTGGAGTTTAAAGTATAAATTACCAATAGCTTTTTTCGTCAAAATATATGCTGCGAGTGACACATTACTTTATGTGGCACAGTTTAGGCAAACAGCATTGTATGGTTTAGGACAGAAACAAACATTTTATGTAAAAATGTCATGTATTTCATGGATACACAAATAAGGAAGGTTTTAGATTATACCGATGATTATTAACATTTTGAAGATGATAACTGATATTGTCCAGTATGTAAGGGATAATACAGTCACTGCAGTCATTGCTAAATATTTTACGATAATGACTAACTGACTTTACAGTATTAACCTGCTTATTAAACAGCTGCTTATCAATTAATTTAATACTTGTAATTTGACTTGTATATTATCTTTATGCTTCCACTCAGAAAAAAAACAGTCCATTGCAATGTACAAAATAATCAGCCTAGAACCAAGATGAACACTGCAACAATTTTACAGTAGTAATAAGTCAAAATAGAAACAAACAAAGAAGTCCTCTAAGGTATTTTTCACAATCGATAAACAAGACGCAAGATGGCGTAATTTGTATGAAACAAGATAGGGATTTCACTTGCGCAGATGAGCAGTTGGATATACAGGGTAACTCTCAGAATATTTTAACTGTACGTGTTGTACTTACAAATTTTACAAGGACATGATTGTATTACATCAACATTTTGTAATAACGGTAATTCAGTAATAATTTAATAATTTAGTTGCTGAAAAGCCATCCTTACGTTCCTTACATACTGTAAATAAAATAAATAAGTACAATAAGTAGTGCAAATGAGAACCAGCAAGCCTTTTCCCCTTCTGTCCCAGCCAAGCCCATAATTCCTTTAGTGCTGGGCCTACGATTGTGACCAGATCCAAACACATGCTACATATATGTCAATCAGTCTTCTTATGCATTAGGTGAAACAACAACAGTCAAAGCTCATGCACATCCTGGCCCTGTGAAGCCAAAATAATACTTGCCTTCTCCGCGTTCCACTATGGCATACTTACTGTGTGACAGTTTTCATTACAGTCTGCAGATCTGCTTACAGATATCAGACTGCACACAGAAATCATCAGACAACAGTGAGTGAATTGAGTGCTTGAAAAGAAAAGTCCACAAATGCGTTTCCCCTACTTTGGCCCTGTCCTAAATTGAACCTTGCGGTCTACTTCCATGTCCACACTTTGCTTTGACTGATGGCTTAGTCCATGCTCGGCAGAAGTGCGCATTGAGGGTGCACATAGGGGCCTAAATGGACACTTATGAAACCTAAAATAACAAATGAGACATACTAAGGTCTTGTGGACTTAACAGACTTGCATACACAACGGTCATTGTACTGAAAGTCCCCATGACCACAAATGCATGTGAAGTATGCCATTTGGGACACAGACTTATACATGAAACGGAGTGGAACGTGGTACATAAAATATACCTGGGCCTTAATTCTCACCTAGAAGAAGGCCTTACTGAGCTCCAGAACATAATGTGGTAGCTTACTTTAAAATGTATGCTAATCTAACCTGATGTCACGAGAAAATGTTACTATTTTACGTTTTGAAGATGAAGCTGAACATGAAGGTCGACTCCTAAACCTAAGCCTCAGTGGGGCGTAAGCAGATCATATGAAAAGAATGAGATTGTACGAATTCAATGCAATTCACCAAAATGTCAAATAGTACTGAATTGTCACAAGAGTATGCTGACTAATCCTGCATCTGCTACTGGTCTTCAGTGCAGTCAGACTTATTTTTGGATTGAGCCAGTTGCTACAGACCTTTTTTTGCCTCTACACTGAAAAGGGGAGACAAATCAATGAGTGTTTACCAGGAAAGTATGTTTCTCTGATCTTGTTCTTGTTGACTCAGGTCAGAATTCGACAATCGGGAGAGGGATTCCCCATTGGGAGTTGTGTTTTCTCCCATGAAAAGATACTGCGACTGTTGGTTGGAACATTGGAAATTTACATATTTACAGTTTCGTTGACCTGCATTACTAGCACTTGCTATTTTTTATTTATTTAGTTGGAGTTGTGGATCCATGTCGAAACTCGCACATGAAGTGAATTTGTAGGTTTGGAAAACTAAAGGGGTGAGTGTTGTTGTGGTGTGTGTGTGTGCAAGATAAGGATCGCTTGTTAGGGAAGTATCTTGTGGGGATCTAAATTAAAATTGTCTTAATTCTACATAAATTATTGGTCAGTTTATTTTATTTAAGTTTGTTGTTATTCTGACCACTGCCTGCAGTGTGGAGGAAACTTCACTGTTACACTTTATTTTTGGATTTCATCTAAGAACCAGTGATTCAAAGGGTGACAAAATATCACATGCCTAGTGGTTTCAATCAACCCAAAACAGTCAATATAGTGTATTTTTGAAGCCCTCATGCAATTTTGAAGATTTAGCTTTCTCCAGCCACATCAAAATCATAGCCAAATCATGAAATTACACATTAGAATTTATTTGACAGACAATACCTGTAAGTACCACTATAAATATATCCTTTTAAGCAGCACACTCTGGCATTTGTGTCAGAGGATTGACCCATTGTCAAGTAATTGGTGACACCTTGAGTTATGTGATTGAAGGGGTAATCATAGTGGATGGTCAGCTGTGTGTGTGTGAGTGTGTGTGTGTGTGTGTGTGTGTGTGTGTGTGTGTGTGTGTGTGTGTGTGTGTGTGTGTGTGTGTGTGTGTGTGTTGAGAACTGTTGGCTTCAGGGTGCTCATCTTGCTGAGACATGAGTACTGCACCAATTAGTCAGTGCCGGGAGCTGTATGGGACATATACACCTGCACTCCCTCTTTCTCTCCCTTTCTATGTGTATTCTCAGCCCTCTAGTTCATGCTAATATTCCACGGCAGTGTCTGAGTGAATCACCTTTAATGAATTATTCATTCAATTATTCAAGGTTCATTTTTTGTTTTGGTAAAAATTCCATTATGAAGTAAAACGTCTTACTACGATTTATTACGGTAAGCTTACTGTGCAATAGTGATTTATATTGTATTTAGACCAGGTCAGGTCAGGTTAGATTTGGTGGGACATTTCCAACCCGATCTCACGACAATTCGTCCAAATTTTACAAAAAAAATTCTGCTAAATCGTACATATTTTACGAGTTTCTCAGTTCGTATGAATTCGAATGACCTACCCCTGACCCCGCCCCTAAAACTACCCATCACTGGGGTTTAGACAAATCGTACGAATTCGTATTAGTGAGGTCATACAAATTCATACGAATTACCCACCTTTTACTCAATTGTACGAATTCGTTCGAATTGGTTGTGAGATAGCGTTGGAAATTTCATGATTACAATCTTTTTTCTTATGCCTTTACATTATATTAATAAGCAGAGACAAAAAAAACCTCCTTGACCCCTTGAACTGCCACCTTAACGTGGTACCCGAATGACCCTAGGAGCTATGTTGTCCGGGGCTATATGCCCCTGGTATGGTCTCCCAAGGCAAACAGGTCCTAGGCGACGGGTCAGACTAAGAGTGGTTCAAAAAACCCTTTATGAAGAAAAATAAATCGAGGACCGTGACGTCGCCCGGTATGGCGCAGCCGGGGCCCCACCCTGGAGCCAGGCCCGGGGTTGGGGCTCGTATGCGAGCGCCTGGTTGGAGATAGTTGGATAGTTGGAATAACCTCTACGCACAGCTTAGGCTCTGGAACCACACTCCTTGAGAGAGGATGGACTCTTCACCACTCTGGAGTTGCCCATGGTGAGAGGCGGCGGGCTGGTGTGGGTTTGTTTATAGCCCCCCAGCTCAGCCGCCATGTGTTGGAGTTTACCCCGGTGAACGAGAGGGTCGTTTCCCTGCGCCTACGGGTTGGGGATAGGTCACTCACTGTCGTGTGTGCCTACGGGCCAAACGGCAGTGCAGAGTACCCGGCCTTCTTGGAGTCTCTGGGAGGGGTGCTGGAAAGTGCTCTGACTGGAGACTCCATCGTTCTACTGGGGGACTTCAACGCCCACGTGGGCAACGACAGTGTTACCTGGAGGGGCGTGATTGGGAGGAACGGCCCCCCTGATCTGAACCCGAGCGGTGTTCAGTAATTGGACTTCTGTGCTTGTTACAGTTTGTCCATAACGAACACCATGTTCAAGCATAAGGGTGTCCATCAGTACATGTAGCACCAGGACACCCTAGGCCGTAGGTCGATGATCGACTTTGTGGTCGTTTCATCTGACCTGCGGCCGTATGTCTTGGACACTCGGGTAAAGAGAGGGGCGGAGCTGTCAACTGATCACCACCTGGTGGTGAGTTGGATCCGATGGCGGAAGAGGAAGCTGGACAGACTCGGCAGACCCAAGCGTACTGTAAGGGTCTGCTGGGAACGTTTGGCCGAGTCTTCTGTCAGAGAGATCTTCAACTCCCACCTCCGGCGGAGCATCGACCGGATCCCGAGGGAGGCTGGAGATATTGAGTCCGAGTGGACCATGTTCTCCACCTCCGTTGTCGAAGCGGCCGCTCGGAGCTGTGGCCGTAAGGTCTCCGGTGCCTGTCGAGGTGGCAATCCCCGAACCCGGTGGTGGACATCGGAAGTAAAGGATGCCGTCAAGCTGAAGAAGGAGTACTAACGGGCCTGGTTGGCTTGTGGGGCTCCAGAGGCAGCTGGCGGGTACCGGCAGGCCAAGCGAACTGCAGTCCGGGTGGTTGTGGAGGCAAAAACTCTGGCCTGGGAGGAGTTTGGTGAGGCCATGGAAAAGGACTATTGGCTGGCCTCGAAGAGATTCTGGCAAACCGTCCGGCGACTCAGGAGAGGGAAGCAGTGCCCTATACCGCTGTCTACAGTGGAGGTGGGCAGCTGTTGACCTCAACTGGGGATGTCGTCGGACGGTGGAAGGAATACTTCGAGGATTACTTCAATCCCGCCGTCACGTCTTCCATTGAGGAAGCAGAGGCTGAGGTCTCAGAGGTGGACTCGTCCATCACCCAAGCTGAAGTCACCGAGGTAGTCAAAAAACTCATCCAAAAAACTCATCCAGGGTGGATGAGATCCGCCCTGAGTACCTCAAGTCTCTGGATGCCTCTGCAGCATCGCGTGGCAGTCGGGGACAGTGCCTCTGGGATGGCAGACCGGGGTGGTGGTCCCTCTTTTCAAGAAGGGGGACCGGAGGGTGTGTTCCAACTACAGGGGGATCACACTTCTCAGCTTCCCTGGGAAAGTCTATGCCAGGGCACTGGAGAGGAGAATACGGCCGATAGTAGAACCTCGGATTCAGGAGGAACAGTGCTGTTTTCGTCCGGGTCGTGGAACACTGGACCAGCTCTATACCCTCTACAGGGTGCTGGAGGGTTCATGGGAGTTTGCCCAACCAATCCACATGTGCTTTGTGGATTTGGAGAAGGCATTCGACTGTGTCCCTCGTGGCGGCCTGTGGAGGGTGCTCCGTGAGTATGGGGTCCGGGGTCCTTTGCTAAGGGCTGTCCGGTCCCTGTACGACCGAAGCAGGAGCTTGGTTCGCATTGCCGGCAGTAAGTCAGACTTCTTCCCGGTGCATGTTGGACTCCGGCAGGGCTGCCCTTTGTCGCCGGTTCTGTTCATAATTTTTATGGACAGAATTTCTAGGCACAGCCAGGGGCCGGAGGGTGTCTGGTTTGGGAACAACGCGATTTCGTCTCTGCTCTTTGCAGATGATGTTGTCGTGTTGGCCCCTTCAGACCAGGAACTTCAGCATGCACTAGGACGGTTTGCAGCCGAGTGTGAAGCGGCTGGGATGAGAATCAGCACCTCCAAATCCGAGGCCATGGTCCTCAGTCGGAAAAGGGTGGCTTGCCTACTTCAGGTTGGTGGAGAGTTCCTGCCTCAAGTGGAGGAGTTCAAGTATCTTGGGGTCTTGTTCACGAGTGAGGGAAGGATGGAACGGGAGATTGACAGACGGATCGGTGCAGCTGCTGCAGTAATGTGGTCAATGTACCGGTCTGTCGTGGTGAAGAAAGAGCTGAGCCGCAAGGTGAAGCTCTCGATTTACTGGTCAATCTACGTTCCTACTCTCACCTATGGTCAGCTGAGGTGGCTCGGGCATCTGTTCCGGATGCCTCCTGGACGCCTTCCCGGGAAGGTGTTCTGGGCGCGTCCCACCGGGAGGAGACCCCGGGGAAGACCTAGGACACGCTGGAGAGACTATGTCTCCCGGCTGGCCTGGGAACGCCTCGGTGTCCCCCCGGAAGTGCTGGAGGAAGTGGCTAGGGAGAGGGAAGTCTGGGCTTCTCTGCTTAGACTGCTGCCCCCGCGACCCGGCCCCGGATAAGCGGAAGAAGATGGATGGATGGATGGATGGATGGATAAGCAAGGCCAAAGCACAACTGACCAACTCAGCAATAACTTGCAATATTACATTTTGACCACAAATGGCGATAGAGAGGCCAAAATTCCATAGTGCATCTTTAAAGTAGATCTGCTATGCAGCTGCTGTTGATTATTGCTGCCCATCAATTACCCACAGCAGATCTATATCTGTTCATATAGCACAAGTCACCAGCCTGCCAATGGTCCTTACAAGAAAGGATTACTAATAAACATTATACTGTCTATCCAGCATTTATACATGGGATCTGTATTTGGTACAACTTTTCTGAAAGGATGGTTTTAAGATTCAGTCATTTTTAAACCTGTGCTTGAATGAGAGAGGAAGTTGGATAAAGTGCTGAAGCTAAAATCAGCCTCTCGCAGCAGTGTGTGTTTTGGCTTTGATCACCTGAACATCATTAGATCAGCTTTAAAATAAGATGTTAATTTTCTCTCCCTTTTTTCCTCAGGAATCGTTATTGTCTCATTTGCGCAGGGGTGTGTTCATTCTCCATTACCTCCAGCCACCAATTTGCATAATTATCATTCGGAGATGAAGCTCTTTTAACATGGGTAACTGCAAAAATCAGCAGAGTCTGGGTGAAAAGGATGTGTTTGGAGGAAAAGTTCTCAGATGTCCTTAAATGAACACTGATCAAATCTAAATCTAATTAATATGCCTTTTAGCACTGATAGCACAACCCGAAGATACCCCCCCCCCCCCCCCCCCACCCCACACACACACACACTTAATTTTCAGCATTTTGACTTCATTTTCTTTTGTACCAGAATGGATGATTATCTGGAGATATCGAGCCAGGGGATGTCAGATTTTGTTTGACACCTTCAAACAAAATGTTTACCTAATTTACTTAACAGATATCTGTGCAAATAAATAAATAGCTGCTTGAATGAATATTAATTATATATTTTTTTTTTAAAGCAAGAACATCTAACATTAATAAACTTAAAACTGATAGTAAACAAATAAAAAATGTAAACTTAATATTTAATTTCATGACTTTTAATTGTCTTCTGAATCTATGATACTTTGTGTAATCATTTATTATAAATCAATCTCCATCACATCTGTTTCCTAAAATATTTTAACTTCAGCCAGGATAAAATGGGATTTTCAATGACAAATTATAAACTTGTAACATTAATGTCCTGATATTCCAATAGGTGATCACATATTGTGTTTCCATTATCTTAAAATTCATTAAACAATATTAATTTATTTTAAACTTTTTTCTCCCATGTTAAAAGATGATATCTTTGCCCTTTCAGATCAAAATGAACTATTATTCAAATGTTTGTCTCAATTCTGCCATCTTTGTGTAAAACATACAAAATATGAACAGAAGTTTTCTCTTGCCAGACTATTTGAATTTGTGGTGAACCCCTATTTCATTATTTCCTTACACTAATTACTTTCTTTCTTCTCTCTCACTTTTGGCTGGCCTACAGCTGCCAGTTCAGCTGTCAGTTTCACAGCCAGATGACTCAATTATATTGTGGAAGTGGCAGCTTTTCAAGGAGGAAAGTGTGATCTTCAACGGCGGTATGGTTTTGAGACCATTTGGTGAGAAATGCTGGGGAAAATGGCCGCAGCGCATTAAAGGGCCCTTCATTAGTTGAGGTACATTAAGACTCCTAGAGGCTCACCACTCTCCTGAGCATAAATGATAACATTTACACACACACAGTATCCACACAAAGTTAATGAAAACGCTTGCCATTGACTTTTGTGCATGTGTGTGTGCTGAGAGGAAATAAGGGGCTAGAGTCCTGGCAGTAGCAATATCAAGCATGAGTAATTTACAGGGTTTTGGCTGTGTGGTATTTCTGTTCTCAGGCCTGTTAGAGATTTGTCCAGCAGATAGAGCACACAACTGATAGAGAGGAAGAGAGAGGGAGGCAGAAACTCAAAGCCCGCAGATAAAAGTCAATGTGCTCTTTGTTCAAGTGGAGACTGGTCTAATGTTTATCCATCATTTAAGGAGGAGACAAGAGGAACTGTTAAAGACCCCATGACATTATGTCTTTTAGTCCATGCATGCTGACTTTGAGGCCAGCTATATGATAGTGTTCATTAATAGTCACTTTTTGCAGATTTGGACATCATGCAAAATGTAGCCTACGTAATTTTACATTAGGGTGACCTTGACTTTTCATTAAAAGATTAATTTAAAAACAAAAATGTTTGAAAAGTATAATTTTACAACACAAGAGTTTAGTAAATAAAATGAAAGGGTTTGACTAAATTTGTCAAATTTTTATTCAAAATAAAAAAGGCCTGAAAAAAAGCTCTTGCCCACTTCATCTCGGTAGACCACTTCTGCTACATTTGTATGCATGCATGTACTGTATGTACTTATTTATTAATCATTTGTACAATGTCTAAGAATTGAGAAAAAAAATAAAATATAAATAAGTAATTTGTCAGAGTGAGGTTAAGGCAAAGATGAAAAAAAGCTAGCTGGATCTAATCAAAATAAAATAAAAATAAATTCTCATTGACAACCCCCAAAAGAGACCAACTGAAAATATAAATACACAGGGAAGCATTATAGGGCCTAAATTAAATAAGAGACACATGTAACACATGAGGGTAAATAAAAAAAAACATGGCAACAAATGAACAGGGGCGAAGGGAACTACAGGAAAATGAACAGAAAGATCAAACAAGAACACAACTCAAACAAAAACTTAAACCCAGATCAGACGTGACGTAATTAATAAAGTAAAAAAAAATTACAAATCCAACATTTTATAATTTGGTGTTATCAATGTTTTTTTTTTTAAAACTTTTAAAAAATACATCGTTTTGGAAAAAATTTTATTACCATGTCAAAGTTCAGATTATGAAGAAATAGACAAAGTGTAGTAAAATAAAGACCTAAATGTGTATTTTGGACTTCTTTTCACCACAAGTCTGAAAGAAGACAAATAGCCCAAAATCTCAAAATTGACCAGTGGAAAAAAAAACGATGTTTTTGCCTGCCGTGTCTCGCCTTAGTGTGCATTCTTCCCACAATAAATAAAGACATAATTTATTGATTATAGGCTGGTGGTATAATCAGAAGGGTTTTGAGAAAATATTGACACCATCTTAGAAATTTTCACCAGAATTATCACTGGTTTTATCGTGTCAGGAAACAGGAGAGGAGACACAGAGGTAAACATAACAGTTCTTTATTAATAGGTGGGTAGTGATCTGGAGGATCATCAGACAGTGTGATGAACAATAGCAGTTCAACTGATATGGACAACTGGTACAAAGGAACAACTCTCTGGAAGAGGTTGGTGAAGGTGAGTAGTCGGGTAAGTAGCTCTCATGTAGAGACTGACAAGACAACTGGTGAGTGTGTGCAGTGTGCTTATGAAGGGTGCTTGATGAGGGTGTGACAGGTGTAGCATATTAATATTATACTGATTGTGAACGAGTGGGTGGAGCTGAAGGACCTGATGCTGATGGCGTGTTGGTTGAATCAGTAACATATCGTCCCTGGTGTAACAGTCCTTCCTTCATCTAGAAAAAAATTGAAAAATATAAATTAAAGAACAAATGTGAAGTTGTCCTTTATTATTAAGGTCAACATTGTTAATACAAACTTACCTCAACTTTTATAGATAAAAATGAATCAACATTCTGTAAGTTGGATTTTTTTTTGAGAAAGTTGAGGTAAGTTTGTATTAACAATGTTGACCTTAATAATAAAGGACAACTTCACATTTGTTCTCTAATTTATATTTTTCAATTTTTTTGATTCATAAAAATGAATCAACATTCTGTAAGTTGGATTTTTTTTTGAGAAAGACCCTAATTCATGTTGCCCTACATTTTTATTCAGTTGAATGCAGAGAGAGATATCCCTCCCCTTAATACCACCAGCAACTGCACTCTGTGAGAACCTGCAGTCTTGAATACTTGCAATAGCCATCAATCAATTATGCCTTGTCTTGTTGTTAAAGTAGTGCATATTTAAATATATGAATAACCATTTAAAGGATATTGTAAGTTTTTATAGACAATGAAAATAGCATGTATTACAAAACATGCAAAAAAAATTAATTCATTTGACCGGCATTCCAGAATTGTCAGTAATTATTACAAGTAGGCTACATTTTGGTTTTAATTAGATTTCCCCAATAAATAGGGGATAGCTTCCTCCATGCTCCCCATTCTTTCCAACAAGTAAGCTTGAATGCGACAGGCTCATAATCACAACTTCAGAAATGGGAAGTAAGACATTTCCGATAGCACGTGAAGGCAGCATTAGGTATTTCATGGGATTGTTAAGATTCAGTGATGTGTGTGTGTGTGTGTGTGTGTGTGTGTGTGTGTGTGTGTGTGTGTGTTTGTGTGTGTGTGTGTGTGTGTGTGTGTGCATTAACACCACTTTGCTTGGCATTATGGTTGCTCCACAGGACAGTTACCCTGGCTCTCTCTTCTGCTGTCTAAGCTCAAAGCCATCCTCCTTCCCTGGGACAGCCTCCCACAGAGGGGCAGATGCTCTCATTTTACCCATCAGGAGTACCACTCCACCCACCCCCCTCCAAACACCCACCGACATCAACCACACACACACACACCCATAAAACACACACTCTGATGATCATGAAGTCAGACACCTCACACATTGATAGATAACTGCATATTAGGTATGAATGAGATATTGAAAACGAAAAGTAATATGCATGTAATTGTAAGGATTGTCCACTGAAGGCAAGTTTGTTGAGAACCCAAGTGCAGTTTATTTACAAAAACGTGATCAACCAGAAAGCAAAAGTGTGGCATGAAACACAAAACAAGAACATATACATGTCATGGAGCTTACCAACAGTGGTTACACAATGCAATACTTGACAAGGACACATGGTAAACTATGTATAAATTATTCATGAATAATTTCCCCCTGTTTTAAAATAAAAGTTGAAGATAAAAGAAATGTTTTTATTGTGGTGCTATTTGCTCACCCTCATGACATATTTTATTATTGTATTTAATTGAACAAAAAAGGACAGTATTACCATTATGCTCTTGACCCAAAGTATCATTTATGGCAGCGCTGTAAGTCTTGTGAACCTTTATAATTGATTTGTGTAAGGAAAATATTGAAACTGTTATACACTAAAAATCCACAAAGCTTTTGTCTATCCCACAGCATTGTAGAGACCAAGAGAGTCAGTAGTCCATATAGAGTCAAGGGCCGTGTTCAATACAAAACAGAGACCAAAAAAGGGCAGAGTCTGAGTCAAGACTTAAGAACCAAGACTAAGACAAAGACAATATGGTTTTGGTCATTATCATGGACTCAGGAGCATGTGGTCTCAGTCTTGACTTGAACTCGACCCTTTCTAGTCTCAGTTTCCACTCAGTCTCGAATGAGCAGGTTTTGACTACAACACTGATATCCCATTTAATTGCGAAAACCAATGGCACGTTGTATTAATACATTCACAAAAACGTAGGGTTGGTGTCACTGAGGCTGAAGCCCCATTTTGAATGACTTCAGAATACATGGCCAAGTCGTATGTACAACTTTTAAATTTGATCATTTTATGAATATTTTATATTGTTGGCTATTTCATGGTATTTGATATCCTGTTAGGGGCTTCACAGATGTTGTTTGTTGTATTGTGAAAGTTGTTTAGATTCTTCAAAACTACCTACTACTGGTTCAAGAAAAGAAAAAAACAGCTATAGAATGTAAATAGTGGCAGAATTCAATGTTTTTATTGAACTATTCATTCAAACTCATAGGGCCCTATTTTAACGATCTGAAACGCAAGTAACTTTGTGGGTGGATCCCGGGTGCTGTTGCTATTTTCCCGGCGGATAAATGCCTCTTGCGCCCGACGCAAATCTAAAATGGGTTGGTCTGAAGTAGCTTCATTATTCATAGGTGTGGTTTGGGCGTAACGTGAAATAAACCAATCAGAGCGTCCTCTCACATTCCCTTTAGACGCGCTTGTTCCATGGCGGATTGCTATTATAACAGCGGATTTGCCAGGCGCACGCCAGGAGCGATTCACAGCCGAGGAGACCGACGTTCTCGTCAGGGCCGTAAAAGACAGAGAAGTGACAATGTCTGGGGATGGGAGAAACCCACCCAAATAAGCTTCGGTTAAACAGGCGTATAATAATTTGGGTAAATATGTAAGCTAGATTTATGCCTATTTTTTCACATCTTCATGGACACAACAATGATGTCCCTCGTGTGTTAATATTTTTTTTTACTTGTAATAATGTATGATTTGCAAAAATGAAAACTGCTGCGTCTGTTTAGATTAGAGAATCAAAGTGTATGCGAGTTGTTCACACGCAACATAATGGCCAAGCATGCGCCCTTAAAATAGCATATGACTAACGCGCAATGCGCCACTGTCTTTAGACTAGGTTTTTACTGGTCAGTGGCGGAATTGTTTTTTGAAACTGCAAAATTCAGTCTTTTCGCTGATCCGTCCCCCGGGAACTCAAGTTCATTCCCTAATTTACCGACGTGCGTCTGTGGAGGGAAAAGTCCGCTGTGCGCGGGTGCAAAATAGGAATGATACATGCGTTGGTGTACAAAGTCAATTGGGCTGGGTGCAAGATAGGGCCCATAGTCTTCATATATAAGTTATTAGCAACGCTGAGATCTACAGGGGATGATTTGCTCCACATACTGTGGGTTTCAACACTTTATCAATACTGCATGGCTCTGGCTCTTTTCCTCTGTCTTTTGTCCTGTCAACCTGTGCTCTCAGCTCTAAGGTCGGGACTCAAACACAGGGTCAGGCCTCCTCAGTGCTGCCTGAGATCTGCAGAAAACCCCAGTACGGGTGGATCATCTACAGATTATCATCCCTCTTTCCCCTAAAATCATTATCTGTGAGTCAAACAAAGCTCAATCGCCACATTTTCCTCTCTTTCTCTCTCACTTACTCCCTTTTACTGTGGAAAATGCATCTTATGTAAAATTCGTGGACTAAATAAGCCAGAGTCCAGATGGATAGGTTCTTGACAGTTATGAATGAGGGTCTGGCTACATTAAGGCAATGAAGTGGGAATGGGAGGAGAACGGGGTGGGGGGAGTTGGGGGATTGCAGATTTTGAACTAAGTTTGAATAAATCATCATCAGAGGCATTCTGGCTACTCAACTGGAAGCCCCAGACCTTTGTGACCATGTGACCTCTGGTTTCCCTGGCAACCATAGTACTCTACATTCTTCAGAATATTAAAAGAATTTTGGTGGCAGTAAGTTTGCCTGAGAGCAGTGAACTGGTGCCCGGCGTGATGAGTCTACCCCTCATTAGAGCGCCCAGCCTCGGCGGGCTTAACAGAGCTACGTCTATATCTTGTGGTAATGAAGACCCCGCAGAGGCTGAGAGGAGAGCGAGAGAGAGAGGGGGAAACAGAAGGCAGAGGGCAGAGAAAGGGAAAGTCAATACTAGAACTCATGCAGTGAGAGGTAGTATCAATTTTCTGGATTATTAATTCAAATTCGCATCCGCAGACTGCTTCAAATTAAGAGAGCCGCAAATGCCCTCTCACGCTCTGGCGAAATTATAATTTAAAGTATTCTGTTTCGGACGCTCAAATTAGACGGCCCAGTCAGCATGCCGTGGTCCTTCCCATCCTGCTAATGAAGCCACATACGCAATGAGTGGGAACCGAAAGAGATCCAAACTACACCTGTTTCACCACAGAGCTGCTTACAGAACTCAATTTTCTATCTGGCAGCAAAAACAAGGGCTCTTTGTATTGAACCGACGAGAGGAGGGGGGAAAAGTTGACTGTTGAAAGGTGGGATTTGCAGCTAGGTGTGAAATGTAAGGGTCCCACATTAACTGCTGAGGTAATTATTTTTTCTTCTTTTGCATAAACAGAGTTCTTCGGAAAATCATTGATGGCTTTGGAAAGTCATTTTCATGATTATAAACCAGGAGAGTGACCCACATCATCAACTGGAACTAAGTCCTCTCAATTACAGAACCCAGCAGTGAAATGAGAAGCAGGATTGTGTTCTTGCAAATGACCAGCATTAGATTCTAAATGGGCACGAGAAGTTTCATCCTTGGGTTGGATACTTTTATCAGGAAAGAATTCATTTGAGAGATGAAGCCATGGGCTTGAAGGGCAGGCTGGTGTCCAAGGATTGTTAATTTTGGGGTTAAGCAAGGTCATGTCAATTTCATTTCGGTATCATGAGCATTATTGTTTTACCTTGTGCACAGGGATTTGAGCCGGTGCCCTCAGCACTCTAGAGATTACGTTTTATTAGACTTATGCGTCCATTATCCTTCAGCCTGAACATGAAATGATCACAACCTCATTAGGCATTAGCCAAGTGGCTCATCCAATCAGATGATGAGGATTTTAATAACCGTATGAATCTCTTGTGCTGATGTTGAGATAATATTAGCTCTGGCGTCAAGTAAAACCACACCAAAAGTGGTTTCCCGTAAACAAATAATAATCAGGATTTACGGTCAGCTGACTATATGTTGTATGCACTTTGTGAAATATCCTGAAGTTCAGTTGATTTATTTAAGGCCAGCATTGCTGATCCATCCTGTCTACCCTAATAACTTCAGAGGACACATTGACTTGCGCTTGGAGTGAGTCAGTATCAATAAATGGCAAGCAGGTGGAGCTGTGAGCAAAGTTAAACATGTGGAAAACAGCACAACAGCTCAAGTCCACTTTGATATACTGTAAAGCGTAAAGAAGAAAGGCAGATGAAAACGGGATCGAGGAATGTGTCGCTCTGGGACTACCTGGTGGAATGGGTCAGGCTTGGTGCTTTTTCTGAGATTTCTGCCGCACGTGTCACTTTGAGGCATTTACCACAATCTAAATGCTCTCTCTAAGCTCCCTGTGCACCACAGTCTGATTCAATTTGCTTGATTCGGATCTGTATCCCTATCTAACAGGCCCTCTTCATTTTTATCCCCTGCAATAGAAGGAGATGAAAGAAAGGGATTGAGAGAGAGGATCGACGGCAATCAGGAGATGGCAATAATCAGAATAATTTGCAGCTAGCACTGTACAAGAGCGTGATTGTGTGGCACTGCGCTGCACAGTGTTTGTACGGCTTGTCATTTTTTCAATTACTCTGGCTGTGGTTAAATGCTCATTTTCAGTTGCCCTGCCTGAAGCTAGAACACTGAGGCCCATTAGGGCCCGTGCTCCAGCCTCTCTCTCATTAGTTTCCCCCCGACGAGTGGCGTTTGGGAGAAGAGCCTGAGACCAGTGCTCTGGAAGGAGGTCAGTGTGGAGCTGTGGACACAGGACACCGCAGACATGAGTGGTTAGATTGCAGAGGAGTTGCTGACCCCACGGCGTCCCATCCATGCACTGGCACCAAGGACACATCATTAGAGAGCAGTGTGACCTTCAGGGCCAACATAGCACAAAGCTCTTAATGACCGGGCCAGGCCTCCCTCTTCTCTCTCAGAGCCCGCCTGACTGCACGATCCCCTAAACAAGTCACATGGCAATAAACATCACAGAGACCCAAAACCAGTGAAACCAGCCATGATGACAAGATCATCTCACAGCCCAATTTATCATATTCTTTCATGTTTGGCTGTTAAAGGGAATCACTCTAATTCAGTGGTTTTCAACCAGGGGGCCTGAGCAAACTTCCAAGTGGGCCCGAAAATTACTTGTTATATAAAATTATATAACAATTATAATACAATTTAAAATATTGTCATATACGATTAGAATTGAATTCAAACAATCTTAATTTAATTCAAATAAAATAAAATCACTGGAAATATATATAAAATGAAAACATGTTCTAAAACTAAAACTTTCTAAAACTTGATAGAACTGCATAAATTGACTGCTGTGTGCACCTTAATACTGACTTCTACTTTGTTGAATTGAGAATGCTTTTAAAATTCCACTTCGTTTCATTAAAATATTATTGCAATAATTAAAATTTTTAATAAAGAATGGAAGGTAGATTAAGACAAATGATGGCTTGAAAAAACCTTGTCTAAAAGTAAAAGAAAAAATGAAAAGGTTTTAAAAGTGTTTATATATATATCTTTTTAAAATATTTTAAAAATTAAATTTCTGAATCATAAAACTAATCACACAAATGAGGGATTTCAGTTTTAAATTTGAGGCCTTGAAGAGATCTACTGATCTAATTCAATAACAACAACAAAAACAACAACAACAGCTTACACTGCTCATCATGTGTTCTCACACTTTTCATGTCTCGTTTCCGCCATCCTATGTCCTCATGTTCTACTCAGTAGCGTGCAAATGTAGGTATCACGACGTGTTGTCCTCTGCTTGAGTGTGACCTGAACGAAAAAGCATTGCTGATGCAGCTCCTCCAGCTAAATGGAGGTCAGTGGATGATGGCATCCATTACGGAAGCATTCAATTCAAATGTCACCTGGCTGGCATGCTTTCCCTATTCCCTAATGTGTGTGTTTCCTAAAGGGGAGAGAAGAAAATGGGAGGGGCATGCTGGGATATTGTGTGTTTTGTCTCCAAATACACTGTTTCTTTTTAAATGCTTAATTTCAAATAGGTTTGTGTAAGGCTGCCCACCAGGTGCATATGGGGTGGGGGTTGGGGGGGCTATTTATCAATGGAGACAGGAAGAGGCAAGGTGACACTGCATTAATTCGACAACCTCACCTTGGATTTGTGAAACCACCATAGAGTGCCCTCTCTCTCATTTCTCCATCTTTTGCAGAGAGGCTGCTATCCTCTGGAGCTCCGGCTGCTAAAACAAGACTGATTGTAACTATTCATCATTTCACCTCAGCGCTACTCTAAGCAGAGTCAGACCGGGCCAGAGGACTGGATGTGAGAATACACGTCAGAGGCAGAACTTGGCTCTGTCATAGTATGGAAACACTCACACGCTGTCACACATGGTAGCCACAAGCAGCCAATGCCAAGGCCTACTGAATTTTGATTGCTTGGCTTCCTTTCGAAAACAATGCAGTCCTGTCTCCACAAGAGGACAGAAAGGCAGTAGTCTGCATGTTGCAAGGTTGAGCATGGGCGCGTTTGACGAAGACGGCTGGGATTCTTGGACACGACAGACCTGATTGTCACTCCTTGAGTTCCTGTTCTGTCACAGCAGCTCAGTGCTGTCATCCTTCACCTCAGTTGAAATTAACAGGTAATTTGTAAATGTCACTATGGGTTAGATGGCTCATTTTGTTTCTTTGTGTCCGATCCAGGGAACAGTGGCTAATATTTCTTGTCTTATTTTAATAAGATGTTCATTTATAAATAGAATTACACCCTGCAGAATGAATGAGGGGAAGTGATGTGGAGAAAGAAGCAGGTTTAGCAGCATCTCGCCGTCATCGGAAAATTAATAACACACTGATGGATTTGACTTTGCTGTGTTTGTTAATGTTTCTTTTCAGTATATGAGATTATAACCAGAAAGGCAATTTCAAATATCTAAATTCATTTAGGCAACAGAGCAGCACACACACACACACACACACACACACACACACACACACACACACACACACACACACACACACACACACACACTCCTTTTAATGAGTTCCGAGTTTAAAGAGTGTAAGTAATTAATGGAAAAGCTAAGGTAATGAATTCAAGGTAATTTTTCTTGCCTTTCATTTGTGGGTGATCAAAGATAATTGAAAGCAATTTAAGCATGATCTACTTTTATTTCTTTCAACAGCTTTAATTTGATCTGCGACTGAATGTTTCTCCACAGAAGAAAGCTCTAATTGTGAAGGCATAACCCTCAAACTCAACCTCCCTGATATAATGGTCGTGCATGTTTTTGTTAGATCTTTAAACAAAAAATTACAGTAAATCGGACAATTTAATTGTAGGATTTCCTTTTTTTTTTTTTTAAACACAATGGGCCCTATTTTAACGATCTGAAACGCAAGTGTCAAAGTGCAAAGCGCAAGTAACTTTGTGGGCGGATCTCGGCGCTGTTGCTATTTTCCCGGCGGATAAACGACTCTTGCGCCCGACGCAAATCTAAAAGGGGTTGGTCTAAAGTAGCTTCATTATTCATAGGTGTGGTTTGGGCGTAACGTGAAATAAACCAATCAGAGCGTCCTCTCACATTCCCTTTAAGAGCCGGCGCGCTTTTTCCGTGGCGGATCGCTATTATAACGGCGGGTTTGCCAGCGCACGCCAGGAGCGGTTCACAGCCGAGGAAACCGACGTTCTCGTCAGGGCCGTAAAACACAGAGAAGTGACATTGGGGATGATGGGAGAAACCACACAAATTAGCTTCGGTTAAACAGGCGTATAATTTGGGTAAATGTGTTGCCTAATCTAGATTTTTTTTTTTTTTAATCTAGATAGATCTTTTTTACATCTTCACGGACACAACAATGATTTCCCTCGTGTGTTAATATTTTTCCTTGTAATAATGTAGGCCTGATTTGCAAAAATGAAAACTGCCGCATCTGTTTATATTAGAGAATCAAAGTGGATGCGCGTTAACACACTACATTATGGCCAAGCACGCGCCCTTAAAATACCATATGACTAACGCGCAACGCGCCACTGTCTTTAGACTGTTTTTTTCCTGGTCAATGGCGCAATTGCTTTCTAAAACTGGAAAATAGCACCATGGAAGTTTTGCGCCGGAACACGCCTCCTCTTTGCGCTGAACCGCCCCCGCGAGCGCAAGTTCATTCCCTAATTTACCGACGTGCGTCTGTGGAGGGAAAAGTCCGCTGTGCGCGGGTGCAGAATAGGAATGATACATGCGTCGGTGTTCAAAGTCAATTGCGCTGGGTGCAAGATAGGGCCCAATGGGTCAATGACAAATGATTCTTTTTTTAAACTAGACTTCTAAAAAATCTTCCAGAAATGTAGTTTAAAAGCTTGGCACATGCTTTAGAAATTCTATATTCGTGTTTCAAGTGGTTTTGAAAAAAGTTTTTTTACCGGTTGCATGAAAATGTCAAATTTGATGACAAAATGTTTTGGGTGTACCCATTAAATAATGTAAGTAACAAAACAAAAAAATCCTTACACATTGTACATCCGAGTGTACACATCTTTATAAAAAGTTTTTTTAAAAATATATTTTAAGTTTAAAAAGTATTTATTTACAAATTATTTATTCATAAATATCATTAACTTTCTTGAGAACCACACCACATGACATTTTTACAACTTTGCTTTGGTTCAGTCATGGGTCTGAAGGAGTTTTTTCTATTTGATTTGTCTTTAAAATAGGCTTTTTGTCTTCATTATAATCTAAACATAGTTATTTCACAGTTGTTTTTTGACTTTATGTCCCAGAATACCCAAAATAAAACACACACACACACACGCACGCACGCACGCTCATCATCAAGACATGTATTCAAGTCATGTATAAACATGCATTTCATGTTTTAGATTAAATTAAGAGATCTGAAAAAAATAACATGTTCATCATACCTTTGACCCAAATACTGTATCCAATACAATACACTCTAATGTGAATTTGAATTCCGATAAAATAAAGCATAGAGTAACATCACATTAAAGCCATTAGATCTAGCCTAAGAGGACTTTACTCTAAAACAGCATGAATATGAAGCAGTGCCAACAATCATCCACCAAGCACACTAAAGCGATTTAACCAGTTACAACGGGATTACTGTAAATATGATAGTATTTGTGCTTTATAGTCATCCTAATGAGCTCTACAGTTCTGATGGTGCACACATACAGTGCCAACAGAGAGTGATTATACAGCTTTAGCAAAAATATCCTTCATAAACCGCATTATTCTAAACCATCTAAAAATCATCTATCTCGATCCACTGCTATAGTCACACTTCCCTTGCATTATATAAAATATATCGCTTAGAAACACTCAAAGAGACATATTACTTTGTCAGATTTGATGTTACTTTGTTTAAAAGCAGAGGATGCTTATCTTCAAACAGTCTTTATCCCTGAAAAAGTTATTCATTAGACATGGCTTTGACATTGTTGGACAATCATTTTGAATCAATGTTAACATTGTGGAGTTAACATTAGGTAAAAGATGAGTTAAACACCTATTTGTATTGTCACCCAAAAGATTTGCAAGTGAATAATAATAATAATAATAATAAAATCTATTATATATACACATTATTATTATTTACTTGCAAAATCTTTAGGGTTTATATAGTATATGTATGTGTATAAACCATTGTATCTTGCAACCTAACAAATATATTTTAAAGTTTCAAGTTATTCATATAATTATAAATATATAATTATTATTAATAATACAAATGATCAAAATAGATGATATTGAATTAATGCATTTTTTTCTGTTCAAATTTGACAACAACCCATGTAGGCCTTACTGGCACTCAAAGTTAAATGTTGTCCGTTCCTTTGTTGTGTACGTACAAAAGGCAAACCTCTCCACCCTAGAAATGAAAGGAAAATAAACATAAATAACATTTCTCTTTAAATTTCCCTTCAGGTGCCCCAGTTTCCAGTTTGCTCGTATGAATCCTAGGCTCCGTTTTTCCTTTCTTCTTGGGGTGTAATTAGTATTTGTGTGTTCTGTCGGGTATGATAGCTTGTCTCCGCTCAGGAGGTGGACCGATAAATATTTATATATATTACAAAGGGAGACGCCACACCAAGCCTATTAATGAAGACACCATATACGACCATCTTAGCCATGTATGCACATAGGTATCAGCCCATTTGTCAAGCCATGAGAGCTAATTATCTCCTACCAGGCAATGTTTTCCTCATCCGGAGAGTCTCACTTCCTTGTATTAGGACATGCGTGGTCAAGCCAGCTCCAAATATCACCTCCATGCTCATGAATGCATTAAATAATTTTGGGTTGCTGGTAATATTATTAAAATGAGGGGGAGACTGAATTCAAATCCGAATTCTCTGCCGTCTTATTCAGCCTGGGTGGAAGAGACACCAGTGTTTATTGATGCTATTAATCAAAGGATAAGATTCATTTAGCTACTTTGGCACACACTGTAATGGGAGCTTTGATTGCGTGGAGTGATAGGTGTAAGGGTGACTCATGTTGGCTTTATCCTCTTGTACTTCCTCTGGGATATGACAGAGAAAGCAAGTTCCTGATTCTGCTTTAGTGAAACATCCGATCTGGGTGGTGTGACGGTCTTATTTTCTCTCTTCCACCTCTTTTTCTCCTCCTTGAATTTTTTTCAGTTGGGTCTTCTTCACACAGCATGTGATGAGAGGGCATTTTGTTGGCATCACCAAACTCATTACTGCTAGACAAACACAGAATGCAGATCTCTACAAACTTAATAATAGTGTCGTGGTTTCACGGATGGGAGATTAATTAAATCTGAACCCAGTTTTAATTAAAGAAAATAACCCCCCAAATGAGTCTTTACATTGTGGAACTAAGGCATTGCTTCATGAAACACAAGAACGTACACTACCGTTTAAAAGTTTTAGAAAGAAATGTTCACTAGCTGCATTTGTTTGCTTGAAAATACTATAATATTTAAAAATATTACTGTCATTTAAAATAGCTGGCTTACATTTCATTATATTTTAAAATGTAATTTATTCCTGTGATGGCAAAGCTGTATTTTCTAACATGATCTCATGAGAATACGTGTGTATTTTTATGTAAAGTGTAGTTCTATCATATATGCATTATGTTACATACACACTGAAACATAATAATGACTGTATCCTGCCGCCATGTGCGCTCGGGACACATCGGTTTCCAGCGAACGCACGCTGTAGTGTCCGTCCCAAAGGTTTGCGGCCAGGCAGCGCTAGCGTCTGCACACCGGAAATCGTTTTCGATTGTTCCCTGCCGGTCCTCCGCTTATATCGAGAACGAAACCAGAGGAGCCTCTCCTCTGGGGAGCCCTCAGGAATCTATGTCTTTATCCCACCGCCAAGTGCTCTCGGGACACATCAGTTTCCAGCGAACGCACACTGCAGTGTCTGCCCCAAAGGCTTGTGGCCAGGCAGCATTCGTGCACCGAGGATCATTTTAGAATATTCTCTGCCGGTCTTCAGCTTCAGGGTATTGAGAACGGCGCTCGAAAAACACCCGACACCAGCCCCGGGGGTTCCCTTGGTAAAATTTGTAGAGACATGGCGATGTCACCCCAATATATCTCCATGGGTCCTGCGCACTGTAGAAATAGGGTGCAGGGTGCAGTTCGGGTCCGCCCACCATAGCTCAACGGGGTGGTCTGGACTGCAGTAGACCCAGAGCAGGGTCGGGTGTTGGAACAGGAAGTTCAATCCCTTTTGGGAAGGAGGCTGTAGAACTCATTCCCCCGCCAGACAGTCCGGGTTCTACAGCCGGTACTTCATAGTTCAGAAGAAGGATGGAGAGTTGCGTCCGATATAAGGAGGAGCGTGAATTAAGCTGGGTCCCTACTGAATTAATATTGGATGAGCTAGATTATATAATGTTACAAGGTCTACAGTCTCTGCTGGTCCCGTCTAGTCCCAAGTCATCTTAGTCTCTGCTAGTTTAGCCCAGTCCCAATTCATCTTCAATGTCATTGAAACTTGAGAACGAGTCGGCTTCGTCTTCATTGGCTCTGCTCAGCTTCAAGTCTCCTTTGTCGTGAATGGTCACGCCTGGCCTCTCTCTCCCTTCTCCTCTGACAAAGACTCCTCTCCCGTTCAGCCCCTCAGCTCCTCCAGTGGTTCTACCCTCGTGCTCGAATCCGCCTTTTCCAGCTCCACTTTGGTCTGTGGATCCCTCATTTCCACCTCAAGCCTTCAAGCTCTGGACTCCACCTCGGCCCTCTGACCCATCGGCTCCACCTTGGATCAACGATTCATTGGCTCCACCATGGTCTGTCATCCATCAGGCTCCGCAGGGCTCCCAGTACAATCATTACATAGTACAGACATGATCTTAAATCCATAATGTCCTTAAACATAACAATATTGCTGGCCAAAAACGGACAAAGTTGTCATAGACGCGACGCGACGCGGTGAGTGCCTTGCTTGCGCTAACAGCACCCACCCAGATGCGCAGGGCTCTCTTGCGTGCGCAATCTGCAACATAGAACTGGCATAAACAGACGACCTGACGGGTTTTAGAAGATTAAATACAACCTGAAACCAGACCAGGCCTCTATTTGAGACCGGCCTTTATTTATCCAAACCTGTAGCCACACCAGGCGTGTAAAAGTGACAGGCGTCTATTTGGGACTCGGCTATTATTTGAAGTTTTACGGTAAGCAGAACAAGATAATGAACAAGACAGAACAAGATAATCCTCAAATCTCTGCCCTGGCTCCTCCCACAATAGTCTCCACCTGGGTGTTCTCTTTGGCCAACCCTGCCTTGGTCACAGCTCTCTCCAGCTCCTCCTTCAGAACCCCCTCCCTGCCTCCTCGGGACTTTGTAGCGCGAGGGCGTGCTTTCCAGGGGAGGGATTTAATGTATTGTTCTGTTTAGTTTCATTGTACTGTCTTCACCTGAGTTCTCATTTGTTACCATGGTTTGCAATTAGTTTCGCACCTGTTCTATTGATTACCATCATCATATAAGCCCTTAGTTCCTTTAGTTCATGGTTCGATGTTGCCAATATTTATGTGTAGTGTGTTTGCTAATTCTTGGTGTTCATTAAAAATATCTATCATTTATTCAGCATCACAGATCTTGTATGTTTTGATCTAACTACACAGCTAAACATGACAGTATTATCTTTTTTTCATTATTATTATTATTATAGGCCTTACATATTTTTAAATCAATATTTGTATTATTAAATGTATGATGGTAATATTTAAATGTATATATATTTAGAATATATATATTCAGTCATTGATTTAATGTTAGTAATGCGCTCAAAAAATGTACATCATCCATCACAGAAAGGTTTGTAATGAGGTTGCGATTTAGCCTATATGTTCTTGACTTTACAGTCCAATGAGGAACTAAGGACACTCAAATCATTATCTTAACTGAAAGGCTCAGGTAGAGTGGTTGCAGCCTGTCCGTGTTTAATGAACAGATTTCATTTCAGCACTGTCCATTTCAATCTATGGATCAGCAGCTGGCAGTTGCTACCTTTTGTTCATTTAAGGACTGACACAGAGCAAATGAAACATTGTGTGATATGTGCTGCAAATCAGAGCGCATTAGAGACCAGAGTATATGTTTTGTAAGTCTGGCCATGAGAATATAACTAAAACTGATGTCAATATTAAAACTAAATGTAGGCCTTCAATATGGCATGACAATGACAAAAACGAGTCACAAATTGCATGAATGAAGTAAGGACAAATAGCCTGTGCGCATGTTTGATTTTTTATGAGCTTATTGATGTTGTATAGGGCTATGAATTTAAACTTTTCTGCGAGTTACTTAGGCTGAGAGTAAGTACTTGTCTGTGCTGGGTCTTTATTGATGAGTGGAGGTATATATCTTTCAGGCTGTCATCTCTCGGCCAGTGGAAGAGCTGCTGTCTCTCCACACTGCCAGGCAGCTCATAGTAATAGAGTTCTTATTACACTGCTGGGTTGTCCAGCAATATGTTGTCTATATAACATTGTGAGGCATCTGTTTCATCTCTGTCATTCTAAACACAGACACATGTGAGCACATTTTCATGTAGTTGCAAAGGTACTTATAGTTAACAGAATGTTCAAAAGGGACCATCAAAATAAAGTGTTATCATAAAGGGTTACCTAATATTATAATATTACGTTACATTATAGTATTTGCACAAATAGATTTATAGATTTTATAAACTGTTAATATATTTTAATATTAAACTATTGTAATATATTTTATAAAAGTAATTTATTCATGTGATGGCAAAGCTGAATTTTCATCAGCCATAACTTCAGTATTTAGTGTCACGTGTGGTTTCAGGCAGACAGAAGGCGGCAGAAGAATAAAGTTACAACACAAAGTTTAATGACAAATATCCAAAGGGCAGGAAAACAGGCATGGCTACACACACGCAAGGTAATGGTGATCGGAGAATGAATGTGAGGGACCAACTTATATAGCAAACACAAATGAGGATGAAATACTAGAGCAAAGCTTACACACACATGAACTAATAATGAGAAGCGGGAAAACTGAAAAAAGGAATGATGAACATGAAAACAGACTAAAAGTCCATGATAATGAAACTAACTGAACATAATGGTGACATATCGCTTTGGAGAAGGATGAGGTGATGGTGAAGGGATGGTGAGAGGCAGCCGACAGAAAAGGATGGTGATGGCAGAATGACGATCCCCTGGCGGTGACGATGGTGGTTGGCCGATGGCACAGACCCAGAGCTCACCAGTGCCGACAGTCCATGACGGAGTTGAAGGAGGGAGGAGCCAAGATGGTGTTTTGGTGGCTGACGGCATCTGGGGAACGACCAACTTCGACAAGGCCAATGGATCCCATAGGCGCAGATCGAGAGCCGATGGCTTTGAGCGGAGTTGCAGGTTCTGGCGGCCTAGGCGACGCCATGATGAGGACATGAAAACAAACTAAAAGTCCATGATAATTAAACTAACTAAACATAATGGTGACAGCATGATCCTTCAGAAATAATTCTAATATGTTGATTTGGTGCTAAAGAAACTTTTCTTAATATTGTTTTTTTTTTGTGAAACCATAATATAGTCTTTTCAGGATTAATTGATAAATAGAACATTTATTTAGCATCTAAATATTTTGCAATACTTTAAATTTCAATCTTTTGATCAGTGTTATGTATCCTTGCTGAATAAGAGTTTGAACAATATTTTTCATAATAAATATGTACATTTATAAATGCAGTAAATCAGTAAACCTTTGTATATGTGTGATTTAAGTATATTCTAAAAACACTTTTTATAATGTGAGGAATATATTTTAAAGTATTCTTTGAGGTGTACGGGAGGTGAGTGTGTTAACATAAGATGTGTGTTATAGCGTCTGCGAAGTGTGATATTCCCACACTCGCTCCTGCGATCACGCCTCCCACCCCCTGGAAACTTGTTACAGATGTATCCTCAAATTTGTCTTGTCTAGGTCTTGACACCTGCTCACCTCAGAGTGGAAGTCTTGCTCCTTATATTGATGGTTGGAGGGCAGTCTAATAGTGTCTGTCCCACTCTGTGAGATGCTCTCCTCTGTGGCTTGATTGCTTAGCTGTGGGTGCACACCGAAGTCTGTAGAAAATCAATAAAGGGCGAGGGGCCTTGGCTTCCTTTTCTTAATAAAAGTTAGATATTATTTGTCACATGGTATGGCATGGATTTTATGACTTAGCCTGCAGTGTTGTTTCTCATAGTAGTCGTTGAAATAAGAGACTTGTAGAGGGATGTTGCACACAGATCATGTTCCGTCTTGGACATGGGCTTTGAGCAGAAGCGTTGTCACCATTTTTTGAGCCAATTTGATTTTGAAAGCATAAAGTACTGGTCAAAGTTAGATGTTTTAAAGAGGTCATGAACTGCATTTTTAAAAATTATTTTATACTGTTTCCTAAGGTGCACTTATAATGTTATGATTTTTACTCCTAATTTTTACTCCTAAAATTGTCCTAATTTAGCAAAAAAAAAAAAAAAAAAAATTCTATACTTTAATTTTAGCCCTCTGATTTGAATGCTCTTGTTGGAAGGGGTGTGTCTGCTGTGAGACTTCAGTGTAAACATCCACTACTATGATTGGCTATCGTCTTTGCATTTGAAATTAGTATTGTGGAACTCTCTCGGAATCTTTTTCTATGTTTTTACTATAACAGCTGTTGAGATGTTAGTGAAATGTGTTGGTTATAGTATTATAATTAGACATACACCCATTGCATGAAATGTTGCAGCGATGAGCATTTGTAGCCGATGACAGGCATGTCTGTTGAGCACAGGAATGCAGTGATCTTGTCAATGCAACTCGATTTCTGCACTCTCACGATTGCTTTTATCATAACTGCATTTCATACAATGTAAATAAGAAATCCATTGTGCAGTGTAGACAGCGCCATTGATTATAACTGGGAATTTTGAAAAAAATAAATACATCCAAATTAGGTTTTTTTCTGAGGTTGGATTTAAAGTTTTTGGACTAACGAGTAAGTCAAGTTCTGAAACCTACAGGATGTTTATTTTTAAATAATTAAAAAAAGTAAAAAGACTTTCAAAAATACTTTTTGAAAGAAGTCTTCTATGCATATTTGTCTGCATTTGTTTGATCAAAAATACAGTAAGAACAGTAATATTGTGAAATGTTACGTCAAATTAAAGGGATTTTTTTAATGTTTTAAATATATTTTATAATGTATTTCATGCTGTAATGATAGTGCTAGCTTTCATTTCCTAATTTGAGCTCATTGTGTCATTCCACTGTTGAGAGGGTGTTATGCTTTTGAAAAGCTACTGCTGAACATCATAATAAATTTGTCAATTTACCGCCATGACATTTTAGTCACTCTGCTCCAAAGTTTGCCTATGCATAATTGGGTTTCCTATCTACAAAATTAAATTACAATCAGCAATATGCATCAAATTATGTTAATAGGGCCGCTTTAAGTGGATCATTATCTGAAAGGCTTTTTTCCCTCCATATTATGGGCTGGATTCTTTCACTGTGGGCCCTATCTAAATGAATCCCCTCCACCAAAGCAAGACACAAACTTTGCACTGAACTGAGAAGCGAGAGAAAATACATTTTATAATACACTCAAAATGATACAGTGCAGAGTCAGGCTACATTTTAAAATGGTAAAACATATTTTTATTGTAATAATATTAAAATAATTATAATTAAAATTGTATAAATGATGCACAAAACGGTCTGCTAGTATTAAATAACACAGTTTCAGGCTTTTATGGTACGAGAATATATTATTAAATATACTGTAAAATATGACATAAATCTCAAGATCCCATTTATGCTGCTGATTTTCTTGTCAAAGCCCAACATAAGAATGTATGTTAGACACAGCTATTCAAACTTGTATCTGCCTCTTAGTAACATGATATGATAATACTTTATCCCTTGTTCATAACCTTGGGTATGGAAAAATGCAATCATATAAATACACCTGAGCATTGTGATTTTTCCCATTTGCTAGGGTCACCTCCTTGGATTGGGTCACAGTTTGTTATTCAGCTCAGAGACATAGCACTATGCAAGCAGGTATGTAACACAATGTAACACACACAGGGGCCATTATATATGGTGCAGCAATGTACCTTGAGAAAGCTCTTTCCTTGAGAAAGGCCATGTTTATATTTACTGTGCTTTATAGTACTCACGGGTGAGAAGAACACTTGACTTATCACATATACTCATGTAAAAGCATTTGGTTAATAAATCAGGGGGAATAACTTCAGAGAGCATTTCAAAGGAAGGAGTTTTTTCCTTGCAGCAATATCATGTGTGATACATAATGCCTTTGCATACAGAACAGCATGAACCTATGTGCTCACACAACTGAGTTTTTGTTAGACTTCACTATTTTTATTAAACGCCTCTGGCTGTAAGGGCAGGGGAGTCTCTCCATTTATCCACTTCCTGCCACGGGTTGCCAGGTTTGGAAGTGAGGCACAGGAGTCCATAGGGAAATTAATGGGTGAGGAGTACTCTGAAGTGTAATGAAGTAAGAGGGAACAGGCAACATGGATTGAGAGATTAAACGTGTACCATAGGGCCAGCTGTGAATGACAGAGAGAGAGTTCAACATGTTCCTCTGAAGTATCAGGCCACAAGAGGGAGTGTAGGTGTGAGTGTCTAATATTCTCAAATTTTGTTAAAGCCACATATATCCTGTTTTTTTATTTATTCTTAAGTACCATCAGCCATATTAAATGTGACATTTAGCTGTATTGAAATGTAATTGATGTAAATAATTGGGGATTCCACAAAACATGTGGCCACAAATAAAGTTCTTTTTTGAGGGAAAATTGACTCTGTATCATTCAGTGTGAGCCGGTGTCTGAGTCATGTGTAGTACACGCCAAGCTATTGGCTTAGAAAGAAGTCAGGTGACGCAACGACTTGCATAATGAATTCTATAAAAATATCGGTGCGAGAGCATCACCAGCTTCTTGTCTTCAGAAGCCACTTTGTCTGTTACTATGTGTGCAAAACGGTTTGTCTTGGAACAGGAGAAAACAAAGCATGTCTAAGTTCGAGATGTGTTTAGCCGTGGCCCCGTTCTATCATTTGGGACAACGGACACAAGTTATGTGTTCTCTGTCTTCGAGCGTAGTGGGTTTTTAACATTGAGGAAGCTCCGCTCCTGCCTTGCCCTTTTTTGACGATGTAATGTATTTTATATCTGCACCCCGTGGTTTAGATCCCGCGTCTCCTGAGGCAGTGCATCGACTACGATCATAAGGCTCGCAGATGGAGTTGTTAGAGGAGCATAAAGCGGGTGCTGTCCTTTCTCACGCTTTATCTACAGACTCCGAGGGTCCAAACCAGGAGTTGGAAGCTCCCTCTACGATCTATTCCACCCTGGATGTAGACCTGCTCTCAGGGGGTCTAGTTTCTAGGAACTAAGGAACTAGACATAGAGGGAGGTTATATGACTCGAGTGCGACCAGCAGGCAGATGTCACCTTCCTCTAAAACCTACAAGGAACTGCTAGAGGTCTTCACTCGTGCAGTGGCTACTTTATACATAATTCCTCCCATGTTTATAACCCAATGACGTTGGATTATTCGATTATTGTTGGGTTCACTAAACACAGGTAAAAACCTGAACCTCGGGTAGAAGACACGCTTGGGGGCTATCTCTCTCCCACAGTTACATCGTCTTTAGTGGGCATGGCTTGTGAGGCAGCAGGTCAATCTGGTTGGTCCCTGAACACCATAGTGGTGTTACAGGCTTAATAGACTGACCTACTCAGAGAACACCGGCGAGGGTCTTACCCCCTTAGATCCGCAGAGCCGAAGTCTTGTTTCTCCATGCCACTAAGCAGACGGCCCATACTATTGGCCATTCTATGGCTGCTTTGGTGGCTATAGAGAGGCATCTGTGGCTCAAACTTTCATGGATAAGGGATAAAGAAAGAACTTCTCAGCTGCACTCCACATTGCTGCCAGTACAGTCGTCTACAGGTTTCAGGCGGCGAAGAAACAATCCGAGGCATTCCGGCAGTTAATACCTCACCGGGTCCAGCAGGCTGGTCCTTCTACCTCCCATCCTAGACCCAGCTCCAGGATGGAGGAGCAGTAGGCCATTGTTGCTGCTTGTTTTTCCCTTTGTAGGATTGGGGGTTTGGGCAGCGCACACAGTCTCAGCTTGCAGGGGGCAGAACTCAAGCATGATAAAAATAGAAGCCCAGATGTCAGCCCCTGGATGGAGGGAGAGTGGTCCCTCTACATCTAGTCACCTCTCTCCATCATTCCCTTCCAGGAATCATTTCACTACCCTGGCGGTTCCTGGCAGGGTTTCTGCCCAAAAAAAAAACAAAAAAAAAAAACATTCATTCATCTTGTTTACTTCCTTCAAGCAAGCTGTTTCAGGACACCTGGTAGGTGTCCCTCCCTTCCTCTTTCAGACAAGTTGGCAGCTTAGAAATTTCTGCCCAATGTCTTTGAAGAGTAGTGAGCGATTACAGGATTCAGTTTCAGGATTCTTCTACATTTCAACAGTGTGCTTCACACTATAAGTTGGAAGTTGGAACTAGTTACGTTTCTTAAGAATGAGTTAGACTCCCTCTTGAACAAAGGGGCCATAGAACATGTTCCCCTACCAGAAATGGGCTCAGGGTTTAACAGTCAATACTTCCTGGTTCCCAAGAAAGTTGGGGGGTTGCATTCCTCATATCTTGTGGCATATCAACTGCCTGGAAATGAGGGCTGTGTTTCTAGCTCTAAATCCCTTTCTCCCATACTCAGGGGTTAACATGCGTTAGTGCCGATGGACAACACAACGGTAGTCACCTATATAAAACACCAGGATGGAAGTTTAGGGTGGGTGAATCCGACCAGGAGGGTCAACAAACCTTCTGTCCCAGGTTTGGGGGATACAACATTTCACCACTGACTAGAGATGTGGAAACTGGTTTCTCAATCATGTTATTGATACCATTCTAAACACTAGGACTCCCTCTACTAGAAAGATGTGTGCTCTTAAATGGCGTGTAACAAGACTGACTTAAATGTCTTACAGCTAGACTGACTCCCAATACCCTTAAGGTTTATGTGCCCGCTATTTCAGCTTGCCACAATCAAATTGAAGGGGATTCAGTGGGAAATGTCCTGGTGTCCCGTTTCTTGTGTGGTGCTAGATGGTTGAGGCCTGTCTGCAGACCACAGGTTCACTCATAAGATCTCTTTATTGTGTTGGAATGGTTGTCAGATGCTCCCTTCAAACCCTCAGAGTCAGCCTCTGTGAAGCTTCTGACTCCCAAGGTGGCTTTGCTTATTGCCATTATTTCATTAAAAAAGGGTAGTCGACTTGCAGGCCTTGTCAGTCGCCTCCTCCTCACTGTAAAAAAAGATTAGTTGACTCAACTTAACTAAGTCAAGTCATCTTGTTGCTTTGACTGAGTTAATTTGAGTCAACTTATAGTGTCAAGTTTATTACACAAATTGATGCATAAACTTGACACTATAAGTTGACTCAAATTAACTCAGTCAAAGCAACAAGATGACTTGACTTAGTCAAGTTGAGTCGACTAATCTTTTTTTACAGTGCTGCCCGGATTTTGCCCCTGGACTGGTCAAGGTGATACTATGCTGGATTACGTCCATAAAGTGCCTGCTATTCATGCCTTCTCTTATCCACCATTTGAAACTCATGAGCAGGAAATGCTTAAATGGTTAGAAATTAAAATTATCCCATAATTTACTCACACTTAAGCCATCCAATGTATATATGACATCCTAGGTATATATGACTTTTTTCTTTCAGCTAAACACAATCGGAGTTATATAAAAAAATATCCTGGCACTTCTAAGCTTTATAATGTGAATCATACATTTTTGAAGCCTCCCATCAATCCATCCATCATGAAAGTAATCCATACAGCTCCAGGGGGTTAGTAAAGTTCTTCTGAAGCAAAGCGATTTTGTCAGAAAAAATATCCGTATTTATAATTTTCATAAACTACTGTATAATCACATATTTTTGGTTGAATTAACCCTTTAATAAGTTATGTCCAGTCAGGGGTCTTAGGGTTATTTCCAGTGGCGTAAACCTGATCAACTTTTTGTCTGATTTTGGGGGTGCATCCATGGTTCTACTTACAAACAGACCATATCTCACTGTGTTTCGAATGCAGTCTCTTATGGCCTAGCAAGAGGGGCATCTTTACACAATGTTTGTGTTGTGGCAGGCTGCTCCTCCCCGCACACTTTCTTCAGGTTTTATAGTGTGAATGTGGCGTCAACTCCAGGGTCTCAGGTCTTCTCAGGGTGAGTACTTTTTGTACGAAAGTGCTTGTGCAATTTTTCACAACCTGTATGCAGGCATCCTCTCAGTATGGCGGTGTGCATGTCATTCCCATTGTGTCAATTCCATGACGTGGCGTCGATGTTCCCTCTAAAGGGAACTTCTCTGGGTTATGTATATATCCCTGAGAATGGGAATGAGACGCAGCGTTGTGTTACCATACTTCGAGTACGCCTGTGCGGCTTCTTCAGACAACTGCATCTGGTGATGCTCTCGCGCAGGTGTTATTTATAGAATTGATTACGCATGCCGTTGCGTCACCTGACTTTTTTCACATCACATTCTCAATACTGCATTACTTTTATCCTCCAGCTATGTTTGTGCAGTGGAAAAAAAATATTTCGAAACAAGTATATGGGTCATTTTATGAACCATTTTTTTTTTCTTCTAAAAAATAAATCAGAAAAATAATTGCAATGTGCTAAATTGCAATGTGCCACCTCTAGCTGTATTAATTAAGATTTTTGTATATAATTATGTTTCGGAAAGATAATAGGGTTGACAGTTTTAGTGTAATTTGACTTTACAAGCCTCAAGCTCAGGGTCAAGAGACTACAAGGTGTTTACTAGAATGCGAATTTAATGATGATATTTACAAATATCCAATAGAAAATCATGGGGTAACACTTTGTTTTGATAGTCCACATTTAGCAAGGCAAGGCAAGTTTATTTATATAGCACATTTCATACACTATGGCAATTCAAAGTGCTTTACACAGAAAGGAAATAAAATAATCACAAAATAAAAGAATGGAAAATTAAAACAGTTAAAAAAGGAATTACAAGAGATATATGATACAGTTATCAAATTAATTAAAAGAGTAAAAAGATGATAGACTTCTCATCTCGCAAAACACCGGTGTATCATATTTTTCACAACTCCCAGTTTTACTCTGGGATACTAATACTCCAATGAGAGTTAGTTGACATGTAGTTACAAATTTATGAGAGTTAATTAACATTATGCAAAGACACTTATAGTTAGTAGAATGTCAAAAGGAGTCAAAGTGTAAAAAATCTGGTAAATAGGGCTAATGTTTTGAGATGACAAACAAAACAAATGGAAAAAGTGATAAAGAGGAAATTTTAACTTGTCCTTGACAAGTTCACTTCTTAAAAGGATGATGATGTCATTGTAACATGAAATACTTTATTATAATTTGATTTGTGGAGTATTCATTACTTTAAAAGGGGGAAAATATGATGATGACAGGAATGACACAACCTGTGGACACAAAATCAAGACATTTTAATAATACATTAACTAAATTAAGTAATATATCAACTAAAATATACATATATAAAAGGGCTAAAACAGTACCATTTATTAACTCAAACTGTTGCCTTTTTTATGCTCTGTGAGCACCTATTTTTTTACAAAGTGATTGACATCAGACCAAATGTTACTTAATCAACAGTAAGGGTCTTATCAAGCCCTCACCTGCTTCCACCTTTGACCTGTTAATGTGCTTAAATCACTGGTTTAGGGGGTGTGCATCTAGCCATTGAGGACAACGTCACAGTCAAAATAGAGAATCATCTTGCTCATTGATTTATCGTTCCTGACACATTCACAGAGGAAAGGAGTGCTAAATCCTGTCCTGGAGATTTACATTTATTCATTAAGCAGATGCTATTATTCAAAGCAATTTACAACTGAAGTATACAACAAAGTGGCAGAAACATGAGAAGTGCCACAATGAAAAGTTCCTCAGAAAAGTACAAATGATGAATGTGTAACACTGTGACAGAGTATAATTTAATAAGAATTATACGAAATTTGCAGATAAATTCAGAGATTTTATTAGGAATCTGCCCAGTCTGAAATTTCGTGTGAGGGAGAAGGATTTCACAGCACTGAATTTTGCACTGGGTCCAACAGAAAGCTGCTTGGTTTGGTGACTTCTATGCCAGCTCTGCTTCATACATTCCCACAGATAATGGACCTTTTTTATGTGCAAAATTTTGCTAATGTGACCGTACCTCAGGAAAAGGTTGTATCTTCAGACATTTTTCAAAGGTAGAGAGAGGATGGAAGATTGTTCCATCATCAAGGAACAGTATAGGCTAAATGTAAAGGTTCACAGAACAGAAAATCAGATATCCACGAGCAGGACAGAGCACCCTTGGTCCACGAACTCTGAAAGCCCTCTCTGCCTCAGAATCACATAGAGGCATCTGGATATCTTAGGGTCCTGAGGAGGAAGGACCCCAATGACTCCATTATCCGAGTCCACTTCTGAAAATGACTCATTAAGATTTTGATCAATCTTATGTTTCTCTGTGCGGCACAGTAAGGAAATGCCATCAAGAAATTGCATTTCCCAATGAAATTAGGCGCCCAGTCGGCCCATCCAATCCCATGTGTTTCTTTTGAGACATTAAGATCTGATATGATTTTGGGCTGAAAACCCGCTTTTTTTTACCCTTCTCTAAATGAAGCAATTGAATTTCCTTGATGGTCTCAGAGAGCACTTAGCTTAAGAGAATACACTTCCAAATCAAAAAGCTTTCAATCATCTCAAATCACATTTGGATGAGATACGCTCCCTATGAGATAAGTGTAGCGTCTCGTTGAATGCAATTGAACGTTTGAGTGGCTTGCGCACACATCGGGCATGTTAGGAAACATTAGGTTTGACTTTCTGCAAGGTCTGCCGATTGCCAGTGACATCTTGGCTGTTTGAGGCACGGATGGCATGTCAAACATGGGATGGGGCAGGAGGAGAGGACGAGTGGAGAGTGGGACAGAGCGCTTTTCATTACGACACTGCTCTGATTGATTACAAATGGACTTGGCAGGCAGGAAAGAGGGCTCAATAAGTTACACATATAAAGATTTGGCAAAAACAAAACAAAAATAAACAAAAAATTAATAAAGTTGCTGCATGATAAACTATATTTGAAATATGGTAATACTTTACAGTAAGGTTCCATTTGTTATTAGTTAACTATACATTAGTTAACATGAACTAAAAAATATTTTAGTAATCTATAGTGTTAATTTCATAGTTTACTAATGCAATATTTAAATAATAACCTGATCTAACATGAACTAACATTAACAAAGATAAAAAAATAAAAACAATACTGTAACAAATGTTTCACAGATAATACATTAACCAATTGGACCTTATTGTGAAGTGTTAACGAAATATTCAACACAAATGGCTTGTGTTTTTTAAATGACAGTGAAAGGTTTATGCTCGGACAGGCAGGGCTCAGGTGCCGAAACCTTTTTAGCATTTTCAAATGTCTTAGTATTGTGCTTACAGCTATTGATGTAAAATAAAAATATCACACGAGAGGAAATACTTGCTTTAATGCGGTGGCTGTCAACGTGTAATTGCTCATTTGAGAACATGAGGTAAGAGAATTGTGATATAATCACATTTATATGAATAATTTAGCTCACAGAGGTGTGTAAATATATAAAAACAAGGCCCTAAATAAAGAATGGTTGTTGCTGAGGGCAGTTTTATCTGACAGGTGCCAGACTTGGCATTTAATGCACAGGGATTGAAGAGCAGGGCAATCCAGGATGATTCAGGCTGAGAGAAGCGTAATACAATTCTCTTGTGCTACTAATAGGAGACAGATCTCCTTTCCATGCCAAAGCATCATATCTCTAATGCTCATGAGGGGGAAACATATGCTAATGGAACCCAATCCCTATTCCCTCGTATTTATGCTATAATGACTTTAAATTTGTGCATTAGAATGAAATAAAAAATAAATCCAATGGAAAGGCAAAGCAGCTGAGGCCAGGGCTGGTCTTGACAGCCACGCTAAGAGTGATTTGAAAGGGGAAGAGTTGAGGTGTCATCACTCTTTAGTCTCCGAGCTTGTTTGGTTTATATCAGGCTTGGATTTAAGAACACCAAGTGGTATGTAGGCCCTGTCTACTTCTAGGGTGTCGACTTCAACTTCAAGTGTGCAAAATAATAAGTCCTTATACCCGTAATACTAATGAAGCAATGGAACAAAGAGGGTTTAAGAAATAAGGAAATAAGACCACACAAATAGCCAGATATGCATCCACTTTGAATGAATTCCAATTTGAATGAATAAATGGTTTTTAATGTTTGTTTGTTTTTCAGCTTAAAGTGATACTGTAGTTCACTAAAAAATGTAAATATACTTACCTTCATGTTGTTTAAAACCTGTGATACACAAAAGAAGATATGTCTGCCGTAGTTACTTGGTAACACTTTACAATAAGGTCCCAATGTTAACATTAGTTTATGCATTAACAAACATTAACGAAAAATGAGCAATTAATTTATTACAGTTTATATTAACCTTTGTTAACATTAGTTAATTAATGATAACGAATTGAACTAAACAGATATATTAAACATTTTATAAAAAAAATACAAATGCACATAACGAAATAACTAAAACTGAAACCAAATTTCAAATAAACTGAAAATATAAAAACAAATTCTAAACATTAGGTACAATAAAAGTATATAAGTTATAGTAAAATCATGTTTGATTTGATGTCACTATAATCTGGGAAACATTGCTGATTATTTTATTACTAAAAGTGCTCTTTGCATCAATAACTAATAATAAAAAAACCTGTGCACCCTTAATCCCAGAAGTTAGTGAAGTCCAAACGGACTAGATCTTGCCAAATCAAGAACGTACTTTCCAGTTTTCTGAGCATTGCATTCCATCAGTGAACTCATCAAGGGTGGTCCGTGGGTGTGCCATCTGAGTCGAAACTACATCACTTACATAGCTCGAAAATATTTGCTTCGGTATCATCTTTCTTACAAACACATGCAAACAAACAAACAGTCACCTGTGACATTACATACCTAGCTGTCTCTACCAATGACAGTCTGAAAACATCTCCAGCAGGAAGCTCAAGGGGGGCCGGGTAGTATGGGTTTGCAGTGGAGGCTACCAATATGAAATACCACTTCCATAGCACGACAGGAGGTGGAACGTAATTGTGCCTTTTCATACTCTGAAAGTGCATGGCACAGCTTTGGCCCTGCTTCTCTCAATGGATTTTTCATTTGCTGGTATTTGGGCGACAAGGCCACTCAAGATAGATTTTACCTCATCTCTCTAACCATTTGTACAGCATGACTTTGATGAAAGTGCAAGAAATACCTCTAGCAGCGAAACAGCCACTGTGTTTAGCTAAAGGGGCAGATTGTGAGAGCAAAGTAAACTTTCAGTCTGTTTCTTATAGGGTTTTTTGTGTCTTTATTCACTTTTTTTTGCCCATGTAGATCCCATATAAAAGAATACCATATAGCAGAAGTCTTCAACAGGGGACCGCATCAGGACTGCAGGGGTCATATATAGTTTGATCTCATCATAATATTACATTAATTCAATCTAAAGAAATTCAGCTATTTTGTAAAAATCCACCCCTAACACTAGGAACGGCCATGGCGGTTATTTTGACCGTTTAGATTTTTTCATCTGCAATAACTTTGTTGAAAAACTTTTCCTAAAAGTGTCTGTATTTTAATTTAAAATGTTTTTCATATAAATTACACATGAGGCAAAAAAGCAAATTAACATATTTACCTATTTAGACGGTCATATCGCCATAGACAGTCATATTGACCGTACTGAATTTCGCGTTATTCTTTTGTTACATTTCCCGCGGTTGATCTTTGTCTCTCTCACTGTCAACAGAAAAGGTCAGTAGCGGTCCTGAGTGTTTGCATATATGCTAATTTCGGTAACGCTTTAGATTACAGCCCGGAGAGTACTGCGTAATTAAAGGGGTCATGACATGAGAAACCAAATTTGCCTTGATCTTTTGGTATATAAGAGGTCTTTGTACCATTAAAACGTCCTGCAAGTTTCATAGCTTAAGACTTCCTCCCCATTATAAACGAATCATTTATTTAATCAAGCTCTAAATACAGCTCGTTCTGGATCCATGGTAAGAAGTGACGTCACGGTACGAAGTGACGTACCAGCGTTTGCATAATGACCGCCTCCAGCAGAAGACAACTACGCTTAAAGCGCAAGACAACTACGCTCATTTCGTATATCGTTGTCGCGCCCGCGCGCCGCGCGCCTCACAAGTGTTCAGTCGACGGACAGCGAGTGGGTCTGTGTACAGGGAGATTACGACGCCGCAGATGTGCTGTTCCTGGCTGTGGACAAACAACATCTTTGAATACGCTGCGAAGGATCCAGTCGTCAGGGAAAAATGGATGCACTTTATTTTTTGCGGACGTCTCAGTCGCGGCAGTGTTAGTTTAAGCGTTTGTTCTGTACATTTTAAGGATGACTGTTTTGAGCTTTGCCAGAAAACTGTTGCTCAAAGATAAGTCCGTGCCGTCTATTCTGGGCTCAACAACGACGACGCAAACTGTAAGTAATGTATTTAAAACTTTAAACTACTTTTTAAATACGCTGAAAGATCCAGTCGTCAGGGAAAAATGGATGCACTTTATTTTTTGCGGACGTCCCAGTCACGGCAGTGTTCTATACATTTAAGGATGACTGTTTTGAGGAAAAAATCCCAATATGATGCTTGGCTTTGCCAGAAAACGGTTGCTCAAAGATAAGTCCGTGCCGACTATGGGCTCAATAACGACGACGCAAACTTACTTTTTACCATGGCTAATATAAACACATTTGTATAAGAGAATCTTGAAAATATGTCGCCTTTCTAGTAGGCCTACATGTGATAGAAAATTAAAAATGTTGCTTTTATCAATGCTGCATCTTCTAAGATGGCCTGTCTGTGCATGCATTTTTGTCCGTGGTACACCCTATCATTTCATTGGAATTAGTTAAATAATGTTAAACTGTTAGCAAATGAAGCTATTGGATAATTATGCAACAATAATCCGTTTTCAAGTGTCTCGGGTTAATTTTTTTTTATTAATTCAAAATAGTTTCACTTTCCATGTGGACACGGGCTGATCCAGTCTTCGTTGTTGTGGTGATGGTTCATTTTCCTCTGATTCCGGCTCAAACATAATAAGGTTTTATCATTGCCAGAGCCATCGCTTCGCATGCATCACCTGCTATTAAACAGTTACGCCGAATCCGCAAATGTTCTGGCTGGGGGCGTTAATATTGATGCATAGGCACTGACGTTAGCCAATCATATCAGTGGGCGTTAACACTGAACTCTTAAAGGGGAAACACCCCCAAAACAGACTGTTTGAATCAGAGGATGAGAAACAGGGTGGGAAAAGGTCATAAATCACTACATTTTAAAAGTTTTTGGTAAAAAAAACTATAGTAATACTATAATTGCACACCTAAGGGAACATAATAATAAAATAAAAAAAACCATGTCATGACCCCTTTAAGACGAATTTACGGCGTAACTTTCTGTAATTATAGTGTATAAGGGAACAATATGTAAAGTTTGGGGAATACAGGGATAACAACCAGGAGAATTAAAAAAATATTTATACTGTAAATATTGAAGAACTAAGGGGTAGTTATTCTACTATCAAGGTTTCCGAGTCAGTGATATTAGATTGTGTGTATGTATTTTTATTGTACTTACCCTTTAACTACATGGAACAAGAGGGTAACAAGCACCACTACATGAAACAAGAGTATCTTTCACCAATATTTAAGCAAAAGTTGGAATTGTTTTAGTTTTCAGTGCACTTTTGTTAAAAAGATTACTGTATAAATGCATAGATATGTACCCTGTAATTTTTAAAAAAATGGTGTATTCGTACACCATTATTACAAAAAGGTATGCAGTGTATGTTCTTGCTAAATTGGTCCCAAATATGATATTTGTCTCCTAATAGTAGAATAAGGACCCCTTAGTTATAAGTATAAATTACAGTATAAATCTTTTTTTATTTTATTCTCCTGGTTGTTTCCCCTTTATTCCCCAAACTTGACATGTTGTTCCCTTATACTTACACATACTTTATAGGTACACTATAATTACAGAAAGGTACGCTGTTAAATCACTTTAATTACACAGTACTTTCCGGGCTGTAATCTAAAGCGTTACCCTAATTTCTACAAACAAAAAGTATATTAGATTAAATTTGTTGATCAGAAATAGGCTAATAATACCTGACTACGTTATCTATTTACGTAGATATTCTCTATTTAGACTATTTTCTCTGTTATTATATTAAAATAAAATGTTTTATAATTAAATAAGATACTTTTAGTTGTTATTATCTTGTTCTGAGTTATGTTGAATGGATATTGAAATATAGCCTATCTGTTGTGAATATGCGATAATTACGGTAGGCTACTAATGATATTATTATTTATAAATGTAGAATTGTACAGTTTGGTGTTGTTTTGTTTTTAAAAGATATCCTAATACAATAAATGCATTAATCTCTCAATTGGGTATTTATCATTAAAGATATAGGGCCCTATCTTGCACCCAGCGCAATTGACTTTGAACACCGACGCATGTGTCATTCCTATTTTGCACCAGCGCACAGCGGACTTTTCCCTCCACAGACGCACGTCGGTAAATTAGGGAATGAACTTGCGCTCGCGGGGGCGGTTCAGCGCAAAGAGGAGGCGTGTTCCGGAGCAAAACTTCCCTGGTGCTATTTTGCAGTTTTAGAAAGCAATTGCGCCACTGACCAGGAAAAAAACAGTCTAAAGACAGTGGGGCGTTGTGCGTTAGTGATATGGTATTTTAAGGGCGCGTGCTTGGCCATAATGTAGCGTGTTAACTCGCATCCACTTTGATTCTCTAATAATTATAAACAGACGCAGCAGTTTTCATTTTTGCAAATCATACATTATTACAAGGAAAAATATTAACACACGAGGGAAATCATTGTTGTGTCCGTGAAGATGTGGAAAAGATCTCTCTAGATAAAAAAAAATAAAAATCTAGATTAAACTACACATTTACCCAAATTATTCGCCTGTTTAACCGAAGCTAAATTGGGTGGGTTTCTCCCATCATCCCTAATGTCACTTCTCTGTGTTTTACGGCCCTGGCGAGAACGTCGGTCTCCTCGGCTGTGAACCGCTTCTGGTGTGCGCCTGGCAAATCCGCCGCTATAATAGCGATCCGACATGGAACAAGCGCGCCGGCTCTTACAGGGAATGTGAGATGATGCTCTGATTGGTTTATTTCACGTTACGCCCAAACCACACCTATGAATAATGAAGCTACTTTAGACCAACCCCTTTTAGATTTGCGCCAGGCGCAAGAGGCATTTATCCCGGCGGGAAAATAGCAACAGCGCCGGGATCCGCCCACAAAGTTACTTGCGCTTTGCGCTTTGACACTTGCGTTTCAGATCGTTAAAATAGGGCCCATAGAGTTTGGAATCTAGTGGTCAAAATTACCGCTTGTGGCAGTTCTAGTAGTTATGGAATTCTGGCACTTCTAGTGTTAAGCAGTGGACCTTTGGAGAAACACCACTTGGTTGTTCGTTTCCTTTGTGATGATCTAAGGATGAGGCCTGCTGCTCATGCCATTGTTCCAACTTGGAACCTTGTTCTAGAAGGGTTATCCCTGACACCCTTCAAACCCATTGAGTCTATGTCAGAGAAGTTTCTTACATTAAAGGTGGCTTTCTTAAAGGAGAACTCCGGTCAATTTTAACATTGAGCTCAATTTTTAGTAAATTTGGACTGCTGTCAATACAGAGAACAACGACAAAAATCGGTGGTGCCTACACCGTGTTATCCTCTTTTTAAAATTTGCACCCTATTGACTTGAATGGGGCACGTTTTAAACCTGCTTTTATTTCTTTTATCATCCTTGATGTGTCATTACAAGTGCCCAGCCATGTTGAGTGATTCCTTCAGAGTGAACACGAGTGAATCTGACTGCAGGAGATGTGAAAGATATGAATAAAAATGATGTTATATCAGCCAGCGCACATACCTGTGTTTAGTTCCTGTTTTCGGTCGAAGTCCAAAGTAGTCGATTGTCGAGTTCACGCGCGTGATCTAAGTAACTAAACCTATGCGCGTTAACTCGACAATCGACTACTTTGGACTTCGACCGAAAACAGGAACTAAACACAGGTATGTGAGCTGGCTGATATAACATCATTTTTATTCATATCTTTCACATCTCCTGCAGTCAGATTCACTCGTGTTCACTCTGAAGCTCAATGTTAAAATTGACCGGAGTTCTCCTTTAATGTCCATAATGTCCCTGAAGAGAGTGGGGAACTAACAAGACCTCTTCGTCTTTCCTTCTGCTTTGGAGTTCACTCCTGGGAGAGTTAAAGCCATTCTCTACCCTAGACCGGGTTATGTGCCCAAGGTGCAGACTAATGTGACATGGTCTATTGTTCTCCAGGCCTTTCATCTTCCACCACATGTGTTGGCAGATCAGGAGAAGCTACATCTTGTGTGCCCGGTTAGGACTCTGGAGGCTTATGTACATAGGTCCTCCCCAGAGCCATAGAGAGAAAGAGTTGCGACACTCCCATAGACCTCCATTGTAAAAAATGGCGGCGCTTTTAACCGCCTACTTCCGGGATGTGGAGATCGGATTAGTTCCAAACACTGTCATTTGAGCGTTGAACCCCATTCACTTACATTGCAGCGCGTCGAGTTGTTTCAGAGGTAACTTGCTGAAATATCGACCTCTTTTGAATTGTCAACTGTCTATATTGTTTCAGACGCCCTTTGCGATGCTTATACTGGTCTTCATTTGTATATGCACAGCGTAATTATTTATATTTTATCTTGGTTATTTCAACCAATTTTCTAGCATTGCCAGCGTGACTTCGCCAGCTGTGAAGGTAGCATATCTGATTAGTTCGGTAATTCATCGCTACCACCTTTATAGCAACTTTTATTTAATTGATTTTTTGGGATATACTAACTTTTCATTTATTGTCTTGAGTGAAGCGGCGTGAGAACAATGCTGGACCTCTAGGATTGTTATGGCCATCACCAGTCCTGTCTGTTTCATGGATCACCTGCCCCTGCTTTTTGTTTTTCTTGTTCACACATTTTTGTTGTCTGTCATTGTTTAATAAAAAATATTTTATTTGAAAACCTTCATTTGTATCAGCCATGCGAATTCTGAACGGACTGCCACGGCAGACCTCTGCGTGATCACATTATAAGCAAAATCACGGGAATCAATAGCCTAATACAGCCCAGTTGTGCTAAAATAAATATCATGAGACGTCCATCATCAGATGAATGATATGGAAAAGTTAAGTTAGAGCCGCTAAAGCAAGTGCTACTACCCATGCGACCATGAACACTAAGCTTTTCCCTCCAAAAATATAGCCTAAAACTTATCTAAGTAATATACAGTACCTCGTTGCCCCTCCAAATGCAAAACTGATATTAACAAAATGCAATAACAGCTGAAAAAGTACTTGGGTATGTGTTTTATTTTATATTTACCGTTCAATAATGCAATCGCTGCTGTCTGTCCCATAGAATAACATGACAGCCAGCGTATGTTTTGGAACTATTGGGGCTTACATGAACCACGTGACAGCCATAGCGGCGACATCAAAGAGTGTCGCAACTCTCTCTCTCTATGGCTCTGGTCCTCCCCATAGAGGAAGTCTGACCAGCTGTTAGTGTGCTTTGGGTCTCCCAAGAAGGGGTCCCCAGCGTCAAAGCTTACCATCTTTAAATGGATAGCAATCTCTACAGCGTATGAGGCTTGCGGTATGCCTTCACCTCTGCTGATCAGGGCCCACTCTACAAGGAGTGTTGCATCCTCGAGGGCCCTATTGTTGGGGGTTTCCCTCCATGAGGTCTATGATGCTGTGGGTTAGGCCTCCCTACACATATTTATGAGATTTTATAGTCTGGGGCTTCCTTCCACGCTGGGTTCTGGAGTACTCTCGTACCGAGTTGTGCCCAGACAGGTTTCTCACCAGGGCAGGCATTAGTCACTGTGGCGCAGTGGGCATTTTGTTTCCCAAATTGTTGTCATTTGATGCAGAGCGAGTCCCCTCGAATGGGAACGTCTCAGGTTACGAATGTAACCAACGGGATACGGCATCCCTAGGCCACACCCCCTGAATGCCTGAGAGTGGCTTGCTTCACCCTATCAGAAGCTGACGCTGTTGTGTGCCGGCTTGCAGTTGTAGCTTCTGAATTGCGCTGTCACACACTACATCAAGACGCAATGCGAATCAGGATTGGACTAGTTTCACACATGCTTCAGGCGCTGTCACACTGGAGGTGTTCCCCAAAGTGTCGTCATGCGACGCAATGTCTCGTTCCCTTGGTTACATTCATATAATTTAAGAAGCAGGGCAGATTTTAGTAGTTCACAAGTACTTTCTTACATTAGCATTATATCAGTTAATGACGTATACGATTGTGAACTGTAAAATATAATATAGGACAAAATACCATCCCATATTGCCTGAAATGTCAGTGTATTTTTTTATTTATTTATGTTTCTTTAACACTGAATGTCTGGCAACCACAGCTGGTGTTGTCACTTTTTTTTTCTTTCTCTATCTAAAGCATGTTTCTGTTATTCGGGCATAAAATACATGCATTGTCTGTTGGATCTTGAGTGCAGTCCATTTCATTCACTTTTTTTTTTCTTTATTTAAAGGGGAATTTGAAGTCTCAAATGCAGAAACATTTTTCACAATTAGGGGAGTCATATTAATTAGAAAGTGTGTGGAGGAGACATCGAAAAGAAGCCATTGCTCCTCAGATGAAATGCTATTCATATATGTCAGCTTTTATTAACTAATACTGCATAGTTTAGTGGCTAAGCTTTAAAAAAATCAAACCGCTCTCACATACATCAGTTTTCCTAGTTTTGGCTTCTCATCACACTGGAAAATGTATTAAAAAGTAATCTTAGATTTTAGAATATAGCACAGTTGATTTGATAATGATGTACAGTAAACAAATCTGTTATAATAATATCATAAATTAGTTCAAAGAGACAAAATAGGGCAATGTGTAAAACTGGTTGCGTGAATGAGTTGTTTTGTAAGCAATCTGAAATGTAGAATAATGTTTAAATATCTCAAATTAGGATTTTTTTATTTTTATAAAAAAGCACTCTCAAAAATACTGATAGAGAATAATTTGCCTATATAGCATATGAAAATGTGATGTGAACATGTTTATCTAAAATATGTACGGGGTGGTATGCAATTTATATATATTATATTTCCTGTATATTTCTTCATTTATAATCAATGTAGACAACAATATGTTTGTAATTTCAAGATATGTTATATGCGCTGCTCTATGGCTTCTGCAGATACTTTCCACCTTTCATTTATATTCTTACAACGCATAAACCAACTTTATATTTCTTTACAGAATTGTTTAGCTAAGCACTTGCCACTTTGATGTTAGTCAATGTAATGTCCTTTGAATGTCTCATATTTTTGTTAGAGGGATAGTTCACCTAAAATTTAAAATTATGTCATCATTCTGTCATATGTCATCATTCTCATGTCATTTCAAATCTGAATAAAGTTATAATTAATTGAACACAAAAAAAAGAAAAAGATATTCAGCAGAATGTCCAAGCTGCTCTTTTCCATTTATTGCAAGTAAATGGTGACCAGAACTGTCCCCCCAAACAAGAACATTAAAATAGAAAAATAGAATGTTGTGTGTAAACATCAACATATTTTTGGGGTGAACAATTTTTAACTAAGATTTTGTCAAGGAAAGGTGAAAGGTATCACTGAAAGGTTGCTTTGTTTGAAGTAGCATTCCCGTATGCAGAGTGCCTAAAATCATATCACAAATTTCACAAAGATTCAATGAAATGGCTTTTAATTAATGTCTGGTCCTTTTAAATAAAGCCAATGGCCTACCTATTGTTGCCAATCAGAGAGACAGTGGGGGGAAAAGTACGGAGGTGGAGGGTGACAGCTTCCTCTTCCCTTAGTAAGCCATAGAAATAAATCTCCTGCTTCTCTGTTTGACTTCTTCATGAGAAAGTGTTGTGCAATAACGCAATTCTGAAAGGAAAAGGCACTTAGGAGGCTGAGAGGTAGATTAGCAATTTGTAAGAGCTATTTATAACCATAAATTGCAGCCAATCAAACCGCCCTTGTCTTTTATAGAAGTATGTTTAAGTTCCAGAGAGGCCGCTTCAGCCTGAAATGCAATATCCTGAAAGAAACAGCTGTTCCAACATACAGATGGGAAATGAATGAGGGAGGTGGGGGTAGGAAAATGAAAGACGGAGAAAGAGAGACATGCACAGATGTGACCTTATCAAAGCGACTTGAGTCTTGTACTTATTGCCCAGGACCGGTTTGAGTGAACTAAACGCAGTGACGTTATTACAGCGGAAGTAAAGGACAGTTCTCGCTCTCCTTTACAAACCATCCCTCTCCCTTTCTTATGGTCGGCCTGAAGAGGATGGAGATTAGCATATGACATGACAGATTACATTAAATCACATCGTTGCAGTACTTTATGGCATTAGCCTCTTAGCCTAGGCAGCTAGACGCATGCAAATGCCCCTCTAAAACCCTCTTATTTAAATCTGCTGAGTGACATGGCACCTTTGATATGATTATTAGTCATCTGACTGACTGGAGTTCACCAGCAGCAGGACACACAAATGCGAAAGGTATGTGTGAAATATTCACACTTTTCAACATCGGTTTCTGAAACTGACACGCAGCTGATTTTTGTTCTGTTTTTTTTTTTTTCAGCACAACATTACTATTATAATTAAGGAGGGTGTTTATTTTTACACGCATAATTATATATAATTAGGTTACAGTTATTGGTGTTGTCATTAGGAACAGTCAATTAAATAATCCATATAGTTCATTAATATGACTCTGTATGTAGAGTATGCTTACATTTTAATTACACTGTACCATAATGTTAATTGTGACATATTTCGTAGTTTTAATTTAGTAATAAATTGAGATAATACATTAATTCAATCACAAGCTCACATACAAGCACACATAACTCAAGCAGGACAACAACAACGGCAGCCCTAACAACAAGAAAATACCTATATATATATATATATATATATATATATATATATATATATATATATATATATATATATATATATATATATACTAAAAGTGCATTGTTATGAATATTAATAAACATTTAAAATATAACTTTTCATAATTTTATTTGTATTATTATTATCATCACCATTATTGTTCATGAACAATATGCAATTAAAATCTATTTCCTGTAGTGCCTATCATTGCAACATCATGATTTATATTTATAAATGAATTTATATTTTAGCCTCTTTTCTCTAATTATTCAGAATGTCACAGCAGAAGCCCCCTGCCCTTCTGCTGTGTCTTCCCCATGTTCTGTGGTCTTTAATCTTAATTATAAAGCTATCATTACCACATGAACCCGAGGCTGTGGTCGTCCATGCTCAGAATCAATCACGCGATGGGTCTGTTCTGCTGCAGAGCTCCTCTCCCCTTGCTCCCCACTAGAGCTTTTTCATTTATTCTCTTTTCAATTTTCATAATTGCTGTTGTCCTCACACTCGCAAAGAGCACAGCCCATTGCCCTTCCTGCTGAAGTTCAGCATTTTGGATATTGAATATTGGTTTCACATACTTCATTGCATCGATCGGATTGGATTTTGCAGGAATAAAACGATGCATCCCCTCTGATTTAGGGAGATAAAGTGCTTTTCTTGCAAATACGCCTTGACCAATGAGTCTCTTATCCTGTTGTGTCTGTTGATGCATGATTTATGGGAGGTTGGGTTTGTTGCGGGACTGATATTCACTATCATGGTATATTTTGTTAAAGCGAATTGCATTATACATTTTAAAAAGAAAAAGTATTACACTAGAACAGAGAGTTATTTAACCAGCCATTATGCTGTTTTATCACTCGGTTTATTTCTAATGTGTACTAGTCATTCTCCGACAGGCTGTTGGCAACCGCTGATGAAATATCCCAACATGTAGAGTAGAGATCCTAACAGGACTTTCACACTCTATTAGATGTGAGAAGGCGTTAGATGAAAAACAGGACAAAAGCTCGCCAAATGCTCATCATGCAGCTGAATTCTCAATAATCCAAGATGCTCGAGCGGAGCTCTCCAGGTCTGTGATTGGGATATGCGGGGCCGTTGCAAGGACTAATTTCTTGAAAGCCTGCTTGCTAACCGAGGCAGTGAAATTTAGGAGCAGTGAAGATGTCAGGACTGCATTAGACCGCCTGATCAAAGGCCTCCAGCAGGCCTTCCTCTGCAGGTCCTCTCATGAATCCGGTCACTCTGCCAACAGACTTGTTTTACCGTTAAGGCAGCTTTATGTTTGAATTTTATGTGCCAATTAATTAGGTGCTTTCTAATATATGTCGAGAGAACTGTAAACTATTTAGAGAGGGGTAAGGAGAGAGCGATCTGTGCTAAAGTTCTTTTGATTTATAACGTTAGTGTTCACGTTCAGTAAGCAGAAGAGACAGCTGAGAGTGCATGGCCGCCACTCCGACCCACTCTGAACCAGGAAGAAGGATTTAAATGTCTTCCTTGAAGTCTAAATATTTAATTTCTTAATAGAGGACATTGCAGCCAACATTAATTTTGAAGGAACAGTGTGGACATTAATGAGGCTAACACAGAGTGGCATGCCTTGTGACATTAATTTGATAAAAAAAAGAGTAAGGCTCTTTTTTCTTCATCTTGCTGCACTTTCACCCTTTTCAGATATTAGGCGGTAAAAACATCACCGTCATTGATCTGTCTTCCTCAACACCCCAATTATTAGATTAAATATTGAAATTCATGTTTCACACGGCTATGCCACTGATTATAATTACTTTCACTCTACAGTCAAATTTTGTCACATATGCAACGCATAAATTAGTAAAGATAATTTGTTCCTGTTAGTGTAGGGAGGGAATTATAACGTGGTATCAAAAAATGAAACTTTGAATGCATTGAATGCTTCTTGCTAGATTGACGCTCACGTTGGTGACATAAGCCACTCTGTATGCATTTCTTGGGCAAGTAACCAGGAACACATCACCTCAGATGGTGTGAGTGGGATTTGTTTCTTAATATGGCACAACACCTTTACCTCATTTCTCATATCTAGATGAGTAACAGTCATAGAAAAAATGGTGTTTAATAAGTTCTAGAAAGATAAAATTGGAAAAAGATGCCACCATACTCAATGGGATCAGTTTATAAGCATTAATTACTTTGAGTTACAGTTTTGTGAGATATAATGTTAAACTTTTATGAAGTCACTACAGGGAGATATATAATCACAATTAAGAGAAATAATGCAAATGTGCAATATCGCAAAATGTGCATTCATTACAATGTGACTTTGAGGTCAAAATTAAAAGAACTAAAGTCACATTGAGTCACAAGGAAATTTGCAATTCGAAATATAAGATTTATAGTCCCATTGTGAGATTTAAAATGACAAAAGGGAGATATAATTCAAAAGAATAAAGTTGTAATTGTGAGATAACATTACATTGTAATAGATTAAGTAACAACAGGGAGATACAAAGTTGCAATTACGAGAAAAAAGAGCAACTGAAATTAAAAGAAAGTCTATAAAGTTTGTAGCTGCTGGACTTCTACCCAACAACAAAACTGGATGCCAAGGTGACAGTAAACAAACAGCCAACAAGAAGAACAGAAGAACAGGCCGATGTTACCATGGCAGCAAAGGCACACCGGCGATATAATACATTTTTTACGACCCAAATGAATGTTGGGAGTTCACCCCGAACAGCATTTCCTGTTGAAACAGACATAAAGTCCCATAAAAAGTGACTTATTTTCCTTAATTTATAGACAAATCTTTCTATGTATGAACAAGAATATCTCCAGGACATTTTTTTGTATTATTACTGTTTTGTACATTGTCTTTTGTATTGTATTATACTGTTTTATGCATGCCTTAAGTGATATAACTATTTAGATAAAATAAACGTATTGGTATCATGTTTAATTTCTGTCACGTTTACACTGGTCAAATAGCACTACGAAGGAGATATACTCAAATAGTCTTTATTCAGAATACACAAAACACAGGAATACTAAGGAAACTTGAACTAATGTTAACGATACCTGGCAATCTAGAACTGAAACACAGGAACCTAAATACAAGGAGCAAACAAATAAAATTAGATAAACACAGGTGAACTAAACAACATAATTAATGAGTAACCATAGTAACAAACTACAGCGATAATGAGTAACTAAGGGAACAAATTATTATTATATAACTAATTATTGAACAGGCAAATGGGAACAGAGCAAACTGGGTGAAAATGAAAAACAAAAAAAAGAATGAAACTAAACCAAAATAGAACATACACTTTACTATATAAAAATATTCCTCATTTAACTCTCTACCCATTTATATATATCACCTAATCATAATGGGCATGCTTGTTATATTATTTAGAGTATAAAGGGACACAAAACTGACAGCCCACTCGGATCATGCAAATGAGCCAGCTTCCAATTCAAAGAAAGGAATTGTTCCTGTCTAAAAATTACACTCTTTTCATTGGTCAAGCCAAACTCAAGAGGTGTGACCTCTGCCTAAGGTATAAGGGCATTATCTCAGTGACTCTGGCTCTCTTATAATTAATTATTCATATTTCCCTTGAGCTAAATTTCTACAAGTTGCAAAAAAAGTGAAGTTATAAATATTAGAAATAAAGTCACGTTCAAAATTAACAGGCCAAAATTAACGATAACAGGCCGACAGTCCAAAGGAGAAAACCGAACAGCAGGAGTATAACCGAAGGAGCATGTGGCCAGGGTGGAGCTGGTGATGATGATGCCAGAGGGATAAAGATCCATGGTGGAGACTTCAGCTGGGGGATTAAAGTCTGGGGCAGAGGACCGAGGCAGAGTCAGGAAGGCTTAAGACCAAGGTGAAGCCGGAAGGATGGATGGACAGGGTGTTGCTGCTGGACCGAGGCCGAGCCAGGGGATGCGGCGAGCAAGGCAGAACTCGGGGCTCGGAAGACCGAGGTGGGAGTATGGACAATAGTGGTGCTGGAGGGATGGAGGAGCCTGGTGGAGCCGGAAGGACTAGAGGACACATGCCCAGCCACAGGCCCAAAAGTCAGTGGTGGACAGTCGGACGAGGGATTTCTCATCCTACCGTCGTGGAGGAAGGGACAGGGAACCATTCAGAACCAGAGAGTCCATTATGCCAGGTGGGAACAGTGAAGAAGGAGAGACCACATGAGTGGGAGTCCATTCCAAGGTGTGTAGGTCAATAAGTGTGTAGATCAATGAGCCAAAACAGATCACGACGAGGTCACATTGTGAGATATAAAATCACAACAGAGAGAAACATATCACAATTTAAATATATTTATAAGAAACAAAGGTGCAATTCCATTTATTTAAAAAAAAAAGTTGACATATTGTCAAACTAAAAGACATATTAATTTTTGATTGTACAATGTAAGGAAGTGTTGCAAGAGGCTAATGTTAATGTTAGCTAGGCTAGTCACTTTATTTGCACATTTGATCTCTCTGTAGGACATTTACTTACCCTTTGTTTTTTTTTCACAAGGAGGACCTGACTGCTGACAGTGTGTGAACAAAACGCAGACTTGATCTATTAATTTATACAAAAAACACATTTTTGACAGGCCCTCTGTACTTGACTTCTGAATTAATGTGCACAACTGCAAACTACGATTTAACACCTGAACGTCTATTCTCACCTTTTATCTACCGCACATATTTCCTTTTGAAGTCTTTGCCTAAGAAGATAAATGAATCAGAGTAGATCTATAATGCTTATCCCTGTCTGCATGGTTTATTCCGTTAAAATATTAATCCCACATGAAGGAAGCTGTCATTAAAAAAAAAAAGATGGCAGGATAACAATGAAATCTTCCATTACCATTTTTTTGAAGGTAAAGAATATATTAAACCACAAATGCAACATAATGTCTTAAGACTGAATGAGAGAGTAACGTCTTTCGAGAGGGAATCAGAGGTGACGACTAAGCTAGAAACTCTGTCAAGTACATGGGTCAATTGTTAAGCACACAAAACCTCAGGACAAGCAGGCCTTCCCTTTGTCCCTGTAGGGTAGAAATTCAAAGCCTGGCTTTAGCATGCTGGAAAGAGAGCTATAATACTCTTTAAAATATGTAAAGAAGCACATGATTACGTACTTATTTAATGCGAGCTAGTATCAATCCGTGAAAGCCATAAGAGGCCCAGGATATTTATGCTTCTCAGAAGCTTTTTATTTAGTCCCTCCTTCATTTTTGACACACTTCAGTTTGAATAGAATGAGCCGCTGCTGCTTTTTAGGGTTAATGGGTCTCATTCATGAAACATTCGTAAATATACGAGTAAATATGTGAGTGATTTGCGCGTAAAGAGACCTTCCCGAAAACTCTTCTCCTGATTCACAAATACTTCGTAAACGTCAGACGTGATAGTGAAACGTGTGTGTGTGTTAATGAATTCCAATCAGTCGTAAATGGGACGCGCGTGCACGCTCATTCTCAATTACCATAAATCCCGCCCATTAAATCCATATGATGCCCAACTATATATGGGCATCATATTATGACACCAAACGAAGGATTTCAACATGTCTTCTCAAAAGCGAATGAAAAAGAACAATTTCTCAGATGCAGAAATTTAAGTTTTATTATCAGAAGTTCATTCAAAACACCACATTTTATTTTCAAGCGTAGTCTATAGTGGCGTATTAGGTCCTAAAAAAAGGAAGCTTGGCAGCATACAGATGCAGTTAATGGAGTTTCATCTGTTAATCGAACAGTCCCAGAAGTGAAAAGAAAATGGTTCGACATGTAGCTTGACTGCAAAAAAAAAACGAATTAGTTCACTTCGAAAAAATATAGCCCAGCCCTATTGAAAGCAATTAATTATTTGATTAAAGTGATCCGTTTGCAGATGCTTTTACTGGCTCTCATAATAAAAGTAAAAAGAAAAACCATATATATAGCCTATGTAATTAGGCTACTATATATAATTTTTTTTTTCAAAATGCTGTGTGTAAATATGTACCCGATTAAGGTGAATTAAAACGCAGCCTTATTAATGAGAAAAACGTTCGGATGTTAAACGCACTATTTACGCGTGGCTGGGAGCAGGTGTAGATTTCTTTCGTACCAACTAACATTTGGAAAATACGAACATTTTAATGAATCCGAAAATTTACGCCAGAACCACTTTACACACGATTTACACAAGAATTCGTTCTGCTCGTGTTTCATGAATGACACCCATTGTGTTTACAACATCTTTTGAGTGTGAATAATCTACAATCATTTTATATAGTGTTATGGATAGCACAGAAACATACATTATCCCAAATGTATTATTTATTATATATGTCTTAATATATAAAAAAAAAAATATCAGAGATCACATCTATGCTCATTCTTGTCCATGTATTAAGAATAATTTGTTTCTAAATGCACAACATCACATATAAAATACTTAGTAAAATGCTTAAATTGATTAAATAAATGGAAAATTGGTGCAGCATTACCAGAGGTGGTTATTGTACTTAAATTGTACTTAAATGTTACTTAAACATATTTTTTAAAATAAGGGGACACTTTATTTTATGGTGTCTTTGTTGTCACGTTTATTCTCACTTTTGATTTAGGTTTCTATCAGTCTGTTTCATTTTGTTCCTTTGTTCTCCTTTTTCCGCCACTAATCAATTTGATATTAATTTGTTCATCACACCTGTTCATCATTTAGTTCATCAGCATGTGTATTTAAGTTCCCCAAATTCACTTATTCTTTGTCCAGTATTGTTTGAGCATGGCACACTATTTTGAGTTGTTGGCTTATGCTTAATAAAGATTGTCGTTATTTGTACCTTCTTCTTCATCCTTGGACTTAAACTGTACTGTACAGTAAAATTATACATTTAAGCAAAAGTATATGCAAATATAACTAAGTAATATTAATTAGCTACATGGACTTAATACATTGGGTTAGGGTTTGGTTTAGGGGTAGTTGCTTGTAATTATACACAATTTTCTGTTATTACTAAATTACATATAATTTGTGTAACAGGGACAATGTAAAATAAAGTGCTACAATTTTTTTTTTTTTTTAAATACAGTGATTATTTTGCACTAAATCACCAGACTGTCTTTTGGCCCCTTTACACTGTAAAATATTTAACAATTGTTTCATTAAAAAGCTTTTTCTACTTGATCTTAACATTTAATTTCTTATTGTTGGTTTAACCTAATACATCTAGGTTGATTCAGTAATGTTAAATAACATTCTTTATGTGAATAAAATCAATTAATTTATGTTACCACATTTTTCCCCAGTGTATGTGCCTTTCATGTTGACATGATTTTTATTTAAAACAAATTCCTTTTATCATTCTATTTTACAAAACTTTTGTTGGTCTATTCATTAAAAAGGAAGAAAACCAGGAGACCATAAAACATGTCGGTAACATTTTATTTTACAGTGTCCGTGATACAGAGTAATTACTTAATTAATTAATTAGTAGTACTTAATTAATTAGTAGTGGACGTTGTAATAACTAAGTTATGGAACAGCCTGCACTTACAGATTGTAATTATGCACATGTAATAGGCAGCTACTGTTACACATATGTAACAAGCCGAGTCGGTTACATACGTGTTACAGACTTGGTACAGTGTAATTATATAAGAAAGTCTGTCACAGGTCGGGGGGGGGGGGGGGGGGGTAACCAGGCTGCGCCCTCCCCTGCTGAGACCAAGGACCACCCCGGGGAGCGTGCCAGAAGGAACCAGACCGACAAGAGGATAAAAGTAAAACAAAGTTTTATTTAGTAAAATCAGTCTAAAAGGAAAGTCTCAAAAGTTTCTTCCGTGTTCCCCACACCAGGACGGGAACGGGCCTTGGACACCCAGGAAAGCGTGAAGCACTCTTCGGGCCGCACGGGCCTTGTCGCACGATGAGGAGCCGATCAACGGTCCTCCTAGGTGGGCGCGTATTCCGGTCAGTCTTCCTTTCCCGAGGTTCCAGCAGAACTGGATTTTGCCGAAGGGCCGGAGGGACGTAGCACTGTGCAGGCGGCCGTTTTGCCCGGACGGGGCCTTCTACCCCGAAGGTAGGTATATTCCAAGCAGGTAAGAGGAGCTTACGACTGAGAGGGAAGCTTCGGCGCACCCGATGCAAGATGCTGCTAACGTCCCCTTTTCCCTCCACAGGCGCCACAGGACGTCTCGGCAGAGAGATCAGTCGTCTATAAGACAAAAGGAAGGATCAAGACAGGTACGTACTCTTTATTCGTTGGTGGGGGCTTACGGCTGAGAGGGGTGCTCCGGCAAAACCGATGAAAGATGCTGCTAATGTCCTCTTTGTCCTCCGTAGGAGTTACAGGAAGTCTCCGCAGAAGGATCCGTCTTCTGTACCACAGGATTCAACACAACATGCACAGCTCTCCAAGTTATAACAATAAAATCTTCTTCTTACTGGGCTCCGGGTTGTTAATTTGAGACAGAGGCAGGCTTTCAGGATAGTGAGTGTACGGCGAATTAAGCCAATGAAACTTTCAATCCACTCTATCACCCCACTTCAAGCAATCGTCGTGTAAACTCTCCACTTCAGACACTGCATAACCACACTCGGTGAATTAAGGCCAGCACTCACCCCACGATCGCCAGCTCCCATGTCGAGCTGGATTCCGGTCACACCCAGTAGCGAGGCAGTCAGGGTACTCTGTCACTAGCACGGGGAATCAGCACTTATTCACTCACACTCAGAAGAGAAAGACAGGGGTTCAATGACTCACTCAATACCCGCTCTCCCAAGCGGTGCGACACTCGTGCTTAGTTCGCTTTACAGTCAATGTTCAGTCTCGGTGCAGGTACATATGTGCAAACAATGTTCGGATCTTGGTACTTATCGGTCCTCCAAGGATAAAGCGTAGCTTAGTCTTCACTGACTCTCTCACAGCAACATCTCATTCCTTCTCCCACATCTCCATTCAGGACGATTTAATCGTAACTAGATCCATTCCACAGCCGCACAGCCAACCCCACAATAATCCTCAGTTGCCTTCACACATCAGTTCAGTAGCAAGGGAAAATCCACTTCTCTCGAGGGACACGTCCAAAGGAAAAGCCCATCCGAAGAAATCAAACATCCGAGGGAAGAACACACAGGAGGAGTCCACCCCCCTCCGAGGGGAGAGCACACAGGAAGAATCGTCCGCACCCCTTCTCCTCTCCTCTCCTTTCTCTGCTTCCTTGCCTGCTTCCATGGCCTCTGTACTTCCTTTTTATAGAGCTGCCCCGCCTCCATAATCCTCTCGCAGATCGCCACCTCACATCCTCCGCACCAGATGTCAATCGGTCAAATCAGGGTTGTTATGGTGACATAACGCGCAACCCAGAAGTGGGCCGGTGTTACCGTAACACCGGTCCGGGCGGAACATAATTCCAGCGGGAACTCAGTTCCGCTTCGCTTTCGTCACCTCGTGACAAAAGTACTTAGTACTACACAATGTAACTTAGTACTTAGGGTACTAAGGTCGGGAAAAGCCTGCAGTTACACATGGTAATTTTGTACGTTTTTTTACACGTTACAATATGTAACATAAAATAAAGTGTATCAAGATTATACTTAAGTGTCCTTCATGTGTATCTACAAACCTTTTCCATCTCGGCTTGTTACATATGTGTAACAGTAACTGCCTGATACATGTGCAAAAGTGCAGGCTGTTCCATAACTTAGTTACATGTTAATTAAATTTTTTTTTACATGTTATTACAGCGTCTACTACTAAGTAATTACTCTGTATCACGGACACTGTAAAATAAAGTGTTACCGAAACGTCTCATGGGTTATGGGTGTAACCATGCTTCCCTGAGAAGGGAACGAGACACTACGTCGTATGATGTCACTTTGTGGAACGCCTTCAGTGTCCAATTCTAATTGGTGCTGAGACGTCTTATGAGGTGCGACGGTGTACCGCAGAACCTACAAAGGGAGCCGGCAACACAGCAGTGACAGCCTTCTCTGGGAACCATGAGCCCCTTTTACACAGCGTGTTGATCCCAGGAAATTGCCGTAAACTTGATAGAGTGCCTTCTGTGTGAACACAAACACGTCCTGGGATTGATGCCGGGATCTTTGCCGGGATGGGGACCTAGTAACTTTTCCGGGATCAGTACCGAAACACGCCCTGTGTGAACAAAAGCCAGGACCAATGACGTAAGGGATATTTTGTTTCTCTTAGAAGAAAGTTTGTGTTCGTCATCAACAAAGAAAGAAAATAAGAGAAAGAAATATTCAAAATAGAATGAAGCAGACCTCCTTAGTATCTGCGCTGAACCTGAGAGCGTTCGTCAGCTTTGTGGAACGGTACGCGATGCGTTCGTGTACGACCGAATCCGGAAAAAAATGCTTGAGTGTGGTTTCTCGCGATTGAAAGCACAGATCATTATTAAACTTAAGACGCTTCGTAAAAAAATCCACCAAGTGCACGACTACAATGGAAAGAGCGGTAGCGGAAGATTAGACTGGCCTTTCTACAACACATCCTGATGTCACGTGTACAGAGTACAGTTTGTACCCAGTTTGGTAGCAGGGCAGCCCTTCTTGGGGGGCCTGAAGCATTCCAGCAACTGATCAGTCTTTCTCCGCTGAGAGGTCTTTCTTACATAGACAGCTAAGTACCACATTAGTGGGCTCTTTAGGTACATAACCCGGCCTCGGGTGAAGTAAAACTTTCAACCCACCTGGAGCGAAGTCCAGACAGGAGGGAGCAACTGACAGGGCTTGTAAGTCCCCAACTCTCTTGAGGGACGTGATCGCTACAGAAACGCCATCTTCAGAGCGATTTATTTCTCAGATTCAGTGTCCAATGGATTGAAGGGTGGCAGGGATAACCCCTCTAAAACTAAGTTTAGATCCCATGCCGGAACACTAACCTGAGCTGTAGGCCTTATCCTCAAAAGTACCATGAAGGAAGCGAGTTACCAGATGGTGTTTCCCCAGGGATCCACCATCTAAAGGTGCATGGAAGGCAGCTATAGCCACCACGTATACCTTAAGTGTGGATGGGGAAAGACCAAACAGAAAAAAATCCAGCACTGAATCCACTGGGCAGTTAACTGGGTCCAACAGACTCCTTCAGCACCATAAAGTGAAAACACTCCACTTTAAGGCATATAGTTTCCTCATAGAGGGAGCTCTAGAGTTGAGAATGGTCTCTACCACCTCAGCAGAGAGACCTCCATTCAGGAGCTGATCCCCCTCAGGGACCTGACCCACAGTTTCTACATCTTCGGCGGGGGGTGGGTCTCCCATGTCCGTTTAGGAGGACTACTAGGTCCGAAAACCAAACTCGGGACAGTCAGAATGGGGCTGCAAGCAGAAGATGGATCCCGTGTCGTCAAAATCTCTCTGGAACTTCCGGGAGCAGAGCGATCGGGGAAAATGCGTACAGTTGAAGCCTAGGCCACAGCTGCACCATGGCGTTCAGAGGACCATGAGAACCAAAGGGGACATCGAGAATGATCTTAAGACACAAATAGATCTACGTCCACCTGGCCATTCCCCGGGCCTCAGCCCCTGCCTCAACAGGATGTCTGCTCCCAAATTCAAGTGCCCAGGTATGTAGACTGCTCTGAGGGAGAGCAGTTTCACCCTAGGACTACAGGAGGATATGGAACGCCTCTGGAACACTGCAACTTGTTTCTTTGCCTCCTGGAATCTCTCGACGACAGTGGTTACGGGCCGGCGTTGCTGAAGAGACCAGGAGGTGACAGTGGGGCATCAAGCAAGAAGGCTTTATCCTTCAACTTGATGCCCAAGAGGTGGCTCGCTGTCCCCATGGCTGTCATGGAGCGGCCAGTGGTGCGGGCTGTCTCCTTGCTGGGTTGGAGAGATAAGTCGGTGGCCCAACTTTAATTCTTTAATGTCGTCGGGCCGTACACCTTAACATTGGTTTAAGTTCCTTAGCAGATCAGACTGGTATTCTTGTAAGATGGCCATTGTGTGAAGACAAGCAAAATCTGTGAGGAGAAATATTTCACCCTCGTGTAGTCACGTGGATTCCCATTTAACCCTTTTACAGTATGCAAATGGCTGAGGGCGGAAATATGCTAATACGGGACAGTCCGTCAGTGGTCATGGCAATATGACATCGTATTGCTCAGAAAATCCAAACGGCTTGATTATTGAAACTGTTTAGGCTTTTTGAGGATAAAAAGTGAGTGAATGGATTGTTTTCATTGTATGGTGGTTGTGTCCACCATACAAGGCAAAGACACATTTATATGCAAACACCATATAAAAGTGAATTTTTCCGATGACCCCTTTAAGGAGACCTTTATTTTAGAACATTATTATTTGCATTGCAACTCGTCATGCTTATCACATGAGACACCAAAGCCACAATAGTGCTGTATGATGGATTTATTTATTTTATTTATTTTTTATTTTTTTCATTTAAAGTATTCACAAACTTGTTAACTATATCATGAACTGTTATTCCGATTAGCAAATATGTTTAAGTGAATATTTTTTCCATTTAATAACATTTATAATGATCATGTTAGTTGATAAGTGTGTGTTATAAGTCTACAATAAGTGATGGGCGCTGCCATGTTAGTTTGCGCCGAAGTTCAGAGAGTCATATCTGTCATATTTACATCACGTAAATTCACCCACTTCTCTCGAAAGTAAGTGGCTGGTGAACTGGGAGAAGAATAGAGCAAACTATATAGTTACCTATACAATGTGTTTCTGATATTAATAAAGCATGTCGTAAAATTCTAACAGAAAATATTATTATTGCCGCTTGTATGTATGTATTTTACAAGCCATAAACGTATTGTTTTGCTATTAAGCGTTCGTGTATGAAAAATATCCATATTTAAAAACGTTATAAATAATAATAAAAATAACTAGCTTCCGGCAGACGCATCGATTTACATCGAAATAATGACCCTTGACCTGAAACATGAAGCATTGACGAACTTGTGCAGTACAGAGGATAGAGGAAAACAAAACACCATTCACGAATTAGAAGTCTAAAATTAGAATTTTTAAAGAGAAATGTTGGAGGAGCTTAAGTTTGTTACCCAGACATTTGTTTGAACCACGAGAGGCGTCAAAGCTTACGCTACCCCCAGGACATTTTTTTATATAACTCCGATTGTATTAGTGTGAAAGAAGAATATACATGTCATATACACCAAGGATGGATTGAGGATGAGTAAATCATTGTGTAATTTTCATTTTTGGGTGAATATGGTTTTGGTATATAATATTGTCTTTTTAGGCCTGTTGTACTCTACTGTGTGTAATATGGTAACACAGTCTCACCCCAAAACGTCACATACTGACAGGTCTTGACCATACGGCAACATACGACGAAAAGGGTACCCTTTAACGTCCATGTGTGACGATTCGGGTATGGTTGGGTTTAGGTATGCGTTAGGGTACCGCTAGGAGGCGCTGCTGGTGCGCTTATGTCTGCGTCTCATATTGACGTTATAGGGGTACCCTTTTCGTTGTATGTTGACGTATGGTCAAGACCCGTCAGTATATGACGTTTTGGGGTGAGACCGGGCTTATGGAGAAATCACATCAATTTACAGCTAATGATGCCAGTTGTGAAACATCTATAGCAACATAAAATACATAATCTAGACAAGAATAACAGTACTATGCATTATGTAATGTCTTAACATAAAAATTTAGATAATTAAGGTCCTTCTGTTTGTACATAACGGCTCAGACAGCCTTTTGGCGTGAATCAGCACAATACAAAAATACAGAAATATATTCCATACTATTGTAAATTACACTGAAAGAGCACTGAAAACTCAAGATAGCTATGACAGTGGTCACCATTTTATCATAGTCTGCACTGACTGAAGATCCTCTTACCTTTGTACTTATCAGCTCGTATGGCTTAAATATGAACTTCAAAGGAAATATACATTATGAATCTTTATATATTTGCAAAAAGGTACCAGCCAATTTGCTTATCGACCATTTGCCTCCTCTTAGGTTTACATTGACATCTTTGTTGACTTGAGAAACAATGTTTAATACATACATCACTTTTAAAGAGTAGGGCTAATGCTAGCTGACCTTTTTCAGGGGGGTTGTCTTGTTTTGTAGCCTTTCTCAGTCCATTTCGCTATGCAAGAGAAGAGGTATTTATGTACAAAGAGAAAGAGGCTAAAAGCTTACAGAGAGGTATAAACATGCTGAATTTCATTTTGTGTTCCAGGGAAAAACAACTTTGCTAAAAAAATATATATATATATCCTGCTCTCTCAATTTTCCTCCCTAACAGCCATTACAAAACTGGTGCTGGTATGTAGCTGCTAATTTATCCTCTCAATGTATGATATCCTGTCATCTCCTCATTTGTCTCTGAGTGTTTCTAATCAGAGATAATCCTGGTCAAATCCTTTGATTGTGAGTTTGGATGCGATCCATCTCTAAAGAAGCGATTTAATGGGCTTCATTGCACTTGGCATTAAATCATTTATCTAAAGGAATGACTGGAGATGCTTGTTTTAATAAGAGTGCTCTTCATGAAAACCAAGGAGCCTCGCCATTTAATTATCCAAAGGGGAGGTTTTTCTTAACTCTCAATCAAGCAAATTGCTGCAGATACGAAGAATTTCCCTCAAATTCACTCTTCCCTCACCTTCTTTGGAAAAGTTGGTGTGCCATCTCGTCTTGGATGAAGTCCACCACCTACAGCTTCAGCCCCTCACATTCTTCTTTTTTTTTTTTTTTACATTCTGAAAGCTTCACAACAGACTGGATTATTTATTCTTACATCACTGGAGAATGATTATGTAAGGGAAGCAGTTTAGGCGTTGGCAGTGGCTTTGTGTTGCAAGCCTGCAGACATTCCACAGATGGTAAAGAAAACTAATGGGCACAGAAACACTGCCTCCATTTTTCTCTCTCTGTCTGTTATTTGATCAATTCTAAACTTAATTCTCCAAGCACGAAAGTTACATTTGGGGAACAGGAATCTGTGTGTTTAAACATAAAAATGACAAATTATTTTATGACAGTGTAATCTTCTCTCACATGCTTCCACAGACTTGACTTTAACCTTGGAAGAAAGTTTTAAACATCATTATTGACATTCCTTTGTAGTCAAATTCACTTAAAATACACAGAGGATGTATTTTATTGGCTGAACCATTGCATTAGCTAGGCCTAACCCATTGCATAGCTTTATGTTAATGTAATTCCTTTTGTTTTTAGAGCATATTTTAACTAAAGTTGAAGGCAGAACCTGATTTCACCAAGTGCAACATGTACAGTGCCTGGATCAGCATCTTTGTTGGTCCTGAACAACATTCCAATCAACCAATCAGACACAACTTTACAGTTTATGTCAAGTTTAGGCTTATACAACCAGGGTTAGGTGATACTATATTGGTGTTATTCAACTATCATTTCCCTCTGATTTAAGGGATAACATATGGGTAGGGTTTAGGGGTAGGGATATAGTGAGGATTACATTTTCAGAGAGGAATGTTGACCCAGGAACGTGCCTAACTTGGCAAAATGCCTAACGTGCAAAGTTGAAGACCTCTCTCACTTGAGGCAGTTCAAGACAGGGAAAAGTGACTGACTTGGATAGTGGCCTACACAATTTTAGTGGCCTATACAATTTTACAGTATGTCATGTTTATGTCTTGACATGTCAAGTTGTATACAATTACAATAGATTCAGACATCATGTCTGCATCTGTGCAATACTTACTTTCTCCATGCTAGCACTTCCATTGGTATGCCTCACTACAACCTTCTACAACAAACACAGAATTCTAAGCCACACTCTTAAAATTAAAGTAATACTCAGCCTTTAGCACTTTAAGCTAAACTGATGTTAATGACCACAAAAAATGAACAAAAAACAAAATCTTGTTTACAGTTAGGTACACCTCTTAAAAAGTGAATAGGGCAAATCTGTAAACGTTAAAATATTCACAAGAAGTAAACAATATGCATGTTAATGATTTTAGAATAGAACAAAGTTTACCTTCTCTATATATCAAGTTTTACAACTTTGTTGTCATGACAACTTAATGCTGTAAACCCCAAATGCCAAAAACGACTATAACATTATGATTTAAAAAGCTTTACAGCTTATTATAATACACCTATTTTTACAGAAAAACATGAATACAAGTGTGTTTTAAAAATTGCAATCTTCACTGCTTTTAAAACCTTTATATGTTGGCCTCATTTGCTTCCATTACAATAGCCTCATTGTAACCTTGAGTTTTGTGTCCACAAATGGTGTCGAATTACCATAACTTGTATTGAACCAATAATATTTATTTAAAGGTTCTTTAATGTTTATTTGAAGTCACTTTAAAAAAGAACCCTCCTCTTATCAAAATAATATATATTTTGGCTGTGAGGACCCTGAGTTGGTTATATGGCTCGTTGGAGATTAAAACAGTTCTTTATACAAATTGGTATCCATTTTCTTTAAATGACCAGATAATTGAGGGATTTCCAAAGAACTAGAGTATAGAATGTTCTTTGTGGAGCAAAAAAAAAAAAGATCCTGTGGCATTAGGCTCTAAACCACTTTGTGGGTTTAGCTGGAACCTTTATTAAGTGTACACACTCTGCAGAGTGGTCATTCAACACTTTTGGGGCATGTTTGGATTTATTTTCATATACGATCACAAAATGCAGCCGTACTGGACTTTGTGCGTACAACAAGATGATATCCTGCAGGCATCCATGCAGACATCATTATTATTTTTTATTAGAGTAAAGCAATATGAAGCAAACAAATCCATGCATAAATATCACATAATTTACTATTCATTTACTACAGCCATCATTTACTATTATAAATGATGAATGTACTTTTTGTTCTGAATGTAAATAAATGACTATACATAAATAATACATGTAAAGATAAAAAATATGTGGAGCTTGAAAACACTGAATATAAATTAGAGAACCATTTTCTCATTTTCATCATTGTTTTTTGTCAGATAATTTACAATACCTTTCCAGTGTTAAATGAAAACAAATAGCCTTTTTTTCAATGTTTCAAATATACCTGTTTGCAATTTATACTGTATATTAAACTCAGTGTCCATGTGTACTGCTGGTTCGGATGTCCACACATCCTGCACCTGTCCACCTAAATCAAATTTCAGCTCATGTTTTGGAAGATGTAATCTGTCACATAACCTTGAAATTGGAGGAGAGGCACCATCAGTCAAAACCTAATGTTTATCAAGAGGCACTTCAGTATGTCTCAACATTAAACTATTTTCGGTCCTCATGTGGTAATTGTCAAGGGGTTTTATTTATTATTGTGTTGTATATTATATTATATTTGTTCATTTTTGATTAACTCTGATTATACTATTTGCATGACAGGTAGAAATACCACTTTATGTTTTGAACTGCCAAGAAATTAAAGTTGAGATATATGTTAATAAATAACTCAAAATAATTATTTATTTTAAGGAGGAGAGATATCACGTATGGTTTTGGGTTTTGAATCACGTTTAGGTTTTCATGTCCTTTATTTTGTTATTGTCATAGCTCTGTCCCCTGTTCCTCATGTGATCTTGTCATGTGGATGTTTTGATTGGTTCATTGTGTCCATTGCTTTCAGGTGACCTTGGCTGCATTTAAGTCTTTATTTTTTTCAAAATAAAGTAAAAAAAAAAATTATGCTCTTCCCTCGCTAACTTCCCTCCATCTCTTTCACTCGGATATACTGAACGTCATTGCTTATGTTGCACAAGTGTCCACTACTGCCAGAACCCTGGCCTTGCTATGTGTTTAACTGAAACACATCATTGATCACTTGGAATCCAATATGGAGCTGAATTATTATTATTAATATTATTTGTTTTTTTCCCCTTATAGGTTTATGCAATAATAATAACTACAAACTATAACTAAAAAAAAAACAGTCAGCTTAAAGTAGCTACAATAATAAAATGTGATTAAATGTCAAAATAACTCTATTATCATTGTGTGGTGGGGGTAAATTAAGCGCAACCTGCTGTGACATCACAATCGTGTTGAATTGTGGTCTATGGATCTGCCTGAAATGTACATATTGAGTAGACTAACTCCATATCAAAATCAAAGTGGTCTAGGGTCTGTCCAAATAAACTTCCCTCATCCACTTGACGAAGTTGAACGCACTTCAAAATGGCGGTGTGGATTCTCTGAGGGGAAGAGTGTGTGAAGAAGTATGTCTAAAATTGGAGTTAAATGCAGCCCTTGTTAGTCAAGTCAAGGTAAATCAACCCATGGTCAGACCCAGACTTCACCCACTGGCAATATTTGAAAAATGCTGAAAAAGTGGGGGGTGGGGGTGGGTTGGGGGGGATGAGTCCCATTTCTGGCCCTGGCCCTGTCCCAGATGGCAGCCTAAGCACTCGTGGTCTTCCTCTGAGTCCGCACTTTCGTGACGTAACGCCGCTTTGACTGTCGGGAAGAAGTCTGCTGCTGAGCCCGCATTAGTGCAGGCTCGGCAAAAGTGTGCATCGAGGGCGCAAATCGACCGAGGGTCGCTCGTGAGCCCCCTTCTGAGACCTAAAATGACAAATGGGACACTCTACGGTCTCACGGACTTAACGGACACGCGGCAGCCAAGTCCACAAGACCGAAAGTGCATATGAAGTGTGCCATTTGGGATAGGGCCGCTGTAGGCAAGGGCGTGGTGAGCTGGTACCTGGTATACGCCACGCAGTATCACAAAATCCAATAGGAAAATTCAACTGCAGTAGTCACCGTTCAACCTGAAGAGGGCAGCACTCAGACATTTGTACACCATATATTGTAGAATTAAAACACTTTATACCCAAATGTCAACAAATTTACTTGAATCAATGAACAGAATTAATAAAGCCCCAGTCTTACAGATCATTAACTAAAAAAAGTTATTTTAGGGTTTAGTTACCCTTTAAGTTCAAGTCAATCATTTGATTCTGTTACTGTCACCATTGTTAAATATAACTGCAGGTTCACTTCAACTCTGCTCGCTTCTGTGGACTATGCGTTATAGAAATATCAAAGAAAGGTATTTCAAAGTATTCATAGCTGTAATATAAAAATAGCATTGTATAAATATTTTCTCAGATACCCAAGATACTTTGCATTGCATTTAATATAATAAGCAAACAACTAGATATGCCATACAAGCCATGAGTCATTCAAGTAGTTTATCAGAAATTCACCAGAAACCACATGCTTTAGTACAAACGAGTACAAAAAATACTACCACACCCTTCCATACAAACAACAACAGGCCTCTTTTTAACCCTCAAATAATACAGAAAGTAAAAATAAAATAAATGCAGATATATGTGGTAGGATCTCAAAACAAATGCAGAGAGAGAAGTAAAAGTAGGCGGGACCATTTAAAGAAAGAGAAGTGCTATGATTGGCTCCTGTTTGGGATACTTCCTGAATAAACAAAAACAGAGGAGCACAGCTGGGTAGAGTTTGAACTGAACTGTAGAAGAAGCTGTTAAAAGATACTTCTGTGGGATTCCACCATCCTTCACTGTCTGTGTGTGTCCGGGACAGATCGTCTGGATGTAATCTGCCGTGTGAGGGAGAAGGAGGCATTTCAGAGGGGAAGAGAGAAAGTGAAACTCTTTGCAGATTTAAAAGTTCTTGGGAGGAGTCACACAGGCAGCAAAAACATCACTGAGAAAGAATGGAAAAAGGATATGAGATTCTCTCAAATAACACGTATACAAATACTGCCAGTGTTAATATCACAGGTATGTAGTCTTCATGGTTCTTTTTACACTTCCCCCCTCTGTTCTAATGTTTCACTGTCTTTTTGTGTGTGTGTGTGTCTGTGTGTGTGTGTTTTTTGGGGGGTTTGAATTTAAGTGAGTGGATTTTGAAACTGGCTACATATTCAGGCAGAACATCCTGCATCTTGCATCATTTAAGTCTCTATATAAATATGTGCAGTCAAAGCACAGAGGTATCTGCAGGAAATGCAATGACCTCACTGCTAAACAAATGTAAATGCAAACGTACATAGTGTGAACAAGCATGGAGTGTCATTCAGCAAACTCAGCACATTCTTGTGTTTTGTGATGCCTGTCCTCTCATTTTCAAGGGCATGATGAGACCACCACACCAGTGTTGTTATTATTAACTAAAACTAAAATTACTTATAAATATTAGGTAAAAACTTAAACTTAAAAAACTTACTAAAAATAAAATGTTTACACTGAAGTGTAAATTAAAGCTGAATAAAAATATTAACATACTAAAATTAAATTGAAAACTGAAAATATAAAAGCTAATTATAAATATGAATAAATACTATAACAGTATGTATATAATATGTATAAATGATAATAAAATAACAATACACCATTCACAGTCTAAGGCTGGAAAATGTAATCCCTTCATTAGGATATCCTTACAACACAATTCATTTGGTGACAAATAAATATTTTGGATTTCCATCTGCTAATGTCAGCCATGCTCTTGGTAGTAAACGGTCTGATTATATTTGTGTTTATTATTATTTTTTTAAGTGTAATATTTACGAATGGTGAAAGCATTAAATAAATAAAAACTAGGTGAAGTGCAAAAGGTGGTCTTGGCACCAGCAGAAACTACAAAACCAAATTATTATGTTTAATAAGCTATATCCTCACATGCTCAAAAATCACAGCTTTGGGGTGTGAAATATGATGAAATTTCGAAATTCATGAATATCATTAATGTTAATGCTCAGACTGATTGTGCTAGCTTATAAACCTGCTAATCCATAGCTACTGAAAACCATATCAATCACAAATCAAATCAATTCTCTAATTATTAGCTTGACTGCTAAACATAGCAATGAAAGCCTTAATTAAAAGAAACATCGAAAGTGGGAAAATTACAGATGCATTCATTAATAGATTATTTATCATTTTGTCCATTTAATCATCTTCTGTATTTGCGAGCTGTTATTTGATTCCTCTAATTTAAATACTGTAATAACTCCTTTTCTTTTAAGGTGAAGTAAATTAGTTGGGACTTTTGAAATCCTATGAGTGAAGTGAAAGCAATGTTTTCCACACGTCACATTTGACCGGACTGTGACGCAAAACAATGCTTTTTCATACAGTATATTAGTCATACAAAACTGTCTATTTGGCAAACAACATCCCTTTTGAGATTTTGCATTATCTTTTCCCTGAAGTCAAATATTTTGCTGTTTGCAAATATCTTTTGTGCTCTGAGTCAGAGCTTCCTGAAATAATACCCTGAGACTATCACTGGACAATCCACCATTTTTGTTCGAATGTGCTTCCTGTGTAGGTTGTTTCCTAATGAAAACATAACTGGAAATTGCACTCTTTGGCTAAGTGTTGTCAACATTTTGAAACTCGCGTTGTTCTTGATCCATCACTGTGGTTTTAATCTCCCTGATTTGGAACAAATGAACAGGATTGCACAAACGACGTTGCCTGCTGACGGACGGGAGAACATTTAGCTTGTAAATTGAAAGCTCAAATATGTTCTAATAAAGTCAGTTATTGTGGTACAAACATGCGGTCTGACCCAATGTGTCACTGTCCGGTGTCACTACTGATAATTGAGAATAGTAGGTGTAGGTTCACTTTTAAGGTGTATAAAAAACGACCATTTTTCAGAGGCGTATTTTGTGTCAGTACAGAGAGGGAATTTTGACGGAGATGCCACATTTATAGACGCAAGATGAATGTAGCCATATGGTGGAGGTCCGGACCCATGTTTGGGTGGTTCTGCTGGCCATGGTGTTTTTTCATTTTTGTGCTTTTTTGCCTCCTGTTCTCGCCAGATGGCTGTCACACAAGCCATTCCTCACCCGCAGTTGCCTAATTTGCCATTATTCTTTTTCTAATGGGGCCATTAACAACATCACTGATAATTGAATCGAAAGTTTCCCTCGATTGGGCCATTTTGGGGTTTTAATGCACATCTGAGACTGTTCTTGCAAGTTCCAGTCTTAAGCTGCTTCCGTTCGATTTGTCCAAATCAATAACACAAACGATTACAGATTGTTGGGCTACTGGTATTCAGTCAGTTTACATATTTGAAGGAATGAAAATAACATCAGACAATGAAATTGCCTATTGTGAAAACTTAATTGCTTTTTTTTTTATATGTGAACTAACCCTATGGGAATATGATATCAATATGACATCATTGTGGACCTGTTAGTCATTTAAAAACTTCAAAGTCAAATTAATTACAATATGCCAATTACAATTTAAAATTAACTGCAATATTTACCCAAAATAGGGTCAATGTGTCAAGATAGTAAAGATAGTTTGATTGATGATTAATAATAAGAACAAATTATTTATTTTAAAATTAATTTATAGTTTTTTATAGCTAAATTGACATTCCCAGAATTCCCCGCGTCACTTCACATTTGTTGTATTTCCGTTGAAATAACTGTTTCTTCTTAGTTTGTTCTAATAAGTTCAAGTACATTGTGTGACATTTCAGTTACCATGATGGTGTGTAGTATTTGTGTGAATGATAATGTGTATTTATCTGCTGGTCGGTAAACATGGCGAATACAATAGTATTTATCAAAAGTTAATATCACATGATTGTGTAATTTCATTAGTTAATTCTGGTGTTTGTGTTTTCATTGCAGGTTTACAACCTAAATAGCTAACTAACGCGCTCAATAACGTCACTAATCTCCAGCTGATAGGCTAGCGTAGCGGTAGCATTCAGGCTACCCAGTTTGTGGATGATTATTGTGTATGTGTGCGCAATAAAAGCTCATAAAGTGACTCGAGTTGTATCCGCCGTGCTTGTCCTGAAACCCTTCCAGTGGGGAGTTTATTGAGCTATAGCAGGTAGCTTAGTAAAAAACTGGACACATACGTTACACACTGTGCACCGTTTATATATTAGTATTTACATTCTCAGCTTGTGGGAAAGCTGCTTGTGACGATCTTTGATTCATCATGTGACTTTCTCATCACCAGCTGTTTTTGGTTTTCAGTACAAAACAGATATTAGTGGTTGGTATAGTAACATTTTACTGTAAATGTAAGTTAAATCTGTAAATCCTGAGCAAAAAAGGGAATCCAGCTACATTTGTGGTAAGCTTTAATAAATTCTAAACATTACCAACGCATTTGGGCTTGAGAGCTTTCTTCAGTGTGTACACAACAGACACGATGCATGAACATTAAAGAAACATCTCCATACTGAGTTACTCATACAAAGAAAATTAACAACAGCTAACAAAGTCCATTCAATACTTCACTGTCTGCTTCCACGCACCCTGTGAGCTGATAAGTCACTCCAGATCCTACCTTACTAAAATCTGTAAATCCTAAAATGTTACAACATTTTTACTGTCAATTTCTGGCAACCACAGCTGCCAGTTTTTTTGTACCCTAAATTTAATGTAACATTTTTTTTTTACAGTGTATATGTACTTTAAAAAGTATATATAGCCTAGTAGCTAAAAATGTAAAAACACTTTACTGTCAAAACGATACCTACCCTGAAAGTGGATTTTTTTTTATGTGTAAGCCTAAAGAGGGGGTGACATCCTTTGACAGTTTGCTTGGGTAGTCTGATTATTGAAAACCTTCCAACCACAGGAAGCTGTTGCTGTATCTAAAGCTTACTCTGTTTGTTTGTTTTTCCTTTCCACTTGTAAGAACTTGTCACTGGCGTAAAAAGAAACACCAAAATGCTTAAAAGAGGTGCTATTTTAAGTCTCTTTGCAGTCATGAATATTCTACACTTCTGACACAACTTATCGCGGTTCCTTCAGCTGGTTGCATAAAGTATAAAAAGGAACATCAAAATGAGTGTTCAACATGCTAGCATATCTCTTTCTCCCTCTCTACTCATGTAATACAAACAGAGTAACAGCACTGACATCCATCGGGAAGTTTTGTTCCCTGTCACAAGGTGTTTGGAGACTGACTTCATCCAGTTAGTTCATTGCTAACCTTGTATTATGAGGCTACACATACAGAGACTGAGACAGTTGACAGTTAATTATAGGAGCCATGGATCGCTGTAGACATGTTTGTCAGCTGTATGCCGATTGACTCGCGACTTGTTTATTTTTCAATGCTGCTCCATTGTTTTCTGGAGCTGCTTAGATGAGTCTATTTTGCAACGTGTGAGAAGTGCCCCGGGGCTCGCCATAATGATGGTAATAAGAGAATGCATCCTGAACTGAGAGAGAGAGAGAGAGAGAGAGAGAGAGAGAGAGAGAGAGAGAGAGAGAGAGAGAGAGAGAGAGAGAGAGAGAGAGAGAGAGAGAGAGAGAGAGAGAGAGAGAGAGAGAGAGAGAGAGAGAGAGAGAGAGAGAGAGAGAGAGAGAGAGAGAGAGAGAGAGAGAGAGAGAGAGAGATAACTGCATTGTTTGGGGAGAGGAAATAATTGGTGAAGGTGACCTGATATGTTCATGAGTGAATTACCCACAGTCCTCCTCTCATTTAACCTGCGCTGTTGTACTGTCCCACTTCTTCACTTCATTTTGTTCTGTATCTGCAGTTTTAAGTATCTGCAGTATTTTTAAACATAAATGCTCCATTCATTCTAAGTGCAGCTGAACAGGGCAGTTGAAAGTCTTTAAACAGTAGGGCATAGGGAGAGTCTTTAAACTCTCATCACATGTGAAAATGTATTTTTCATTCGGAATTCAATACTGAGGCCCCTAAAATCAATTTTAATTATTCTAACTAATCCGTATACAAGCATCACTGCAATTTGTGAAAGACAGAGAGTGAGAAAAGAATGTGTTTAATTCAAATAGAGTGATGGAGACAAACTGAGAGGCAGATTGAGGTAATGGAAGAGACAGAGTGTGATGGTTGGAAATGCTGAGACAGACAGTGAAAGATGGAGGAGTGTCAGTCAACTCTGCTGTGATGGAGACCAGGGAGACTTTCTTAAACACCTCGTACATACTCAAACTTACACAGTTTTGTAGCTGTTAAAGACTATTTCTGGTCTTATTCTCAAAGCTCTCAGATGTGAAATAACTAAAGTTGTGGGCAGTGAAAAAACAGATTGGTATTACTTTGTGCATTAATGAATATCCACGTAGTCTGCCTGTTTGCTTGCATTTTCATGAACTACACTACACCATTTTCAACTAAAAACAGTGTTTGGGGGCCTGAAAACGCAGATTTTTGAAAGTGCACGTTTTTTTAAACAATCCCGTTCGTCTCCGGGTCAACTGTAAAAACACGAATTTGTGAAAACGGTTACGTCATGCACATGCGTGTTACGTCTTCAGTCTACAGGTGTGTAGTGTTTCTTTACAAAGTGACATTGCCACCTACTGGCCTGGTAGCAGAGTACAGCAATTTTTGTCGTTTTCGCAGATCCGTGTCAACAGGGATTGTTTTGACAACGGCGTCATCTTTGCGCGAAAAACGCAAAGGAAAAAGTTCATCGCTGTTCATTTTAGTTCATCGTTGTCATGAAACATACCCAAAGTTACCTGTTTTCATTTATTCCATTGTCCTGCTCTTGATTTGTTTCTATAGTTATTGATTAATTAGCCTAGTTCACACCTGTTCATCACCCGGTGTATTTAGGCCCTTCACACTACAATTTTCATCTGTTTTTATCGCATCATCATCTTTGGACATTCGACGTGACAATTGTTTCAAATTAAAAATAATATATGTATTTTAAAAAAAAATCTAAATAATATACAGGTATATTTATATTAACTTTTAAACAAATAATTATGTTTTATTAAATATTTATTAATGGTTTATATCATTTATTAATGTTTTATTTTCATTTATAACATCTTTGCTTATTTATAATTGATAGTATAAAAATATATATACAGTGACGGTAAGGCTGACAAATATGCTGCAATATGTTTTGCCAACGCTATCTCATGACCACGAGTTCGTACGAGTGCGAGGTAGCTAATCCATACGAATGCGTTACAAATTTGTCTAAACTTTAGTTATGGGTGTCACGGGTATGGTGCGGATGAAGACAGGCAGACGGGTACAATACTCCAAATCAAACTTTTACTAGAATAAACTTACAAAAAGCTGGTACAGGCTGAAGGGTAACACTCAAACACAGTAACATAAACATTGACCGACAACTGAAAGGTGAAAGACAGGAACTTAAATACACAGAGGATGACGAGGGTACAACAGGTGATGACAATGAAGGATGATTAACTGATTAACTAGACAGGTGATGAAAATGAACTAATGATGATGAAGAAAACAAACAGAAAGTCCATGATAAACGTGACATAACGCCCCCCTTCAACAAGGCGCGACCTCGCGCCGTAGAACAACAAAGGGGTGGGGGGGTGGGCGCCCTGGAGGCTGATGAAGGGGTGGCCGATCTGGAGCAGGAAGCCTCCAGGGCGGAGCAGGCCTTTCTGGCGGCCAGGGCGGAGCAGGACGTGCAGGCGGCCAGGGCGGAGCAGGACATGCAGGCGGCCAGGGCAGAGCAGGACGTGCAGGCGGCCAGGGCAGAGCAGGACGTGCAGGCGGCCAGGGCGGAGCAGGACGTGCAGGCGGCCAGGGCGGAGCAGGACGTGCAGGCGGCCAGGGCGGAGCAGGACGTGCAGGCGGCCAGGGCGGAGCAGGACGTGCAGGCGGCCAGGGCGGAGCAGGACGTGCAGGCGGCCAGGACCCTTCGGGCGGCCATGGCGGTGTGGACCCTTCGGGCGTCCATGGCGGTGTGGACCCTTCGGGTGGCCATGGGAACCGTGTCGGAAGGGCCTCCACGATCCCCTCAGAGGACTTATTGCCCCCCCCCCAAAATTTTATTGGGGAGGTCAGCACTGGACTGGACCAGCGGCGAAGAGGGCTCTGAGCTGACCGGGGCCAGCGGCGAAGGCGGTCCTGGGCTGGACGGGACCAGCGGCGAAGGCTCTGGGCTGGACGGGACCAGCGGCGAAGGCTCTGGGCTGGACGGGACCAGCGGCGAAGGCTCTGGGCTGGACGGGACCAGCGGCGAAGGCTCTGGGCTGGACGGGACCAGCGGTGCAGGAAGCTCTGGGCTGGACGGGACCAGCGGTGCAGGAAGCTCTGGGCTGGACGGGACCAGCGGTGCAGGAAGCTCTGGGCTGGACGGGACCAGCGGTGCAGGAAGCTCTGGGCTGGACGGGACCAGCGGTGCAGGAAGCTCTGGGCTGGACGGGACCAGCGGTGCAGGAAGCTCTGGGCTGGACGGGACCAGCGGTGCAGGAAGCTCTGGGCTGGACGGGACCAGCGGTGCAGGAAGCTCTGGGCTGGACGGGACCAGCGGTGCAGGAAGCTCTGGGCTGGACGGGACCAGCGGTGCAGGAAGCTCTGGGCTGGACGGGACCAGCGGTGCAGGAAGCTCTGGGCTGGACGGGACCAGCGGTGCAGGAAGCTCTGGGCTGGACGGGACCAGCGGTGCAGGAAGCTCTGGGCTGGACGGGACCAGCGGTGCAGGAAGCTCTGGGCTGGACGGGACCAGCGGCGCAGGAAGCTCTGGAGTTGGAGTGGGGCTGGTGGCATCATCGACGGTGAAGGATGATCCGTTATTCCATAATACCCACTCCACATAGGCAGCAAAGTTCTCCCGAGGCCCATCTCCGGGCAGGCGTGCTTTGGCCTCAGCGTTGAGGCCTGCCCGGAAGAACATACAGAGGCTGATGTCATCATAATGTACCAAAGGTACCAAGTCCAAATACCTCTGTGTGTGGGCCTCGAGAGACTGATCCTCCTGGGAAAGGAGAAGGATCTGGACGGCTGGAAGATCCATACTGTCTTGGTCGGTCAATCTGTCACGGGTATGGTGCGGATGAAGACAGGCAGACGGGTACAATACTCCAAATCAAACTTTTACTAGAATAAACTTACAAAAAGCTGGTACAGGCTGAAGGGTAACACTCAAACACAGTAACATAAACATTGACCGACAACTGAAAGGTGAAAGACAGGAACTTAAATACACAGAGGATGACGAGGGTACAACAGGTGATGACAATGAAGGATGATTAACTGATTAACTAGACAGGTGATGAAAATGAACTAATGATGATGAAGAAAACAAACAGAAAGTCCATGATAAACGTGACAATGGGTAGGTTTAGAGGCGGGGTCAGGGCTAGGTCATTCATACGAATTCATACGAATTGGGCAACTCGTAAAATATGTACGATTTAGCAAAAACCATACAAATTCGTATGAGTGAGGTCGTATTAATTCTTACGAATTAGCCTCCTGATAAAATGCGTACGAATTGCCGTGAGATCGGGTTGGCTTTGCTGCCAAATATGCTACAACCAAGTAATGATTTAAGGGTCTTTTTTTGCTTTGCATTTAAAAGCCTTTTAGCACCAGACTGCAACATAACAAAATGTGGGGGGGAAAGGGTCTGAATACTTTCTGAATCCACTGTAAAATTGATATTTTACATTCATTGATATTTTATAATAATGTTTATTTTAATTATTGCCTGTTTGTGTACATTTTCTTTTACATCGCAGCAGTAATTCATCAAATAATGATTAAACAATGGAGAAAATATATTATAACAATGTAGTCATACACATTTTCTGCATATGACAACGATTCTGTACATTTTTAGCACAGTATGGCAGATAGTTGATAGTCTGCTAAATCATCTAATTGCCCCATTGCCCAGTTAGAGGATGGGTGTTGGATATTTTTTTTATATTTAAAAAAAAAAAAAAATTGAATAGTTTATGGGCATGTTTTTGCTGTTAGCTGATATGGAATAGTTCCTTTAGTCAATATGGTGCTAAAGCAACACTAATGCAAATGCACAATAAAATGCAAATAAATAATTTATTGTCAGTTTCATCCTCAGACTGTTACACACTCCCTTTGTCCTTTTATAAAGGCTACTGTGGTATCTCATGTTTAACACATGCACAAACACACAAAATCAACCACAAAATGACCACCATGCCTGTAAGGGAAATAACTGTCTAAAATCTTCTTGAACAGCTTAAATTTCACACACAGTCTCTAGCCTGTAGCGACAAAGCACTCTTGCCGCATTATAAGTCTGGTTCAACCCTGGTTTGACAGAATTAGGATGAAAGGAAGCATTGTGAGGAACCGGTAATATGTCTTATGACTGTAGACATCTAAAGAAGCACAGATAGCCACGTTTGCCTGGTCAGTAACAATAACTGCTTACAAAGGAACGAGAAGATCCCAATCAAAGCCTGTACATGTAATTAAACGGATTTGGTGCCCAGCGAGGGTCTATCTGCAGACCCGAGGCAACAGTGTTCATCGAGAGCTGAGCTGAGAGAGACAGCAGGCCCTGAGACAGCGCTTTATGAGAGCTTGAGACGAGTGCTCTGATGACAGGTTGTCTCCCACAGAGGAAACAGAGCCATGGGTTCAGGTTTGGGCTTCAAAGCCCCTGGTCTAAGCAGATAATCGAAAGGCATGTGAGCTGGAAAATGTAAGGCTGAATCAAAGACTTGATTACTATTATAGCAGTGGCGCCTCAGGCTAGAGGTGAAGATGATGGTAGCTTGCTTTCTGACACCTTTTATGCCCATTCGATGTTCAGTTGCATCAGAGGCAGGGCTGTGGGCAGTCATTTGGTGAACACTCCTGGGGCTGATATTGTGTACAGTATGTTGTTTCAAGTGTTGGATGTGCTTGTGGAGGAATACGTGTCTGCTTTATAGGAACTCATTATATATAAACGAATATAAACAAATGTATATTCATATAATGCTTTTACAAAGACTAATGTATTTACATTAATGAATATGTATGAAAATGAATGAATCATTAAATAATATATTATTTATAAAATACATATTTGAGTAAGCAATAATTTGAACCATAATATACGCTCATTCTGTCACGTCTGTGGCCTGTTGCATGAAGCCAGTTTTAGTTGCCACCCAGGTAAGTTTGGAAAGTTTTTCGGGCACAAGAAGGTGGATTGGTTTTTAGCGGGTTTCGTTGCCATGATAATTTAAGCTACAGAGCTAGCCTGCTTCGGTCATTTACTCTGGGTTAGAGATTGCAGACCAGATCTGTCTATATATAGACCTTATGCACCAGAGAAACACTCCGAAGGGCAGAACATGACTATAAATGATCAAATTACTTCCTTGAAGTGACCATTGTTCCCTTTGCTAACAGACATGTGGAAGGGCCCTTCGTGAAGGGATTCAGTTGTTCACATTACGTACCGTATTAAGAACTCAAATACAGGACATAAACCATATTTTGCTGCGTGGCCTTTGTTTGTGAAAGTCAATGCACTGTTTTTTTCGTTCGAGTTTTTGAGAAGTTCTGAGAAATCTGATTGTTTGGTTATTTTGATTTCTGATATTTGATTTTGATGTTATTTAATAAAGACCGCAGCACAAACATCCTGCTGCTTTTTCCCCATTCCTGCTGCAACCAATGGTGACACATTTGAAAGTTTGGGTTACATGAACCCATAAATACTTTTTTTTCAGCAAGCGCGTTAAATTGATCAAAAGTGACAGTAAATACAAATAATGAATATAAATTAGTTTATTTAGCCTATATTTTATGAGTTCCCATTTAATTGAACTAATACCACTTAAGTTGTCACACAAAGCTCCACCCCAACATTGTGTGAGGAAATTTTATTTGACAAATATTATCTCCTCAGATTTGCTAGGGACCCACAAGGCCTCCATTTCGACCCAAATTCTGTTCCATCTCCAGTCACACTCAGTGTTAAAACAGCTGAAAAACAAACCTCAAATATTTACTCTGAGCTCAGCCATGTTCATTTCTGTCCTCGCCATATATTATATGATTATATCATGGAAAATACGCTCAAATTTCAAGAAAGGCTTTGTTGGTAATTTTGGGGATTAAAGTGATGATTGAAGACAGCGAAGAAGAAATATAGAGCATATTGGTCGCACACAACCATGATTCCCTGAGGGACAATCTTTGCCTTTATTACATCTCTGGACTCACTGTGTTATTTTCTCTCTCATGCTCTCTCTCTCTCATGCTCTCTTTCTCTCTCGCTCTCTTACACACACACACACTCACTCAATCTCTATGTCACTTAATCACATGGAATTTGTGAGACATGGACAGGGCTTTGCAAAGGCCCTTTTTTACCGTGTGTCTTTGTATGTTTGTTTGCTTGAAAAGCTGATGAAATTCCTGTGAAACCTATAGCTCTTCCCTGGCTGTACTTGTTGTGTAGACACATTTTAGTTGAACTGAATTGGTACAGAGAACCAATAAAGGAATTTTTATTTTCTGCACACTCATTTGAGGGCAGGAAATGAGAAGAGATGACTGGAAAATACGCTAAACGCTAAAAAGCAGCAGTCCTGCCCAGCCTGTGTCAGTGCATGAGTAGGAACTTCCTTCAGAGATCATGATGAGATCCGTTTAAGGCCGAGAAGGGAGGAGGAGTTGAAGGGATATTTCACAATCAAGCATTCCTCAGGCTAGAACTGGTGAATTGAACCCTGCTGCTTCCCTTAAACACCACTTTAATATTAGCAGGAGAAATTATATCTAAATGCTAGAACAATTTATAAATATAATATTTTTGCACATATTCTGATATTTTTTTTCACCTACATACTCATTTTGGCCATGAGGTAATTTTTTTTTTTTACAACAGCCAGCTTTAATATGTGTCCAAATGATGCTGTTCTGCAGCCAGGAGAGCAGGTTATGACACATGATACGATTAATAAAGGGAATGTCATCACTCAAGACTCCGTCTTTAATTGATGTTTTAGGGAAGGACATGAATTGCTCAGGGCCGATTAGATGATGCATCTCTCTGTGAAGTATGTAGTGCATGTACAGTATACAGTATACTCACTCTCTCATACTCACACATTTGTATAGGCCTATAAAGGGTTGGTTGGGGCAAGATGACTCCCCCACCCACCTTTTCTTTCTTCTGACCATAGATGGCACAAAATCTCATCTCAGCACTTTTGATGATTTGCTACGCTATTTGTAATTTTACCATTTCATCTGAATATCAACATTTGTCAGATTTAGTCAGCCGAAACCGTTTTGAGGTACAAAAAATAGTGATCTATGATATTGTATTACGTTGAATATCAAAGTATTTTATTTATTAATGAGCAACTTGCTGAGACATTAATGTTTTTTTATGTTTGTGGAGTAAAAAAAGTAAATATATAAATTAGACCCCATAGGGGCCATCTTACCCCTCTTTTAATTTTTGATATTTTGTGTTACAACAACTATATCAGCAAATGTTTCTATTTATTTCATATAATAACAGATTGACTGATGCATCATCATCCTGCACATTATAAACTTTAACATTTAAAAGTAAGTCCACATTGTTCTTAATTAAGGGGGGCATCTTCCCCCATCTTACCATATACCGAAATGTGTACAAAACTTAATTTTTAAGTTTATATATATATATATATAGGCTATATATCTCAGAGGTAACGTTAGACTTCCGCATTGTCCATCATTTTGACGAACAGGTTCGTATAAATTCAGTCATAATCTATTGTTAAATGTCATTTTATTTTTAGTATTTTAATGATAATAAGCCATTTAACATGCTCTGTAAGTTCACAAACTTACAGGACAAGCATATAGGCTAGACTATGCATTTATTTATGAAGAGAAAGTTGAACAGAGATTGTGAGCCACTTTTCAGGTTTCATCATGAATGTTTGTCCAATAAATCGCAATAAGCTTTGTGTTTTGTACTTTTGATAAGAAACAAAAGTTTCATATATTTTCAGGCTTTCAAATTCTGTCCATTTTATAACAAAATTCAAACAATCAATACCGTTTTGACGCTCTTTAATGTGGCGTGAGAGATCACTGTAGCCTCAGTTCAAGCGAAGTAAAGTGCGAGTAAATGCGATCATTCCTTTCCCTTTACTACGTTACAGAACTAAATAAATATGATTGAGCATCAGAAAATATGTTGAAAGATACAGTCCAACTTACTGAAATCCGTACATGTCTCTCATCTCATGTAATCACTCAATCAGTGTTTCAACCACAATAAAACAGCTTGTAAACAATGTCACATACCGGTAAGTCAGAAAAGCCATTCGTCTACCATTAACTTGAAAGTCAGCAAGAGCGCACTCGCCACTAAGTGGACAGGGGTGAGAATTACAGTTGCAAGTTACGGCACGCCTTAAGGCAAGTTCACACTACAGGATTTTAAAACGTCGGGCTGGGCTGAACTGTGCGGTTCACACTACATGACTTGCTCTCTGTGAAATCAGGAGTGTTCAAGTTGTTGAGCACACCACACAACACAACGTGATTGATCTGCAACAGGACGTAAATCACTACACGAGTTGACAACAACTCTGTCATCCAATGATTATATCTTGTCTACAAACCACGTTTTGTCACAAAAAATCACGCGATAAAACCAACCGGAAATGACGCAATACAGCACGCACGCCACTACCAGCGAAGAAGAACACAAGTACACAACACGCGAGTCTTTGTTTGAATATGGACGTCAGACAGAAATTAGTGCTGCAAACTGTTTGCGCGATTATTTGCTCTGAAAAAAAAAACCCCCGCATATTTTCCCGGTGACCTCAACCCATGCCTTGCTCTGATTGGCTGTAGCTCATGACATCACATGTGGTTGAGTCGTGCGACAGCTCCGGATATAGCATGCTAGATATTTTTCTGGGCTTGGCGACGCATCTGCGAGGCGTCTGCGAGCGTCTTTGATGCGTTGTTGGCTCTTTCATAACAGATTGGCGAGCGTTCATCGGCCGCTAATCCCCCGCGATTTGCATGCGGTAACAACCCGACCTGTCGGCGAGCTCAACGATTTGCAAATCAGGCTTAAATCGGGCTTAAAATCCTGTAGTGTGAACTAGGCATTAATTGGGGCTGGTATTCCAAGGCAGTGGCATCCACAATCCAATGGGCCATCCTTATAGGCGACAGCCTGGTCTCAGCAAGGATGAGCCAGAGATTGTGCTTGCTACATAATGGATGAGTTGTTTCGTGAAGAAAGGCACTGGGCCGGGGCGCGGGTGTAAGTATCAACAAAATAGAGAACAGGTGGAGATCATAATCAATCAGTGAAAAACCAATGAAACAAAACACAGAAAACTGATCTAAAACAATTGCAATACCCAGCCAAAACAGACATTATACACAGAATAGCCTACCTATAGATCACACAATACTCTTAGATCGACTACAAAATTATACTGGCGTTCAAGGACAAGCATTAAGCTGGTTTAGATCATACTTATCAGACCGCTACCATTTTGTCTATTTAAATGGAAAAAAATCGATCATAACTTCAGTAAACTATGGAGTGCCGCAGGGATCTGTGCTAGGCCCTCTATTATTCTCAATATATATGCTGCCACTTGGAAATATTATAAGGAAACATGGAATTAGTTTCCATTGTTATGCTGATGACACTCAATTATATATTTAATCACGGCCGGATGAAAACGCTAAATTATCAAAATTGACAGAGTGTGTTAAAGATATAAAAGATTGGATGACGCGTAATTTTCTTCTATTAAATCCAGACAAGACGGAGGTACTACTCATCGGTTCAAAAGACCGCCCACAAAACCTCTCACAATACAACTTTAACATAGTAGGATGTCCTGCTACTTTATCCTCTACAGTAAAATACCTGGGTGTTATACTAGACTGCGACCTGTCTTTTAAAAATCATATTTCATATGTTACAAAAACGGCATTTTTCCACCTTAGAAACATTGCTAAGCTACGTAATATGCTGTCAGTTTCTGATGCAGAAAAGTTAGTTCATGCATTCATGACCTCGAGACTAGATTACTGTAATGCTCTATTAGCTGGTTGTCCTGCATCCTCAATAAACAAGCTACAGTTAGTCCAAAATGCAGCCGCTAGAGTTCTTACCAGATCAAGAAAATATGATCATATAACACCGATCTTATCATCTCTACACTGGTTACCTATAAAGTTCCGTATTAATTATAAGGTATTGTTACTGACTTATAAAGCCCTAAACGGCTTAGCTCCAGTTTATTTAACGGATCTTCTATCGCCCTATAATCCATCGCGCTCTTTAAGATCGCTAAATTCGAGGCTTTTGGTTATACCTAGGATATCTAAGTCCACCAAAGGAGGGAGAGCATTCTCACATTTAGCTCCAAAACTCTGGAATAGCCTTCCTGATACTGTTCGTTGCTCAGAGTCGCTCTCCCAGTTCAAAACTAGATTAAAGACGCATCTCTTTAACCAGGCATTCATATAAATGTTTTAATCTTACAGTTAAATCCGGCCTCTAGTTCATAACCGCCAGAGGAGAACTGGCCCCCGACTGAGCCTGGGTTCTCCCAAGGTTTTTTTTTTTTCTCCATTAGGTCACCTGATGGAGTTTTTCGTTTCCTTGCCACTGTTGCCTTTGGCTTGCTCAGTTGGGGATATTCAATTTAATGAATCAATCAATATTACTATTGATTAGCATTACCAAACATGGACGTTTTATTATTATTTTAATTTAATACTGTGAAGCTGCTTTGATACAATCTGTATTGTGAAAAGCGCTATACAAATATTCTTGACTTGACTTGACTTGACTACCCCTAACAATATGCGAAGACTTTCATATCTTTGGCTCACCACAGTTTTAAGGAGAAAATACTCAGCAATGGTTATGAATTTGCACATGATTTGTCTTAAAGGGGTGGTAAAGTATGATTTCACTTTTCTAACTTTTGTTAACAACATCTGCAAAGTTACAATGCTCAAAGTTCAAAGCAAAGGACTACAACAAACGACTGGTAGGGACTACACAACATTCCTCACGGGTTAGTGACATCAGCAACCCTAAAATGTACATAAACCCCGCTCCTGGGAACACGCAGTCCATGTTGAGAAGAGGAAAAGTTGTTGTATAAGAGTACTTTTGTGAGTCAGCTCAAACTTTAGCATCTGTCTTTTCACATGCAATAGAAAGTCACTCAGTGTGCATCTCACAACAGTTCCTATACGAGCGATTTATAGATTACCATGACAGAACATCCTAATTGAAGATAGTTAACTCCACATCAGCAACATAAATTCCTCAACTAACCATTCAGAGACGTCCTGTTGCATTCTACATGTTGTCACTTCTTCTTGAGTCTCTCCATCTTTGTCTGACTCTGTTTTAACATTAAAGGCAGAACAGTTTCTGTCATTTTAGTGTGTCTGCGTCAGGCAATCGGAGCTGCTAACACACATGAGCTCTTGAAACCCCGCCCTCTGCAGCAGCTCATTTGCATTTAAAGGGCCAGGCACAAAACGGTGTGTTTTTGCAAACTCTGAAAAAGTGACAACTTTAACATGCTATATATAAATATCTGTGGAGTATTTTGTGCTAAAACACACACACACACACACACACACACACACACACACACACACACACACACACACACACACACACAGGGGACATCATAGATTTATTTTACATCTTGTAAAAATGGCATTTTACCACTCCTTTAAAGCAAATTAAAAAACACCACATAGACATTATAAACAACATTAAAAACTTGATTTTCACCACAGGGGGACTTTAAGGGAATTTGCCAATTTGTTGAGGTTCACTACCAAATCTGCAGTTATTTGATATATTGGTTTTAGCTTTTACTGACATTTTTATAAATGAATGTATTCTAGATACTGCAGACAGTGAACTTTTGGCTGTTTTTTTTTTTTCAATTTCAAAGTGAGCGATACCTTTTACTTTCAATTTATTTTCTTTAATCTGTAATTTGTTGATTAAAAAGTCAGGGTTGTAACAGATGGATGTGTACACATGGTGCCAGGGTGAATTCTGTGATTTTATCATTCCACATGTCTGTCAAAGTTGTGGATATTATAATATTTTGGAAGATACTGTTTCTCGGATAAGATAAGTCTTGAATTGAGATTTCTTTCCATTTACATTTTCATTTATGTCAAGCCAAGGCAGACAGAAGTAGGTGGGATGAATCCATTGTTCTTTCTTAACACAGCTGATTGGCTAATAGTTGCAACAGTTGGGGGCCTGTGATCCATCCAGATTTGTGGGCTTCTAAAGAGTTACTAATTAACTTTAATAATTGTTTCCCTTGTAAAATTGATTAAATAAGTAATATTCATCTGAAACACATCATCTGTCAAACTTAAATCAAGTTTAGGCTTACAACTGCAGGTTTAGGCGCTTATACATCAGTGTTTTCACCTATCATTTCGCTCTGATTTTAGGGATGAGTTATGGGTAGGGTTAGGTTTAAGGGTAAAGATAGGGTTAGAACTACATTTTCTCAGAAATGTTGTTCCAATATCAACAAAATATGTTGATCCAGGAACATGGCAAAATCACGGTGACTGTGATAAGCCAGGCCATGCCCCCCTTTATTTTGAGAATATTGTACATTCCCACAAGAAAATTTCAGACTACAACTGAGGCGTTTCAGTGAGTTCAGAAACAGTGCTTATACTGTAGATATAATAGGGAATAATTCCCTTTGGAGTAGCCATTTTGTTTTGTAACTGCAGACCTTTTTCACGCTCAAACAAAAACCATATGCACTAAAGAAATTACATATTTTTTTTTACCATAATAGGTCCTCTTTAAGTATCGTATGTCCCCACCATCCCCATCCAATACTGTCCAGTGTAAAGGTAATCCACTGTCCTTTATACCGTATTTTTTTCTTTTCTCTTTTTTATAGTGTAATAGGACTTATTTGAAAAAATGTTTATTTTGTTACTCGTTCATAATGTTTTTGGGTTAGTTAGACTAAGCGAATCTGTCAGCGCTTGTGTGTCTCCACAATTAACATACGAGTGCCTTCATTAGCACTTCTGTGTCTGTATTCATTAGCGTGTGTGTGCGCGGCCCTTCTCTGATGGGGGTAAGGGGAGGACCTGTGATTGCTAAGTGTAGAGTCTGATCAAGGCTGACAGTATTTAACATAATTAAGAAAAGCTTCAGTCACAGTGGCATTAAATAAACACCTCACTGAGCGAGGGAGGATCTGATGAGAGAGAAAGAGGAAGAGAGAGGGAGGGAAGGGTCATTTCTCAGTCATGGGATGAGACGTGCGTGTTAGTCTTCTCATTACTGCACAGCTTGAGTGGCACACACTTCCTCTCTCTCGCTGCAATGTGAGCACACGCCTACACACACAAACTCTCACACACTCACTGACTCGCACTGTCAAGGTGGAGCATTAACTTTTTTTTGACATGACTTAATCTTTCCTGCTCGGCCAACAACACTGTGCCAATTGAGCAAAGGACAACCGTTTTAAGTGTTCATGCTCTAGAATGATGAAAATCACAGTAGAATCTGTGGGTATACGTAGGCAACCTTAATTACAAGTGCCATCGTTGGCAAGCGCAGGGGAAATCATTACACTACAAGTTGCTGACAAAAAACTACATGATGAAGCTAAAGGGGCAAAAGCTGAATCCAAAATCACCATTTAAATAAGAACTTACTTTGCAACTGTTAAAGTCAGCATGAAACGGAATATGCGATAGTCTTTTATTCCCAATTGACCGTTCACAGGGAGTTTGATTGACAGGCGATCTGACCAATAATTATCCACCATCCGCCGAATCCGCCATTTTTGTCCGACAAAGCAGTCAGGAGAGTTAGTAGATTAACGTTGGAGGATTTGAACTTGAAAAACTGAGTGCACTGACGTCTTTCCACAGTTAAACAACATTCCTTCTTATGTTCATTCATGCTTATTTTATAAATTAAGAGGAAGAGATGATCGGTTCACAAGCAGCTTTAACTGAGGCTCCAGCGATCTGTCAGGAACATTAAAGAGCCCCAAAACGGTATTTATTGTTTACATTTCTTAAAAAAAAATATCAAATTTAAAGTTGAGGCTTTGTTTCATATTAAAAGTAACCTTGTCTGTCAGCGCGTTGTCAGATCCTCTCTGGTCCACGATGCATTTTTCACTGCGTGAGAACATAGTGTGGCGTGAGAGCGGCATGGCTTGTCGTAAATAGTAACAGTAACTAAGGGTCTTAGTTAGCGAGTCATGGTTTTGAATTCATGGTGATTTTTATTGTGTCCCAAATTATGTACTTTGTGCACTCATATAGGTATTTAACCATCTAGTGTATGAATTTTATATGCTACAGTTATTTTGTCATCCAGCATCCGTTTGCCTCTCCAGTACATAATTAAACCTGTGACATTTGAGTGCATGAAGTGTCCAACGGTCCACTTTTTCTTCTTTGGTTAATTAAATGCATCATTGAAGTTTCTTTTTGGAATTTTCAGTGTGAACAAACTACACACACTTATACAAAATGGCATAAAAGTGGACAGGCTACACAATTTGGGATGCACATTATAGATGTGCAAGTAAAAAAAAAAAAAAAAACCTATAATATCTATACTAAAATGTATACCTAATGTCTTTAAACATTTTGTCTATAATATTTTTTTAAAAAGCAGCATTTAGCTGTTAAAATGACCTAAATTACTTGAAGGGAGTCGAATCTGTTCATGAACTATTTGAACCGATTCATTAGAATGAATCAGGCTTTTCATAATCATAGGAGAGTTTCGAACCGATTCATATTACACAGACTCACAGTTGTGTGTCACAGCCCACGAAACAAACAAATTAGGCAGTGGGCCAAGTCTGTTTTTCTCCTTTAGTTTTCGATTTGATAGATCTCCTCCAGGGAACTGGTTAATTTTTTATAACTGGCTTTATAAATTGTTGTTGAGCACATTACTGCTTGTTTCCAACGTCAATTGTTGCACATTAAAAATATAACGTAGATATAATCTCGCTAGCTAACCACAAAATGTTAGCCGGAGTAAGAACCAATCAAAGCTCGTGTTGTTACCTTGTCAACTTGAGTTGACCAATCACGTCATTATTTGAACCGGTGCCCGAAGACCCGGATGTGAACTGAACTCGCGGGCGCGGCGGCCGGTCAGTGGCGAGTCCTCCGTTTTTTGGCTACAGTGTATGGCTGCACCACACATCGTGGAAACGGTAGGTAACTGATTAGCACTAGCATTATCCGAAACATTGTAAAAAGTCTGAATGCATTGGTCTTGGCATATGTTCGCCGAATGCTACACACGTGGGTAATGCTAAGCTATTTGTCGTTTTAAATGTAGTATACGGCAAGTTGGCTAGTGTTAGCACCTGAAGTAACTTTGTATGGTAGGATCAGCTTTTTTTTTCTGTGGATACCGCAAGCTAATTATTTATTTAACTGTGTGTTGTAAAGAGTTTATCAAGGGCTTATTTGCATTTGTCTTAAAATGTTGACTATGACGCTGAAGTTTTTTTTTTTTCGTCCAGAAGAAGAAAGTTTTAAAGTTTTTTTCCATCGTTCAGCCCCTTCCGTGTAACCAGCTAACAGTTATATGAATTTATCTTATTTGAAGTGAAGCTTATGTACTGCGAGAGTATTTCCCAAACATCTACAGGAGTAAGTTACACGTTGTCCTGCCTGTTTTAGACAACTCCCTGCTCCAACACAGATGATATAAACAGCTTCCATAGTTCATAATGAGTTGACAGTTTGAATCAGCTATGTTGGGGCAGGGAGATGTCTAAAACACACACGGTTATATAGTTAGCTTACGTTATCTCCTGATTCCTGTCTAATCGCACATTGTATTTTGTATATTTTGCATGCGTTTCCTCTCCTGACGGTGAAGCCGACATCTGTAGGGCAGAAGGCAGACGCTCTTGGAACACCTCACTTGGGTGAAGCAGGCAACGTATTAACGGTATCTCCATGAGGCAACGTCCACGTTGGATTTATTTTGTATAGTTGGCTAATGTTATATTAAGGCAAACATTAGATAAGGGGTTTTCAAAGTCTGAGACTGCGTGCCTTCAAACAAAGCGTGGGAAACGACGTGCCCCCCACCACAATTTTAGTTTACTTGGTAAGTTTCGCTCAATTCCTGGATGCCTTTGGGATCATAATTCTATATTTTTATCCCATAGGCACTCAACATTTGAGCCAAAATAGCCTAATATTGCTGAACATAACTTCTTACTGCACCAAACAGTTATAAACAAAGGTCTGTCCTAAGGCATTTATTAGTTTCAGCCTGATGAGGGGAAAACAGTTCCCAAAAACTACTGTATCTGAACTCTCACACATGTGGGCTATTCTGTGTGATCTCCTTTTGATAACTAATGCAAGTAATGTAATAGTTTCACTTCCATTGATCCTCCCCTGAAACTGTTTGGAGGCCCGCCACACACTTTGAAAACCCCTGAGTTAGATTATCAACGGCTAACTAGGGCTATTTAGTGAATTTACAACACCAGACAAAAACGAACTTGAACCAGATTAACTTTTATTAGTGTCATGTTATTTAAAGATGTACTCAGGCCATGGCTGCACGCTCACAATGTTGTGTGTTTCATCCTTAGACAGCGTTGGTGCAGTTCCTACATATGGCGCTTTTCCACTGCATGGTACGGCTCGGTACGGCACATCACGCTTTGGCGCTTTTCCACTGCATAGTACGGCTCGGTTCGGTACGGCTCACTTATGGCGCATTTCCACTGCATGGTACGGTACGGTACGGCTCGCTTCGGCTCGCTTTAAATGGTACCACCTCTGTTGAGGTTCCTACCGTACCGATACTAAATGTGACGTGAAAACACTGCAGATCACTGATTGGTCAGACAGAATCGTCACTTCAGCGTCATTGTATTTGCGACACGAGACACTAAACTCGCTAGATTTAAATAGCCAGACAACAGCCAACACGGTAGCACCTGTTTTTAGAGTATTTACTTGACAAAAGAGGTAAAAAAAAAATCAAACAAGAAATGGCTGAATCGTGGTCAGTGGACGAGGTGCAGACGTTCCTCTCGTTGGTTGCCGAGGAGTGGATCCAGCGAGAGCTGGATGGGGCAACACGGAATGAAAAAGTGTTCCAAGAAGTAGCACAGCTCTTAGCCGCACACAGCTACCACCGGACCTACAAACTTAAAAATTAAAAAAAAAACTAAAAAGTGACTACCGAGCCAGTAGAGGCGGCAACTATTAACGATCAGTCCCACCCACTTTGAAGCGGTACTAACTGCAGTGGAAAAGCAACCGAGCTAAAGCGAACCGTGCCGTACCGAGTCGAGTTGTACCACGCAGTGGAAAAGTGAAGCGAGCCGAACCGTTCCGAGCTGAACCGAGCCGTACCATGCAGTGGAAAAGCACCAATAGACACATGTCTGTGCATGGTAGCTGGTGCTTTCTACATGTGCAGTTCCCCCCCACACATTGTAATGCTTTGCACTGGCAATGCACAAGCTCCAAGACACTTTTTGGTGCTGGTGGAAATGTCATCCAATGAACTGCATAGAATTCCCCCTCGATCCTCCATCCATGCTGCATTGGGGGAGGTATGTCTGGCAGGCTTTGCAAACTTCTCCTGTAGAACAGAGGAGTAGAAAATATTTTGGTATATATTCCAGTATGAATAGGATGAATTTTTAGGTAGACAAATATGACAAAGAATGTGTTTATCAAAGGTGGTTACTTTTAATCTAGTAATCTCACTGTTTAGATTTGTAAGAATACCATGTAATGTCTTTGTTTCAAATAAAACATTCCTTTAAAAAAATGACTTTTGTGTTCAATTCATTGTCAACCTTACACTATTCACTGTAATCTTATATTGAATATGCTTTTTGCCCCTGTTAAATCTCCAGCTTTTCAATAACATTTTTAAGATAAAGTGTTCAAAAATATACATGAATAAAAAATCACTTTGTGTAGTTAAGATTCACTGGTAGTGTGAGGTTTATTTAACATACTTTCTTAAACTAACTACAATACACACATACATAGCCAAAGTTACACGATCAATACACAATTATTTTAATAGAAAATTTGCAGAATTTATGGATTTGATACATACCTTCAGTATCTTTGGCTGCCATTTCTCTCCTCTTACATGCTCTTGCAATGTGATCTTTATTGGTGAAGAGCATGTAGCATTCCCTATGGAAGCCCACATTAACTGGCACATCTTGGGCTCTCCAGGTTTCTGTTAAATTGAATGTTGCTATGTCTTTTTCAGCTATTAAACTCTCAGCAGTGTTGAGGTTAACCCATTTCTGGGCACACTGAACAAATGATGCCCAACTTGTTTGAGAAAATAAGGTTATTGGGCTTTTTGCCCTAGAAGCAACATGTATACAGCACTTCATATTGTCGCACACCGGCTGTCAATCGCGTCCCGCTTTGTTGTTATGCGGTCTATGTAAATTTCTATGTATGTCACGGGTGATCAATAACCTTAGAGGTGTTCTGACGGTAAGTACACAATGTATAGTATAGCTCGTGTAGACAAAAAGTATATAAAGACTATTTAAATCGCAGGATCTCGTTATAAAGAGAGCAAAGTTACTGTATCAAATATGTTGGTTGTCAGGGAGACGTGACAGGTTGTCAAGGAGACGGGTGATTTGTTTACGTTTTCTGGCGCTACGATTTAGTAGTTCTACAAATTTGCCCGTTTAAAAATGTAAGAGTTTAAATCGATATCTTCATAAAATGTGCACACATCAACGTTGGAAACAATGATTTACACTACTTATAAGAATTTTTACATGCCATCTGTAAACAAATCACTTAGTTCCTTGGCAGGGATCTGTGAAATTCACAATTTCGGGGTCCGGCCCACGGCCTAAATGGGATAAGAGACATTTAGGACAGTGCGTGGCTTCGTTCGATAATATCCCCTGTTCGAACGGCAGTAAAGCTAGGCTACTTGCAAAAATACATGTAACGTTAGCCTACAAGGTGAGTGAGTTAGCGTCTACACTTTTATATATATATTTTTTTTTACGTTTTTGTTTGCTTTATTTAGCGTCTACACTTAACGATAAGCAAAAAAAAAAGAAAGTTCATGCGAGTAGAGAAATTTGGGTTTGATGATAGTTCAGAAATGTAGAAGTTATAGCGTTTGTATGCTAAACAACAGTAGCCTAGCTGCTACTCCTTTATTGTCGCGTCTATGTTTATGAGCTTTATGGAAGCCAAACGGCAGGTAAACAGTCACGCAGCTAACTTAGGCTGTATGTTATGCAGAGGTTAAATTGGGCCGGAGCGCAGCTGCGCCTCCTCAGATCCACAACACACCCTGCCGGAGCTCAGCTCCGTCTCCTTAAAGGGCAACTAAACACTAAAATAACTTTTTTTTTTCTTGCGCGGCTGCTTCGCTAGCATCGTCGGATGCCGATCGCGATGCGGGAGTTAAGGCCGCAGTTTGAGCCAGCGGCTCGAATTGATATGGCACTGGCCCTGTGTCCACACAGACAATTCAACATCCTCCACTAGTCTTCACCAGTAGTGAAATTACCGTATAGACAGGAGCTTGCAGACAATCAGGGGGACGTGGAGGCAAAATGACAAAATAATTAATCAGAATACTTACCAAATGTTGCTCCTGCTCCTACTCACGCTCTCCGTCTCTGCAAGATTCGGAAGGGAATGATTCCGATTAGAGATGCACCAATTACAATTTTCTAGGCCGATTCCGATTTTTCATTGAGTTTGACCTGCCGAAAGTGCCGATATCGATTTTAGCCGGTTCCATTTTTTTCTAACCACTTTACAGCAAACAATTTATTTATTTATTTTTATAAAACACCACTTTTACCCAAACTGAATAATAAAAACAAGTTTAAATGGATACATTTTCTATACATTTTTTTGAGTCTTTCTTTTCCTACTCCAGTTCTTGTTAAAACACACTAGACATGCTAATTCTGTGCAGTTTGGGCACTTTTTGTGTGAAATCATATTTATTTTGTCCATCAAGCAGCGCAGCAAAAATAGACTCGGAGCCGAAACCCCCGCTTCACTGCTGCTCACTTGACGTCCTGCTTGACGCCGCGCTGCTCCTGCTCGCGGTGTGAACGCACTTATTGATTAACATGCACGGCGGAAAAAATACGCGCCGCTCATGCTTGCGGTGTGGAACGGCCATAATTCGATAATTCCGATCAATCGGTCCATCTCTAATTCAGATTTCTCTCGGCACAGCTACTAGAAGACTTAACTGTCAGACAGATTGCTTACGTCACACCTACGTCGTCAAGCTCAGTTTGACCCTGTACGTTCAGCCATCAGGAAGGGAGTGCTTCTAATTGACTTCACTTTTCTCCGTTGAAGTCTATGGGGTCGCTGTGTCCATTTTTTTACTGTCTATGAAAAATAGCTAGAATATTAAAGCTGCAGTCCGTAGCTTTTCCTCTTTGTCGCCATCTCTGTTTGAAATCTGCAACTGCAGTTATTCGTGGAATTATTAACATTACACGACTACATGTATTTCAGTAGCCTACTCTGTAACCGAATGAATTATGCGAACAAGAGCGCTGTTACATATTTGAACCATTGAATTTTCGTACCTGTCCAGCAGAAAAAAGCCGTCTCTGCCTCCGTTTTGAACCTTCACCTTTCAAAAGCCCTTCCGATATTTATCCTTGTTTTCGCATGGGCCGGTTGCAGTCTCTTTTTTTCGGTAGCCACTCCAAAGTCTTTTGCATTTTACAACGGGTGAATCTCGTCACTGGTGATTGTCGTTTGTACCTTTCTGGATCCGCCATCAAATTGAAAAGTTTAATTATATCAAGTGCTGTGAGAAAAGGCTACAAATCTCCACCTCCAACATCCTCACACGCAATATAGCCTACTAGCCGAGACACCAGGTTTGTTCGACTCGAACCGGCGCTGCACAGACCGATCGGCGAATGACATCAAAATACCTCGAGAGCGATTAGAGAGTAGACGCTCCGTATGCTTTTCAATCGCTCTCGCGCTACTTTGATGTCATAAACCGATCGGTCTGTGCAGCGCCGGTTCAAGTCGAACAAGCCTACCTTCTTTATGTGTACATATGTGACGTAATGACGCAAACACATGCTTGAATTTCCTGCGGAAATCCACCAGTACCACTGGAATTAGAAACATTATTACAAGCTTACTGTTTTGAAACGAGCTAAGGCAAGCAGATAGTTTTAAACACTGCTGGTTATGTACTTGCTCTATTTTATTTTGGATAATTTTTAACCCAAAAGAGCTACGGACTGCAGCTTTAATATAACTTTGCTCCGTAATCAAAGTAAAGCTTGAATAAGATACATTTATATATTTGAATAGCTGTGGGGGTGATAGGGTCTTGTACAGACCCCCCCCCCCCCATTTCATGTCATGTCATGTCATGCCATAAAGGCTGCTAGTCTACACTATCACAACAACATTTCAAATAACTTATTTTTGCTCCAAGGGACTTTTGAGTGTACTTGTAGTAGAGTGATACACAGCATGTATGTTGGGATTGTCCACTGTGGAGTCACAGATAGCTTTGACTTCTCAACAAACTTCCTCTTTAATTTCAAGTGTCTTCACCCAAGATTAAAGTCTCAGTAATCTCCTCATAGATTCGGCTTCAATTGGTGGATGATTTCAACCATATGTTCTCCTGTCCTGTACAAGCCCTGTAAAGACAAGGCTATTACTGATATGCTGATAAAAGAGACGAGATGACTTTCCCCTTCATGAATGACTCTGAATGCCATGGGATGCTTTGTTTCCCTATTTAAATCCTATTTGACAGATGGCTGGGGAATGCATTTAAACAAATAATGTTGTTTTTATAACGAAACATTTGTTTTCTGTACAACTGCCCTTGCATTATACTCGATAGCATGGCTGGATCTTATAGGCATATCTTCTAATTGCATTTTTCTTGGACGTTAACATCCAGCGTCTTGCAGAACTTTGATGTATATGCCGGCGAATACTGGGCAGCCAAGCAGTCTGGGGACTAGATGAAGAAGTGTCTGTTAGTGTGACAAAAAGCAGACATCCAGACACGCACTCCTCCACGGCAGATACTGGAGGAACTTTTCTATTCACCCACAGACACCCTGCAGACAAGCCAAATAAAAAAAAATGGAGGACAACATTATAAGATGCATATATATATTTAGTAACATTAAGCATAATGATATCTGGGGTTAGCCTTCAGATAATGGCTCATAGGCAGTCTGGAATAGATTATTTCTTTAGAAGTACCGAAGTTTATTCTTCTTCATATGGTTCATAATTAATTAATTAATTAATAAATAATTTGCACAACAAATTAAGCTGAGATAATTATTTTCCCTGCAAGCACTCAGGTGTTAATGGTTGATTAAGTCTTCATTACGGGTTAACTATTGCTTGACGTGATTGCTTGTTTTCTCCCCGGTTTGTTCGCTTTTTATGGAAGTTGTGAGTAATTTTCTGTTCAGATTGTACCTGCGGCAGCACTTTGAGAGTATGAGCGCATTAATGACTTGACAAAAACTAATTCTGTCAATCACTGTTAGTGTGACAAAATGTCAAAGTGACAAGTAAATAAGCAGTTAGCATTAGGTGAGGCATTAAAGACAAACACCTTGATTTCTCTCTTGTCATCATCAAATAATTATCTTGTGCATGCCTAATGTTATGTAAATTTGTTATTACGCCCACAGAAATTCAGTAATGGGCATACACTCGGCCTATAAATTGTTTTGCAGCACGCCATTAAGCACTAGAGGTTCTCATGTCACATTTTTCAAGTGTCAAGGTGCACTCTGGATATTTTTTTATGTCGTGCTGGCCAATATGATGGATGTCATGCACTTATATTGACACCTAGCGGTGTGGATGAGGCATTTTTGGAAAAACATGAGGATACATGTTGACAATTTTCATTCTGGGGTGGACTAGGCCTATCCCTTTAACATAAAGTTTTGTGATGAAGTAAAACACAGCAGGGAACATGCAATTCAGGCAGGTAGACATTAAAGCTTTAATGTAAAAATACGTAAAAGTGGACAAAAATAATAATTATCAATGTCAAAAGACTTACCAGTTCAGTATAGTTGAGTTTAAATTAGCCTAAATTCTGAAAGACTTTGCACAGTTAAAGGTTGTCTTAATACAAACAATGGCCAACAAAAACAAAAGTATGAGTTGTTCATTTACTTCTGCATTTCTAAATAAGATTAATAAAATCAAAATGATTACATTAAAATAAGTAAATCTACTGATTTGACTCTGCTACCAATAATACTTCCTCGTCTAATGTATATATATACACTATATAATTATTATTCACTTCTTTAGGTGTAACATTTTTTAATTGAAGAAAAAACACTGAGTGCATGTGCATTATTAATCACTCAAGTGCTAAAAACATATATTTGTCTTATCTAAATCTTTGGTGACTCTTCCTGCTTGAGCAACTCTGCTCTTATACTCAGGGTTAAAACTCTCATTCTTCTTTTGACAGATGAGTCCGAGTGCTTCATTTGCAGAGATGTGGGCCTGGTGGGTGAGGATCCACTGAGAACCTTCTGTGATTGTAAGAACCTCGTGGCTCACCACAGCTGCTTGCTCACCTGGATCAAAAAGGTACAATCAGCATTTTAGTCATCCGTAGTACACTACAAAACTCTGGCTGGTATCCCTTTCAAGTTGTCATTCTGGGACTGAAGCCCAATTTATTGTTCTGGGTCGAACTCACGCCGTAGCTACGTCATAGGCTGTGTGGACTAGCACACTTACCCTTCGGCATACCCTGACGTGCACCTCCAACAATGTAACAACGTGTCAATTCTACACCGACGCAAGCGCTGTGATTGGTCTACTAGAACCCCTACCTCGGGTTTTACATGCTCCCTCTGCATGTGTAATTGCGCGTCAACGCGGACAACGACGCAGAAGTATAAATAAAAAGCAACGCGTAGCCTGTAGCGTAGTGGATACGGGGTCCGACGCAGAAGTATAAATCAGCCTTGATCTGAACAAAAAGCCTTAGACTGTAGCTAACATAAAGCATGTGCCTGCCTAGATGTGTTTAAATCAATAAACATCAGTCCTTTTGTAGATTCTTCACCACCCAGGCTGTTCTCCATTCCCTACCTAGTGGAGGCCATGTAACACTATGCAGAAAACATAGTTGTTTTGTTGTATCCTAACAATTTTTCTTGTTAATTAAGACTTCAGATGGCCTGGTTGAGGGAGCGTCCTGTCTTTTGTCTTGTAGCCCGAACCGTGCATGTGCCCTCCTCTGGCTCTTAAGTCCTGGAGGTGGAGATGGTAGGGGGGCCTTCCTAACCTCAGCCTCCCAGGGCCGGCACAGTTTGAGTGGGCAAAGTGATAAATACACACGGCTCGTCGTACATCATCACTGCACTCCAGATATCAATAGCCCACTGGAATGATTAATAACAACCGATACTTCCTGTAGTTAGTTCTTTTTAATTAAACCATGCTTTGTGCAAGCACAAATGGATTCTAGAGCAGAGGAAACAAAATATTCTTAAAGATTATGTTATCAACCATTAAAGGGATAGTCCACACAAAAATGGTGCCATTTACTTACCCCCATGTCATTCGTATCACTGTCTTTGGAAGATATTTTGAAGAAGAGCTGTTTGTCAGATTGGTCCATAATAACATTGGACCCTATTGACTGTTCGCAAAGACCCAGCCTCTTTAGTTACTGTTACTACGTCCAACAAGCCATGCCGCTGTCATGCCACACATCATGTTCTCACACAGTGAAAAATACATTGCGGAGCAGAGAGGACACTGACATTACGCCGACAGACAGGACAGAACAGTTTACTTTTGATATGAAACAAAGTCTCAGCTTTCAAATGTTGCCATTTCTTTAAGACATTTAAACAATAAATACCGTTTTGTGGGTTTTTAATGTGTCGTGACAGATTGCTGTAGCATCTCAGTTAAAGCTGCTTGTGAACCGATTAGACATGTGCCGATTTTCGGTAATTCGATAAATCACGATAATGAATATACACGATATTGTTATCGTGGGCACTTCAAAATACCGTAAAAAATAATAGATCCAAATTTTTATTTTTAGAACGTGCATTATAGCTTATTTTCCATCAACCGCTTGAACAAACACTGCGTATATGCTGCGCAGAACACGTGAGCGCACCCGGATGTAAACAGTGTTCACGTCACATGTAGAATCACACTGCACGCAGTGCGCGCCACGGGCACTGGCGCCGCATTCAAATTCTCACATGAAGAAGAAGAATGGCGGAAGGAGGAACGCTGCCGACAATTTATCCCCCTTCAAAAAGGGTAAAGTCAGATGTTTGGAAATATTTTGGGTTCCAAAAAAATGCAGAGGGATTGCTGATCGAAGACAGTTTCCCTTTGTGTAAGACATGTGGACGGAAAGTGGCTGCAAAACAAGGGAACACGTCTAACATGCTCGCTCATATTCGTGACAACCATCCACTGCAATTCAGGGAGATAAAGGATATAATTGTTCAGTTTACTTTTATATTTTATATTGTTTTATTTATATTTATTTGTATTTAAATGTTTGAGTTACTTTTAGTTCATTAAAAAGTTATTAAAGTTACTAAAAGGACAAAACTGAAGTTTGTTTCTTTTTTTTAACCTGTTTTCTTGTAAAATTACAATATCGTGATAATACCGTATACCGTGATAAATGCTCTCTCAATTAATCGCAGCATGAAAAAGTGATACCGGCACATGCCTAGAACCGATCATCTCTTCCTTCTAGTTAAGTTATTGATATCAAGTAAACATTAATGAACATCAGAAGGAATGATGTTTCAACCGCAGCAAGTCGTCAATACACACCGTTTTTCAAGTTCAAGTCCACTGTTTATCTACTACAACTCTCCTGACTGCTTTGTCAGACAAAATGGCGGATTATGATTGGTCAGATCGCCTGTCTATCAAACTCCGGGGCGAAGGGTGAATTTACTTTTGATTTTACTATATCAATTAGTGCTGTCAATCGATTAAAAAATTAACTATATTGCATAGCACTTTAATGAATGATAGCATGATCAAATTCTGTAGCGCAGGCAAAGGATAACAGAAAATAACTGATATTTTGAACATGTTAAACTGCAAAAAAAAAAAAAAAGAAGATTTTCAGTGAATAATGACAATTAAAAATATATATATATATATATATTGTATTTCAATTTCATTCTGTTACTCTGCCAATGAACACAACTTCGAAAGATTTGGGACATAGCGCAACATCCACTTTCAATCTATGAAAAAGAGAAGCAAGAATGTCCTGCTAAACATCTTCTAACACAGGGGTGTCCAAAGTCGGTCCTGGAGAGCCACTGTCCTGCAGAGTTTAGCTCCACCTTGCCTCAACACACCTGACTGGACGTTTATAGTATGCCTAGTGAGACCCTGATTAGCTGGTTTAGGTATGTTTAATTGGGCTTAAAGCTAAACTTTGCGGAACAGTGGATTAGACACTCCTCTCCTAACATCACAAAAAGAAAATCATATACGTTTGGAACGACATGAGGGAAGTGTCTCTAATAATTTCCGGTCACCTCATAATGATTTCTGAGGCAAGAGCCAAAACTTAAGAGAATGACCAAGCAAATAAATACTAACAAATCTAGCTGTATTTCAAAGCAATGGTCGTAATTATCCGGACCTCCCAGCATGAAAGCGCAGCGGCAAAGCAACTCGACAGCAAAACTCATTTTGACTGTGCCTGTCTCTGTTTTGCGCTGTTTAGACTATAACTACGATCTGCCAGTAGTGTGATCACTTGCCCCAACAGTTAATGACAGTTAATGCTGTTTTTGTCTTCTCATGCATGATGCACTGAAAGTCCCACTAAACCCTGTTTATTCAGCAGCCTTTCCATAAACACTGGATCTCTGAGTCCACCACAGACCCCACAACACTTTTCCAAAACAGCACACTGCACCAAGACGCCCACAGACATATGCACATACACATGAAAACACATACACGCATACAAACACACAGAAGCCAAGCTTATTGTTTTCCAGAACGAAATTGAAACCAGCAGATTTCCCCTGCCGTCATGCCTAAAGTATTCCAAAATAGAGAGTCCAAATCCACAGTGAGATTATAGTGATCAAAAGACACATTTTTCAAATGTGACAAAGACTGCCGAAGGATTTGTCTTTATTTTACAGTTCACTTATTCCACTTTGGAAGTCTGATCGTGTCTTGTTTTAGTTCTCTATTTTCCTATACATCTAAAAGAGCATGCAAGTTTGAATAAGTTTATTAAGTATAAATAGAATTCCATGAATGAGAGAAATTGCGTTTTATGTGACAGATTTTTGTCTTTTATTGAAATAATAATTTTTTTTATGCAGGGTACCACAAATATAGATCCGTCACCAGAAGCCAGTTTGTTTGTACGTATTCATGCATATTTATATGCACTGCAATATTTTAAATATACAGTGTGTATATATTGCATGTATCTTCTGTACCGAATAATTAGCAGTTCCATTGCAGCACTTTTAAAATGTTTAAAAAACATTTTAAATATAATAGTGCACATATTTTATTGTCTATAAAACTTAATATCCATTATATTAAAATGTAATTTTACTTATGTAATTGTTACTTATGTAAAAAAGTAATTGTAACTTATTTATTTAACATTCAGCATTATGAATTTCACTGAAAAAAATAACATGAATTTTATGATTTTAATTTGGTTTTCCTTTAGCTTATGACAGCATGCACTCAAGCTCAATGAACTCTACACATTCATGCAAAAGCTGATAATCATGTTATCTAGCATGATACAAAAAAATCATCTTCTGCTTTGATGAAAGCAAGAACATCTGACTGTCTGAACAAATGAGTTTACTTGGTAAATTCCACAAATTTGCCTAATTGAATAGTGGCCTAAAAATGGCTCGAATTATATTTTAAATCTCAGGTTTTTAATGTGGTCTCAGACCTGTGGACCCCACTGTATAGACAATGCTTTTGCTTTGATATAATTGGTAGATGGATGTACGGTGTTTGATGATATTTGATGATATTTTTACTCCTCTAAAAAGAGCACAAGCCTTTTTTTCTGACCAAGATTGGTGGGACAGTAGACCCCGTTCTTAAAACATACACACACACACACACACACACACACACACACACACACACACACACACACACACACACACACACACACACACACACACACACACACACACACACACACACACACACACACACACACACACACACACACACACAATGACTCACGCTTCTTTTAAATGGAAGGAGAGGAGAGAAGGAAAGGAAAGAGGAGACGTGGCGAGACAGTGTGCCTCTGACAGTGGAGCTGAAATCAGCGATCGACCTGTCACTTCTTGTCTGATTGCCATCTCCCTGAAAGAAGGTCAGGCATATACGCCTAAAGTGCCTCTTAACCACATTTTATGAAGCCAGAAAATGTAATCCAATAACCGTTTGACTCGTGATTGCTTTACGCTCGGCGGCTGGGAACGATACTACTCTTAAAAGCAGCTTAGGTAAAAAAGAGAAAGAAAAGAGAACAAAGGCAAATTCCAGGTCCTTATCTAATTTCAGGAAGAGCAGTTACAGTGCAACTGCAGTGGCCAAGAACCAGCCGAAGAAAACAAAATGCTCATAATTCATTTTCTCTTCCCGGCTAATATATACTTCAAATACGGTCTGGCTCATAACAATGCAGTTGGACTTATTGTCCGTGACAAGGCAGAGAAGAAGCTTTTCAGGCCAGCAATCTGTAAAACTGCCCTCTTCCTCTGCTCAAGCTCAGAGAGACAAATAACATGGCACAAAAAACTAATTAGCGAGCGGGAACTAGTTAAGAGAATGGCCTGAGAGTGGAAGCAGGGAGCCCGAGGCTTGATTTAAATATAGGGCCAGAGTCAGTGACTGAGTGTGCCTGGGAGATCCTGCCCCCTCAAGGCACACCACTTGCTGACCTTTGACCCTCATTAGGCAGAGGGCATTCCTGGTAGGATGAGGCCCTCAGTGGCGTACAAGGGCGTACGAGGAATAGGAACGACCACGTAAGACACGACCCGCCATTACTCAGAGTGCTTACCCCACGAGAAAGAAAGTTGCTATTGAGATACCACAGATCAAGGACAATGTCATCTATTACTGCTCCGCACAGAGCTCATGTCAAAACCACCGCAATTACTTGCTTCATATACCCACATAAATATGTTTTCCTTTTTTTTTTTTTTTTTTTATGAAAGTCTGCCATCTGGTTTCAGTCTATTGCAGTTAATGGAAATGATCTTGCATGCAAAAAATAATACGCTTTCCAAATATGTAATCTAATCCATATGAAATAACCCTCAGAGTTGTGGAGTAAACGACAAGAGAAAGTAGATATGATTATGGTGCGCAGAGAGTCTTTAAAATGCTAACAACTAGCTTCATTTATACTGTGCACATGCAGTGCAGGTTGAAATATGACTTTAAGAAAAAAAGTATATACTGGCAAAAGCTGTTATAATTGGATGCAACATTAACCCTGTTAAGCTTGAAATGCGATAATAGTCAGAAAAATATTTGTTTAAACCTTTAAACAATATATATATATATATATATATATATATATATAACAAATATTTTACAAAGGTTTGCATGTGTTTTTTGTCGAGGATCATAAATTATTACATCATGATTGTATGGCTCATATATTGTTTAGGGAGAATAGATCTTGTACTGAAGAAGAAAACAAATACAAAGAGAAAACAAAATATGGAATTTGGTGCAGATGTTATTTATATGGCCAAAAAGTAAGATGAAATTCTGATTGTAATGTATATCAATGTGATCTTTAACAGTATAGCAGAATACTTACATACAATGAATATATACATATCAGTTGTCACTCTATATGTCTTAGTAAGATAATATTAAATGCTTAGTTTTTAATGATAAAGTTTTATGATCAAAGCTCTGTAGTTTAAAAACATTCTGTATAATGCAATACAATAATGATGATTGAGAGATGCACAAATAAACATTCTTCAAAAGCCTAATGTATCATATTTCATACACACATTTTAAAACATGATGTATGGATAATCAAGCCTAACTTGCTTCAGTCCAGCAAGTGTTTATCTTGAAATATTAACAATATAAAAGTTATTCTCAAGTTTACTTGATTAAAATCAGTAAAGATTTCACAGCAAAAATACACCACGACCTGAAGGTGGACACTTTTAGAATGATATTAAAAGGTCTTATACTTGCTAAAAAGGTATTAATGCGACCACAGAAGCTATAGTAGATTGTGTACAACATGTTTTTAGCAAAAAGTTTTGATCATGTTGATAATTGAGAGGCTTTATAAAAAAAAAAAGATACATTAGGCAATGTTCAAGCAATGTCAGAATAGAATATTTAAATATAAAAATAAAGTATTAAATACACTGTAATTTTTTTCTAAAAGCATTAAATAAATGATTTTAAGATAAATGCAGAAAGATTTATATGGCATTATTAGAAAATTTGTTACATAAATGGATGTTGCAGATTTTGGTCTGATTTATTGTCTAATTCAATAAGGTTGATGTGTAACAACGCTATTTAAGGACTTGCCTGTTTCTTGGTGTCTGCGTGTGACATATGAGTGCAGTTAAGTGGGTTCTGTGTGTGTGAAAGTAATTTTAAGTGGTTGAGTTTAGATACCATTTCTCTCCCTCTCCCTCCCTCTCTCATGGTTTGATAATTCCCATCATTGCAAACAGACATGCATTTCCATTCATTAGCCAAACACTCTTAGCAATCAGGCCATAGCGCCAGGGGCACCAGGCCTCTTGTAAAATCACATCGCTTAATAGCACTGTTCTATAATTATATGCCATTAACATCTATCAAAATGAGCTCCCACATGTCATGCATATAAGCTCTGGATTTAGCAACTGTGTTCCCCCACTCTCCACGTCTTTCCATTATGGAGACCAGCATCCATTGGGATAAAATAGGCTAATTGCTAATGTGTAATATTTGTACAATGGGCTCCTTAATTATTTAGATAATTAATTCTAGTTGTATCCCATTTTATCAACCAAGCAACCTCTTAATTATCATATATGGAATAGCTGAGCTATATCAGATGCATGATACATAACATGTTGATTATGAAAAGTGTCCTTTCACCGTAGAGAACATCTGTTGTTTCCTTAGTGCTCATCTTTTTTAAATAAACATCTTAAACGGTCAGTAAATGATTAAAAAATGTATTTTACTCACTGGAAAATAAAACATTATTTGGAAATTGAATAAAAAAGAAGTGGGATGTATTCAAAAAAATAAACTTAAATAATCTGAAAAATTAATGGGATAGACCTATACATTCTGTAATTTAACGTAAAAAAAAAATATATATATATATATATTGTTTGTCTATACAATGTAAGTCAATGATAACCAAAACTTCAAAGTCATACAGGATACGTTTGGAATAAGTAAATTATGACAGAATTTTAATTTTTGGGTGAACTCTCCCTTTAAGTAAATCCCTTTATTTAGAAATCATGTTTATTATGACTGAATCGAGCTAATTTAATCAGTTTAGATAAACATAAGTAAGTTTGAAGCATTTGTTAAGAAATAGCATCTCTGCACAAGCTCACTGTATTATTTTCTGATTTGTTTTTAAAAACGTTATAGAGTGGCAAAATATATGTAGGCTACTATTTGGTTTTGCTCATTGGATTAGATTGTCATTGTGTTACAGTGCAAAATCAATGAAATACACTTGGCATCCAGTTCCAGTGCAAATCGTAAATAAATTATGCTAACTAATTTGTCAACCAGCGTTGGATGAAAACATCTGTTTAATGTTTAAATGTTAATGAGTACTGCAATGTAATCATTTTAATTTAATAACATCCTTAATATTTTGCATTTTTGTGTAGGGTCTGGGACGAGAGGAGAGACTGAGGTGTAGCATTTGCAATGCTGAGGTAAGTGTGTTTGTGTGTTTGTGTGTTTGTTGTTTTAGTATTATTTATACTCTATTATAGTATTTATTCAGATTTTGAATTAACTTTTATATTTATAATGTTAATTTTCATTTTAGTAATTATGTTACGTGCTTTGGCCATTTGTTTAATATATATATTTCTATTTAGCTTTTATTTATTTATTTATTTTTATTTATTTATTTTTTAGTTTTAGTAATATGTAGTAGTATTTCAACTTATTTTATTTCAGTTAATTGGCAACATTTCTGAATATGTTCCAGCCTAATTTTAATGAATGCAAACTATTTGAATAGTTTTAGTAGTAGCTTTAGGTATTAATATTGTTTGAAATCAGTTTCTCTTCCATATCCAACTTTGTAAGTTTAAAATGAAGGAAACATCATTCTTGCAGCTCACCCTTGGTCACAGTGGTCTTCTTCATGTTCCATCACTCACTGTTACGGCAAGCCTAAAATGCAGATTTGTTTGCTATTTGTTTACCTAGTATGGCGATATTGATAGTGAAAGGACAGCAGCTGCACTGTTCCTTCTCAGTGCCGGGTTTCATACCTTATTACTGAAAAGCAGTTCTGACAGAGAACAAACTCTACACTATAAACTCCTAAACCTCTAGTGTATGTCTATGATTGTGTAAGTGTGTGTGCATGTGTAATAGGTTGATGCCCTCTTGCAGCAGATAGTATTTAACTCATTAGAAGAACATCAGCTCCTGGAACAGATAGAAGCCCAAAGGATCCAGAACACAAATACTACTAATGAGCAATCATCTCTCCCTCTCTCTCTCTCTCTTGCTCACTCTCACTCTCACTCTCTCTCCCTCTCCCCCCATGTCATTGGTTTGGTCGATGAATATAAAAGCCTGTTTTTATTACATTAATAATATGCCAAGACACCCACTGTGGGAAAAATAAACGGTCATAATATTTGGCATGGGAGACGGACAACATAATATCCAAATCCATATTCAGTCTGCGAGCTCAAATTTAGCACGCTTTCTCCCCGATGTGTTCCCAATGCTAATTCCGCGTGGCCATCTTGCCCGGCGCGGCAGGAGCTCATTTGTGTGAAATGGTGGATGTTGATGTGGCATCACACAGAGGGTCAGTTCTCCGCTTAGACGTGCGGTTCAACCGCCCTACTGCGTTTAGGTGTTTGCTGTGTATTCATACAAACGCTACATCTCAACTTTACATATGGCCGTGCGGAGAATAAACAGTCTGATTTGTCTCTTCTTGTGTGGAACAGTCTTTTTTCTTTCACTCCAGTCTTCTTGGATTTTTCAGTCTTTAAAAGGCTAGCATTTTAAACCATGGACTTGATATCAAATCCTCTCCTTATTAAGTGCTTTTTAGACTGTTTTTAGTGCTTTTTCCACAAGCAACTCACTCTCAAGGCTAACTGGCAACACCAATCCTTTCCCCCTTCCAGGCCTGTTTCATTTCATATTCCTCCATCTCTAATCTTTTTTCTGTCTTTTTGACTTTTATTGAGCTATGAGGAAACCACATTTAGACAACCTTAAGATGCATGGCTTAAATTTGTGAGTTTTTGCTACTAATAGGACCTACTGTATTTAAAGTAAGGGTAATTATTTAAAAATCCCAAACAATTTCCAAAATACCTGCCCCCCAACAATAAATAAATACATAAATAAACAAACAAACTCAATGCAGATGAAATATGAAAAGTGGACCTTCTAAATTAAGGCTGATTTTTTTTTTTTAATGTTTTCTTCTGGTTGTGTGATTAAAAAAAGAGAAACATTTATGAAAAGTATGTTTTTAAATTATTGAGATTTAAATGTAATTAACCCTTTCATTCTGTATAGTTTCATTTCATTCTGTATTCATGTCATGAGCATAGTAATGGTGCCAATTAAACAAATACATTTTCTTATGTTTATTATACATTTTAATTGATAAAAAGTATGTTTAGATAACATGTTTTAGGAAGAGAGAGAGGGATAATTGAATGTCATAACTGTGAGAAAAAAATAATTAAAACACAAAATATAAAATTTCTGTTAACAACATTTGATTCATTTAATATTGGGTAATGAAGGCAGGTAAAGTTGTATCAAGAATCAGTGATACTCTTTTTGAGTCAATAGCATTTAAAAAGTCACTGTCTACTCTGACTGAACTGTATAACACATATTAAAATTGATTATTCCCATATTATATATATATATATATATATATATATATATATATATATATATATATATATATATATATATATATATATATATATATATATATATATATATATATATCTCCCAGGATATATCGTATTGAGGGCATCATCTGATTATCAATATTTTACTGTTAAACCTCTTTATTTGGTTTGGGATTCTGCAGCATTAAAGGATGAGTGCATTAAAATGTTTCTTTTGGTGATTTTTATATCGGACCCAATAGGACAACGTGATCCATCCAAATATTTTATCCCATTTCCCAGAACCGATGTGAATGTAGTTTCCTGGCTAGTACCGGTACATGTAGCCTGAGTGATCATATAGACTCAAGGTCTCTCCCTGGCCTTTTCTTATTTTTGTCTAGATTTGCGCCTTGCAGCACCAAGTGGCCTCTGCAAACCTCCATAATGGCTTCCAGACTCTCCCACCTGACCATGGTAATGCAACCCAATACCGTTTAAATGGGAGTCATTTTCAGCTTTTGTTACCACAGTGAGCCTCGGGGCAACAGAGGGAAGCTGAGGACGCTGAGCAAAACAATTTAGAGGGAAGTGTAGCAGCGCTTCTGTCTCTCTTGAGTGAACACAGCTCCAGCCCGCCAATCCATGCTAGCCCATTTAAAATCCTGTTAAACTGCAACTTATCCCTACGATTCCTCACCTGCCATGCAACAACACACCTTACCAACATGCTCTTATGAATATGTCATATGTATTCGTGTACACAGTTGCTGTTGTTTTATGGTGTGTGAAAACTGAACACAGTCATTCAAAACGTTCTATAGCGGAGACTTTCCTTTGAATTACATTTTTTTGCACCTCACAAAAACCTTTCTGCATTTTTAGATTTCCATTTAAAGGAATGGTTCAGCCCAAAATAAAAAAATCTGTCATCATTTATTCACAAAATAATTTGTTTAGAAAAAAAGTAAATGGGACCCAAACCTTTCAAGCTCCAAAAATTATATGCAAATTGCATGAGATTAATCCATAGGATTATGATAAACAGATAAAAAATATATTATTTAATCACTTTAAAATCAAATCAAAACATTCATAAATGCACGCATACAAAGACTTCATCAGATATTCCATAAAACATAAAATGTCAAGTTTCACTTGTTCTTGCATGTCATATGACCAAACGTCATGAAGTTTTAGTTTTGTGTCACCATATTTGATGTAGTCTGTGTACAGTATGTGTGCACTGCTAAATATTTGATTTGGTCATATGGATTAATTTAATGCTACCTTTATGTCCATTTTGTAGCTTCACATTTTTGGGTACCATTGACTTTCATAATTTGGACAAAAACACTTATTTTGTGTTACACTGAAAAAAAGAAAGTGACATGAGTTCGTAACAATATGATAATGGGTTTAAAGTAGAGATGTACTGATTTTATTGGCTATCTTTTTTTTTTTTTTTTTTTTTTTAAGTGTGACCTGCCGATACTGATTTTTGCCGATTAAGATTTTCTTTCAAATAACTAATTGACCGCATATACAAACAAAATTGTACTTTTCTTCAATGCAACATTTTATTTTCATAACAAAAACACAAGTAGAAAGACAGTAATACAAATGTGTCAAATTAAACAGATTCATGTTAAAAATGTGTTACAAAAGTTATTCAGTCAAGAGTAGAGAGTGATTTTCTTGGTATTTTGTTCTTTTATTAACATGACTGACAGCAGCACTAATATTAGACTGCTGTCACTTTAAGGGTTTATGCATGGATCCAATAGAGTGGTGCAGGTATGACATCACTTCGTAGGGCAAAAGGCAGAAACAAGTTAGCATTTTAGCACTTCCGGTCCATTATCCGTTTTTTTTTTTTAATGGGTTTTTGGTTAAATGGCTGTGATGAACACAATCTCAAGACACTTTCACGTTTTATTCTACGACATAAAGTACATCAGTATTACCCTTTGGTGTGAGCACGAAACCTGCAAGAGTTAGTACAATTATCCGCAATAAAAGCACCATTTAACTGTAGCGAAAGAGACAAGTGAGTGAGATAAGGCGGGTGTGGGTCACTTCGGAGAAAAGAGAGTGAGACTGACGTTATTGCCTGTGTCCCGCTGGCATCAAAACAGACCGGCTCGGAATCGGAAATACTTGAGACTGATCTGTAGTTTAAAGATATGTTTATTAATACTTTTTTTCACACTGTCACACCATGTTCGTCTGTTGGCCCCCCGACTGAGCCTGGTCTCTCCCAAGGTTTTTTTCTCCATTCTGTCACCTGATTGAGTTTGGGTTGCTTGCCACTGTCGCCTCTGGCATGCTTAGTTGGGGACACTTAATATTCAACAATATTATTGATCTGACTGTACTGACGCTGCTGTATGAGAACTGAACTGAGCTGGATGATGACATATTTTTTTGCAGAACTGCTTTATAGATGAACTAATTTAACTATTGATCTTCGGAACTGAATCAAAACTGACTTCAGCTGAACAGTGAACACTCTTTTCTTTTTAGAGCTGCTTTACAGCCAAATTGAACTCTTTTTGCATCATTTAATCATTATTTTCCAGTTTATCACTATAAAGCTGTTTTGAAACAATCTTTATTATTTAAAGCACTATAAAAATACTTTTTTTCCCACATTGAAAAAAGTTGGACCCCACATGATAGGTCATTGTTGTACTATACTTTTGGGGACATAAGGTTACTACAATGCTGGGAAAAACCTGACCCACATACCAAAACATAAAAAATACACTCAAAAATACATCCCTCATTTTGTGTCCAGTTTGGGGTAATGTCATCAAATATTAATAGCGCCAGTCAGTGTGTTAAAAATCATGGTGGGCTGACATACAGTAGCTCTGTGACAGACAGTGTCTGTGCAGAGGAGACAGCTTCCTTCTCACTCACTGATGGAGTTTCAGCGGCGCCCGCTCTCAGATCACTTAATGCATCAGTCTAATAACCTTTTAATGTCTGTATTATGGCGGTCATTTAATATTTGCTCCCGGAAAGATGCGCATGTAGATCAGCAATGACTGTAATGATGATAATGATAATCATATGCTCATAAGCCGCTATCTTAAAGCATTGCATTACTGTGCTCACCGGTGGTTAAAATGAAGAGCTTTTAGCCATTATGGCTATAGAAAAAATAACCGCTTGCAATTCCACTAATGTAATTTCTTCATTGCATGCATGTGCAATTTAATTTCACTGCATTTTGTTGACACTGCTCTTTCTTATATTTTCCCCCCCTTGTCTTTTTCCATCTTAGCAAGTGGGTCTAAAATGTGGGCCATTTGCATGAGTTATGCTAATTTGTTAGGGCAACGAATGCATTAATTTCATTAGCAAATGGCCTCAAAGCAATAATTACCAGAGTAGGTGTGTCACAAGCAATCATGTTAAAATTTGCCAGTTAATTATTAAGATTTTGTTCGGAGAGACCTAGATTTGACATGAGTAGCCGAAGGAGAGACGGGGAGAGAGAGAGAAAGGAGGAGGAAAGAAAGTTAATGTTCTCCAGCAGCTAAGGTAAGGTGTGTGTTGTTGTGTTGAAGGGAGGAGGGAGTTGGCAGGAGGAAGAGTGGTGGGTTTGGGTTGGTTTGCATGTTGACAGCTTACATTCTGGACTAATTACCGCAAATAGCACTGGGCTAGCTGGTACTCAGTGAATCCAGAGGGGTGTAATTATAAGAGAAAGGAGGGCAGGGGCTACTGAAGCGGTCTCTGCTCCCATTGATTGGAGTCCACTCGAGGAGGAGGGGAAACGCTTCTCCTTGGCTGTCATAGACTTGCACTTTGACCAGACTGGGGAAAACATTTTGATTCTTGGGTTTTTAGACAGACAGCAGTGGTTGGGTTTTAGGTCTTCTGTAAGTTTATCTGCATGTATTTACAGCAAGAAGAAAAAGGGGAAGAGTAGAATTCGTTTTTGTCTTGTTTTGCAGTACAAATTTGTAAAGTTTGTACTGCAAATTTGTAAAAAATAATAATACATTTAATTGTTATTTAAAACTTAACAGGTAATCGTGGATTATAGGAAATAGTCACATTGTGAATTTGAGATATAGTGTCACAATTGTGAGAAATAAAGTTGCAAGTTATAGAAGTTTTCTTCCAAACATTTATGCTTACAAATTAGAAAAAGATTTATAATTTGTTCAAGATATATTCTCTGAAGACAAGCCTTAATTTCACAAGCAACCTTTTTTTTTAAATGATATTAGGTTTAATTGAGTGATTGATTACTGACTAAATACTGATTAAGAAAGCATTTTTTTAGTGTTGTTGCATTATTTTATACATCAAATGATAAAGAAGTCAGTTATCAAGTGTTTGATTATCGCTTTAAGCAACTTTATACTATTCACTGTCAGCTCGATACTCGCGCTTTTGATGTTCCTCAGGACTGTGTCTTAATCATCTTGGCAGCTGTTTTTGAATAGGTTGAATACCTACGAGGTTGGCACCTAAACTCATCCTCTTCAACTCAAGGCATAAATCTCCAGGTCTTCCTCTAAAACTCTCTTTAGGGTTAATTCCTCTAGTTCTTATCCACTGACACCCTTAAAAACTTTTCCCTCCCTCTGTCTCTCAAGTGTCTCCTTAGAAGTGAGCACGCTTTTCTCTCGTCTCCACCACTTTGGGGGAAAAAAAATGCTAATCATTACTTCAATTCAGATGAAAAGCAGCTTATCCTGTGATGTGGATGAGACCAGTAGCTGCTTGCCTCGTCATTTAGCTAAAAGCAGTGTGTGATGTTTGTACAATGGTTCTGTCCAATACATCCATACACTTCTCTTCCAATATGATGACTGATGAGAGGATATGTCATGCGCTGAACTTCAGACATTCTTAGCAAGATGACTTCTTGCTATACTGTCTGTTTGTGTTTTATTAGCTGTGTTCTAATATTTAGAGAACTCCGTTTAGTGAACTGAGCACACTTAAATACACTACAGTTCAAAAGTCTTTATGCAAAAGTCTCATACTATCCCAGGCGGCATATATTTGTTAAAAACAAAACAAAAAAAAAAACATACATTTAGTAAATATTATTACAATTTAAAATCAGTTTATTTTCATTTTAATATATTTTACAATGTCATTTATTGCTGTAATGACAAAGATAAACATTTTCAGTAGCCATTACTCCGGTCTTCATGGTCACATGATCATTCAGAAATCAATCTAATATGCTGATTTGGTGTTCAAGTAACAATTCTTATCATTGTCAATGTTGAAGAACATTATGCTGCTTACATTTTTATTCATGATTTTTTGATTAATAGAAAGTTTAAAAGAACAGCATTTATTTGAGAGAAAAAAAACGTTCATACAATTATAAATGTCTTTACTATAATGTTTGATGAAGTTAATGCATCCTTGCTGAAGTATTATTTTTTCAATAAATAAAACTTACTGACCGATTTTTTTTTTTTAGAAAAATAGTTAATATTTGTTTGTTGAAATATTGTTATCGATATTTTTTGGCAATTAATGAAATGTAGCTTTGTCGCAGTGCATTATGGGATTGTCTTCTCTTTAAGCATGTGATGCTGCCATTGAGTTTAGCAACAAAAGAGGTAGTATAATTGAGATGCTTACCTTTGAAAACATAAAGAGTAGCTATAAAACTGAGCAATTGTGTTTGAATCCTACATGGTTGTGAAATCAAAAGAGAACCAAAGTGCAAGAATAAAGCAAAAGAATGTAATTTGTTTCCATTTAAGTGCATTGCACTGGCTAATTAAGCAGTCTGATGCAATTCGTACGGCTAATACCTTCCATCGGTATGATGCAGTCTGACTGGAGAAGGTCATGAGGTTGCTGGTGGAATTTGAGCCTAACGAAGCCACTGGACTGAATGAATAAGTTGGGATAGTTGATTTACTTTGCATCAGCACTCCAGCCAACCATTGTTCCTGACTGCAGTGTGCTTGGGATTTGCTAGTTTAACTCCTCTTATTTAACCTCTGTGCCCCTCTTCCTCCATCTCTCCACTCCTCCCCACCTCAGGCTGAACTCATTTGGGTTCCTGCATGGGAAGGTCCTGGGGCGGATTCAATCAGCCGCAGCCTTAATTGGCTCTCAGGCATTCAAATTGAAACCGATGGAGAACTAATAACAATTGCCCTACTGGTTTGTAGCTGTAGAAACCGAGGGAAAATTAGTTGTGGTGCCAGAGCAGTGCACTTTTTAATTGCAGGCAGGATTTTGGTGGGTTTGGTTGAGAGAACCATTGAACACACACACACACACACACACACACACACACACACACACACACACACACACACACACACACACACACACACACACACACACACACACACACACACACACAAACACAAACGCACATGCACACACCCCAAGGGCTCTTCTTTGTTTCCACGACCTCAGAGTGATTTTGTAACATGACTGTGACTGGAATTTCTAGTGGCCGTGTGTGTGTGTGTGTGTGTGTTGCCCTCCGGTCCATTCCACCATGTCATCACCTTACACCTCTCAGTCATGTAGACAAATGAAAACACACACTCACGAACACACACAGGTGTTCGGTGGGGCCTTCTCTCAGTTTTAACAGACAGTTCAGGCATGTCCCGCACTCTGAGCTGCTGCTAATGTTTACTGAAAAGCAGTTCATCGCGGCCATTATTGCCCTGCGTGTTTTGACAACTGCAGATGAAAGGGTGGTGTAGGCATGATGGTGAGAGGAAGACGAGGCCTTCACAAGCAAAGCACTTTTACTAAATGCTGTCGGTGACCTCTTGATCTGTCTGAAAGCTGCAGTAGCAGATGGTAAAACTCACAGGATGCTTCTCAAGTCAACATTTGAGTTTGTACAAATAGTAGTGAAATAATAATTTCAAATAACATTTACTTCTCAAATGACACAAAATTATATCTTGTATATCATGTAATATCATATGTATATAAACAGTATGAAGTAACAAAGCTGATTTAAGCCGTTGTGTTCAGTGCTTTTACATTTTAAAAGGGTTATTTGAGCATTTGACAAAAAACACACACACAAAAAACCAGCAATAATGTTGTGATGTCTGATTTCATCTTGTATGTCCCACACAAACAGTGTGCACAAGTTCAAGATTCATTCCTCTCTTCTTAATTCTCTCTCAGCAGGAGTATGTGCCCTTTATAGCTGTAACCATACCTGACAGATCAGAGGCAGGGACCTGAAGTGTGTGTGTCTATATTAGTGTTTGTGTGTGTATGAGTGTATTTTCATACAAGTTGTGTGAATGTATGTGCCCAGCCAGTGTCTGTCACTACAGTGTTGCTGGTGCAGATGCATTGTGGCATTCCCGGTCCGCATACACTAGGATCATTACACGTGCAACTCTAATAATAATAATGATAAGACAACTTAGCAGGATTTGAGAAAGAGCCTTATTTACTGGTCACTTATACGAGTATAAAAAAAAGTATATTCAGAATGCCTTTGTAGAAGTATCCATCTAACTAACATTATGTTCTGACGTCATTATTACAATAAGAAATTCAGTTGATGGTCTGTGCGCATTTTGTGTTTTGGTACTTGTCCTTCTCTGTGTGTTTTGAACAAACCAATGTCTTCTAAAAATACAAAATGGCACAAACCACAAAATTAGTTCAGTCATAAAAACAGAGGTTCATGGTCACAGCTGTGTGGGGCTCTGCAAATAAACGCTCTGCTTGTTGAAATGTAGACCATGTACTGTAATTGGTAGGCATTCACATGTGCTAAGAGAGGACATTGACTAAACCATGAAGCCACGGCTTTGGTGTTTGGGTGGAGACTGGTTGTCCATGGGCCCATTACTGTTGCATTTTGTTCAGCCCATCTGTGTTTTTGAGAACCCTGAAAAGGTTTTGATCATCTTTGAACTGTTTTAAATTGTGATTTATTCCTTTGGTGGCAAAGTAACAATTTCAGCAGCCATTAGTCATCAGTATCACATGAACATTCAAAAATAATTCTAACATGCTGATTTGGTGCTCAAATAAATAAATAAAATAATACAAAACATTTATTATTTTACTATTAGTACAGCATTTATTTGAAATATATTTTTTGTAACTTTAGAAATATTTTTGTGCTGTCACTTTTTCTCAAATTTAATTGTTCCTTGCGGAATGAAACTATTATCATATATATATATATATATATATATATATATATATATATATATATATATATATATATATATAATAAAATAAATCTTAGTCTACTCTGGATAAAAACGTCTGCCTAACACATAATATCAGACATTATTAGACAGCAATTTACAATCAGTTGTGTTTCTTGGAAATTGAGCTACAGGAAATTTTTAAACTTGAGTTTTGTAACATTCCTTTCTTCTTGTTGCTCACCAACTATTTCTCAACTTCAACTTAACCCCTCTCACATGGTTCCAGGCTTTATGGTTAAGTGAAGATTACATTTTGCTACTGTGGTAACATGCCCCTTAATTAAAGGCAGAACTGATACATATGCATTGATATTGCATATTACACTGGCATATAAGAAGGAGTTTATTTGATAAACTACAAATAAAGCATCCATTCACATCGAAACAGCCTAGGCTACATGATAAACGGCACTAAAAGTCTTATGAATTATTCTGAATTCGCAGCAATCAGGTTTTAAAGTGGCAGTAAATCCAGTCTAAATAGGTTCATTCATTATTCTCTCTGGTGTGGCTGGGATACTTAAAGAGTGTTATGTCTGGATTGTCCCACGCTCTGCTGTGTTCTAGCGGACGGTGTTCTGGCTTGACCTGATATACGGTGCGACTCGAATTACGGAGACGGAAATGTCGTCGTCATCTTGTTAGTATTCTGATGTAAGCCTGGGGCACGGGTGTCAGATGCTCTCAAAATTTACAGCTCAATTTGGAAACCACAGATACAGCTGAGCATGGCTTTGGGGTGACTTATAATGAAAATACCAATCCACATTAGCTCCACTTGCCACAAGCAAAATGTTAATATCAGAGCAGAAAAAAAAGTGAGAGAGTGAGATAGAGAGAGATTGAACAAAGATACATCAGAAAGAAAAGAAAGTTTGGTGTCCATGGATGTCTTCCAATGTTATCGGCAACTTTGAAGCTGGCTGAAGGTCTTTCCTGGTTGTTGGACATAAATTTGAAACATTCATTGCTTGCTGAATTGTTGGTGGATTAGCAAGGTCTGGCAACAGGCTTTTGCATTTGTGTTAAATTCGTGTGCACAGGGTATGATCTATTTCATTGTCTAAGTTCTAAGTTCACATTTCATGGAAAAGAGGTACAATTTTGGGAGGCAAGTTTTAACTTTAGGATCCCTCCATTTGGTTTATCCTTACTCTGCCTTCTGGCACCAACTAAATTAAAGACTTTTTGTTCCATCCTGATTTTCCACTGGGCCTTTAATGCCATGCTTATTTCAGAAGGATATTGCCAGTGATTCTTACAAATAATAAAGGGAAATGAATGTATTACTGTCTGAGCACAATGAAAACATATTTATCCTCAATCTCCATGTGAATTGCCCTAGCTCAAATAGTCTTCGATTGAATACCGCAAACATATTTGCATAAGCTTTGAATTTAGAGTCCTCCTCAGGCTCTGAGAATTGTGTTAAATCCTCTCTCTCTATTGTCATCGTTTGATCGTTTTGAAGTGGTACTGCTCATGTATATGATTATCTTAACTAAGACCAACAAATGAACAGAAATTGGGAACAGGCACACCTTTTTTCTGTTATTACACTCTATTGCAATGACTTATTAGTGATTGTAGGGGCTCACAGTACTTCAATAACATAAATAAAACTTAGTTTAAAATGTATTCTTCATTTGCAACATGCAAATATATATATACACAGTTAAACGTGAATGTGCTGTTGTTAACTTAACAAGCGCTTTTTCTGTCTTACCTGACATTAAAAAATTGGTTTCAGGTGAATTTAGTCATATTAAATATTATATTTGACTTGAATGACACACATTAATTTAGATGTTATCAAACAAAAAGCATTTTTTAGGTTATGTGAAAAAACAGTTTACAGTGAATGGAAGACCGGTGTTAATTTCCAAATTTTTTGCTCTAGTGACTTTTTTTTTTTCAGGGTAGGTTTATTTTTGAGAATAATTTTCTATCCGCTCGTTAAGTTGTGCTGTAAATAATTTTATTTTGTTTCGAATTAGCATATTATCACAATGGCTGTTAATGAACACTATTTATTCACATTAAACATTTAAGGAAAGTGTCATAACCAAGGAGGGGCAGGCAGAACAGTCCATGGGGGAATGGAGGGAGGGAGGGAGGTGCCAGGGCGGAGGCAATGGATCAGGAGAAAGCTGAAGACCCAGAGCACGGCCAGGATGAAAGCCCACAGTGGAACCGATAGTAGTAGGGAGCCAGGGTGGAGACGATGGATAGAGGAGACAGCTGAAGACCCCGAGCACGGCCAGGGTGAAGGCCCACTGTAGTAGGAGGAGCCAGGGTGGAGACGATGGATCAGGAGAAAGCTGAAGACCCAGAGCACGGCCAGGATGAAGGCCCACTGTGGAACCGATAGTAGGAGGAGCCAGGGTGGAGACGATGGATAGAGGAGACAGCTGAAGACCCCGAGCACGGCCAGGGGGAAGGCCTAAAGTAGAACCGATAGTAGGAGGAGCCAGGGTGGAGACGATGGATAGAGGAGACAGCTGAAGACCCCGAGCACGGCCAGGGTGAAGGCCCACTGTGGAACCGATAGTAGGAGGAGCCAGGGTGGAGACGATGGATAGAGGAGACAGCTGAAGACCCCGAGCACGGCCAGGGGGAAGGCCCAATGTAGAACCGATAGTAGGAGGAGCCAGGGTGGAGACGATGGATAGAGGAGACAGCTGAAGACCCCGAGCACGGCCAGGGGGAAGGCCCAATGTAGAACCGATAGTAGGAGGAGCCAGGGTGGAGACGATGGATAGAGGAGACAGCTGAAGACCCAGTGCACAGCCAGGAAGAAGGCCCACGGCGAAACTGATAGTAGTGGGAGTAGCCAGGGTGGAGTTAATTGCCCGACCACCAGTGGTTGATCCAGGAGAGTCGGAGACCCAGGCGGAGTCGAGAAGACCGGGTGACAGCTTAGGTCCTGCTGGCCAAGGCAGAGCTGTGGTGACGAGCAGGTGAGATTATTAACCAGGGTGTCGGAGGGCTGAGGACCAAGGCTAAGCAGGAGGGAAGGAGGAGCCTGACGGAGCCAAAGGGGTGAGGGGGAACCTCCGGACCTTCAGTGCAGCTGAAGGCCTGGAAGTCCGTGACCCAGGCAGAGCGACGATTGACCAAGGAGCCCAGTGTAGCTGTAAGAACGTCGGTCCCAGGTAGAGTCAAGGCCGGGAGGAGCCAAGTCGGTGCCGAGCCGATGTGGAGTGACAAGCTCGGCAGTCTGAGGTGGAGACGGGATCCACGTGCCAATAGGCGAAACTGGAAGGCCTGGAGCATATCTGTGTGTGTAAATAACAGAGGTGAAGACGATGGACTGAATGGAGCCAGCGAAGGCGGTGCTGAGGAAACTGGCTGGCTCAGTTAGAGGAGGTGGAAGAGGGAAGCTGGGTGGGATCATCACAGATTAAGGAGACTTGGAGCTGGGCAGGACCAGGTAGGAGACTTTGGGGAATGTCCTCTTTTAAATCCTCAAATAACTTTTACAGAGGCCAGACTCAGCTCACCCTCAGCAGTGGGAGTATGGACAGGTCTCCAGTCCATTCTTTCAAACTCCACGACGACACCCACTGGCATGGACAATGTTGCCAGCTCACGCATCTGGTCAGACATACTGTTAGGCTCAGGCTCAGGCTCTGGGGCGATCTTGTGCTCAAGTGTCAGCTCTGGCTCTGGCATTGAGGAGGTCTTGGGCTCTGTGTCTGCAGTGGTCTCTGGCAGAATTTCCATGATGGGTATGTTGGATGGCTGACTGGGCTCTGGGTCCTGAGTGGGGCTGCAGAGGACATCTTTATCTGCAGTGCAGATGGTGTAGGGGGATCCACATCTCACCAGCACCCACTCAAATTCACGGGCAGGCGTGCCCTGGACTGCTCATTGAGGCTGGTGTAATAAAAAAATCAGAGCGAGTAGTCAGGGTAGTGATTGAGGCATGCCAGATCTATGAAATCCCTTGTGTGGTCTTTGAGGGAACGCTTCTCCTGTAACTGGAACATGGTAGCGTCAGACTTAACCTGCCATTTATTGGCTTTTCATTTATAGGAACGGCTAAACAGTAAAACAATAATTTTGTTAAGATTTTTTTTTGTTAATATTTAAAATAAAATTAAGTGAATTAAACATTTTAATGAATAAGCTTAATAAATGTCACAATATTTAAATGTTATTACACATTTGATGACTTGGCCTGTTCAGATCATTTCCAACTTATTGTGTGACTTAAATATCAATGGATGTTTTGTTTTTTAATCACAGGAACAGCTGTGCGGATTGGTCTACATCGCAGTCTCATATGCCCTCTTTTTTTCAATTAGATACCCATTTTATGTTTTAACGGTCCATTTAGTAGGTTTTATGCCAGCTGAGTATGGCCATGAAGTAATTACAAGGATTATTTACTTCTGTTAATTGAGGTCTCATCTTTGAATGGGTGGTAAAGGTTAATGTTCTTTTGATATATATTTTCTTTCCGTCTCCTCAGACAGACATAAAGCCAAAGGAGAAGGGGATTCCTAGGGGTTTTCAAGTCTGAAATGTTCAAATTCAGTTTGAGAAAAGAAGGAACATTGGTAGGCTTCAGCGGTGGGGTATATTTCAGGTTCCATTTCCAAGCTTGGCCCCTAAGATGGCCCACATTGATTTCCTTCACTTCTGCTCTTTGCTTGGTCTCAGTGCTTTCATTAAACCCTAATCCGTCTAATTTGCTATGCTTCCAGGAGACATGGAACTAAAAGAGGGAGGTGGATAATGAATTGAAAAGAAAATGTGAAGTTGCATATGTTTTTTTCCCTGCTCTTTAAATGACCCTTGTCTCCACATTCATGGTGAGGCTGTTTTAATAGTCTTCCTAATAGGAATTTTAAATCACAAAACTGCTAACCTGCAGGTTAATAAAAATGGTAATTTAGTAATCTTGTATCTGATTTAATTGGATTTCAAGAACCTCTTTAAAATGTGTTTGCATTCTGGAAAATTTACATGTGCTGTGTTAAAAAGGAACTTGAATCTCCAGCTGTCAGGATAATGAATTAGACCATTTCATCTCTATAATCTTCTGACAATCTCCCCTTATACTTTCCTGTCACAGTTATCCATTAAAGCAATGAATTACCTAAATATTTGAAATGTTTTACATGGTTTTATGGTTTTGTAATGTTGCCAGGGCCTCAAAATACCATGTGTTGTTTACTCAGAAATATAATGGGTCCTGACAGTAGAACTAATTTGACCTTTTGACCTTCTAATATTTCTTTGAGTTTGCATTTCTGTGATATTGTGTTCTTCCAATTAAATATCTTCCAATATCTTTCAATTAAATAGTGTGATATATACTGTATATTGACTTTGTATTGGCCACCCTGTTGTCTGGTGGCATGGGCCAAATATTGGCATTGGCCAAACAACCTAAATTGATCGACCAGTATTCGTATGATGTATTGGGTCTGTTGATCCACAAATAGCTATTTTGCTGTAGACTTGTGGCCAAGCTGGACAAAGTCCTGTCAGAATCTCTATCAGGGCAGCAGTTTTGTACTGTTTTTTGTTTTTTTTTACTCAGGCCACAGGCTTGAAGCATTTATAGCCTTAAGGATGTCTGTGTCAGCTAGGTTGGATAGTGAATTTCTAACACAATGCTCTTTCAAATGGATACAGTTACAGCTCAGATTCTACTCAACCCCCTTTCCTTTCATTTCCACCTTTCATTCAGTATCGTCTCTCAACCCTCGAGGAGATGTACTGCTCCTCTCAAAGGGCCAGCATATCTGACATCAATTATGGGATTACTATGGTTTAATACTCAACTTTTTCTTATATTGTGAATGTGTCAGAAGGAAGGAAAGTGTGTTTTTTCCAATACTACTCGGGTTTCAGGCACTCTCCCCAACACGGAATGGGCCATAAGGCAGAGCAGTGTGGACAAGACACAATCATCCAAATGAGTTTGACAGATAGAGTACAATACACCTTGACACTAAGTGAGTCCAACTCTGGTCAATATTTAACCCCTCGGTCTTGTCCGCTTAACTGAGGGAGGTCTGAAAGTGGAAGTGAAGAGTATGTGTGAGAGTGTGAGTGTGAGGAGTGTGTTAGCGCATGTAGGTTATGGAGAGCACTTTTGGTCTGGTGTTGTTAGCCTTAGGGCTTTAGCTAATAGGCCACCCAATTCCCAGCAGGCCCTGGGGCTCCGAACAGCTCGGCATTAGCGTCCGCTCATCATTAATGATGAATTCTGCTCTTGCTTATGCCCAAAGCCAACAGCGTTCAATCACCATCAAATAAACTTAATATCACCACATTCATCTTTACACACATATACATTTAAGGCCCTATGAATTTACAGAATCCTGTGATTAAAAATGGAATTTATTGTATAATGTGGATTGTAACAAGAATTTGAAAAAAAAATTGTATGAATAAGTCAAAAGTAGGGCTGTACACATAATTTAAATTGCATCATGGACTAGTCTCTATGAATAGTAAACTGTAAAAAAGTCTGCATGTATCTGTGAATGAACAGCGCAGTTTTGTCTGCTAGAAATACTCAAGCATGCTTGACGTGTGTGGTGTTTTCAGCATCTGCCACCTCACTATGAGGACACTCAGCATGAACTTAATTCTCTGATTCTCTGAGCTGAGAGTACACTTCATCATTTCATGATAAAAACTATTGTCAGATACTCAAATTTAAAAGTTTTAAGAAGCATTTTAAGTACATCTTGCTGTACAATAGTAACATATTTCTCTCATATAGGTTTTCACTACAACCAGCCAAAATAATTTATATAAATAATATATAAATGTATATTGATATATTTGTGTGTATAAAAGTATATATAAAAATATTTTTTATATATCTTTTTTATATTAAACCAACATTTTATTTTAGCTGGTTGTAGTTAAAACCTAAATGACAGAAATATAGCACTATTGTACAGCAATATGTACTTCTTAAAATAACAGTTTAATAAAATAAAATGTAAGGATATGGCACTATATCACAATTCATCCATGTTTAAATACAAACATTAAACCTGCTGTGAAGCACTTTGTTTGCCAAAAATAAAATAAATTGTTCAAATGAATTACATTTTAAATAATTTATTAATAAAACTTTCATTAGTAAACTTAAATGATTAGTTCACTTTCAAAAAAATGTTTGCTGATATTTTTTTTTTTTTTTTACAAATTAAAAATCACAGAATCCAGTTTTTTTTTTTTTAAATAGATAATATGGAACACTGAAAAAATAGAATACATTTCATTGGACACTATTATTGTTAACATTTTTATAAATTTTTACATTTGATTCAACATCCTTTTTGATTTTTACAGTTTAATGTAATTAAACTAATGTAATTGTATTTTTTGGGGAAAAAATACAAATAAAATGGCTTAGTATATATATATATATATATAGAGAGAGAGAAAACGCTGGAAAATTTTACATTTGGGCTTGAAAGAGGAGGTCATATCGCTGTCAAGTTGAAAAATGATTCTGATCGTCACCTCAAATATCTGCGGGAAGTAAATTTTAATTTCGCCACAGCTCGCCCATCCCTTGTATTATTTTGTATAAATCCAGTTTCAAAATTCATAGCTATTGTCTGTGCATCACGGATCAGTCCGGGAAACCAGTGGCGGCGATCTGCATGCTTTTATTCAGCGCACCCTACCAAGGGCACTCTACAGACATCCATTATATCTGGACCTTTACCTAATGCATTCTTTTGTGAGTGACGCCCTTTTAAATGCTGCTCATAATCTCCTTTCACTCTCTGTATTGATATCTAGCTCTGGGCGTGTTATCTCTGCATATAAACACGGGTAATGACAATCTGCGCGTTTACAGGAGCAAGAGGAAGTGGAGCAGCAGACACTCACTACTCCATTAGCATGTGAACGTGACAGCAGGCCTGCACAGTATCGCTACGACTGCTGTCCCCTCTCAAGGTCGATGCTGATGGTCTCGTTCAGGGGCGGAAGCTTCATGTTGCTTTTTATTGTTGAAAACTGAGTGACAGTAAAGTAGGCGTTCACTCTTAGACAAGCTACAACACGTCTGACGTGTCAAGAAGTTTTCTGACCTCTCAACTGTAAAACGATGCAGTGAAAGAAGTAATATTTTTGAGTAGGCTACAGTATATGTGACTACAAATTAGATTATTAGATGCAGTGTATAAGCAAATTGATTAATTAAATCATAATTCACCATTAAATCAGAATTTAATTATATAATTTCAGGACAATTATGTTCTTCCAAATGCCCCTTAGAATTAGGGGGCCCCTTTAGCCAGCTTTAAAGTCAACATGAAATGAAAATTCAACCTATTAACTCAAAATCCATGTTATTGATGCACTTTTGAACGATTATTCCTTTCATTCCTTTCATTTCATCCCCCCCAATCAGAATCTATGTATGTATTATAATATAATATATTTTAAGGTAGAATTGCAGTTATTATCGATCATATCAGTCTAATCATTCTATACATCCTATCTTATGTACCCCCACATGTAAGATTTAATTACCCATTCATCAACACCAAACCAGAAATGTATTTGTAACTCATATAAAAAAAAAAAAATATATATATATATATATTACCAATTATTTACTTTCAAAGTAAAAATGTATGTGGGAGGGGAAAAAGCCTCCTCTTTCTCTCTCTTTCTTAATGAGGCACCTGAGCTTGTTTGTCTTTCACATTTTTTCAAAGGTTTGACATTACTAGGAAAAAATCATAGAGAAATTCCCTCTGAAAGATCTAATAACAAATTTAGAGACATTTAACAAAAGTAATGTAATTAGCAGGTTTTTGATAGCAGGATTTAATATCATCAAAACTTAGCAAGTTTGAAATATCAGATATGTGTGCAACAAAACCAAAATATTTCCTTTAAAAAAGTGAATGGTTTTAGTCAACATTTTTCCATGAGCATCAACCTCCTATAGATGGCAGATTAGGCTGAGATCAGATCCATGAACTGGCCTTCTTGAGCTGGATTCCCAGTTGACGATTACAATGAAGCAACGGATAGTCACTCAAAGCACATGGGTAACGTTCCCGAATTCTCATGGTTTCCGTGCTTCACCAGTAGCTCTGGATTGCGAGTTGGTTTATACATCCTCGGCCTATAGACTTAACCTTTCACCCAGTCAAACTCATCATAAGACAATCTCAGGAAAATAATTGATACATTCCTGACATGAATGCAGCACAATAAGCCAAGTTTGTCTGTTTAACAACAAGCAACATCATTTACAGATGCACTGTTTACCCCCCTCCACCTCCCTTTGTTTGGCCCTGTGTGTATCCTCGTTATGGTTGCATAAAGATTAAGGAAACGAGCACATCATAACTCAGTTCCTCGCCCGGGGGGGCAGCAGCAGCCTGCATCAGAACTGCGTAATCTCCTATCAGTGTGGCGTTCTCATTTGGCTTAAGAGATAGGACGTTTTTATAAGCAGCACCTCCGGTTACAGGCAAGATTTACATACTGAAGATGATAAACTCATTCTGGCACCTGTGTAATTCGCTAATGACACATAATTTTAGCATGAACTGACTGCGAGAGATCGAGAGAGAGAGAGAGGGAGAAAAGGGGGGAAATTCTGCAGCTTGACAGGAATGGAGCCGCCATCCTTTCAGCACGGTGTGTCTGCAAACGCTTGCATAGTCTTGACGGGTTGTTTTAACAGTGACTTTCTTTAATTAGGTGTGCTCACTTTCGGTTTTATTTGCTAAGATCACGGAAATGCCTGAAGATGGGTAGATTTAATTAAAGGAGGTTGATGAAAGAACAAAGCCTTCACCGTCTTGCAAGTGTTTCCTCTGATAAAACTATGAATAACCTGCCAAAGACAGGCCTAGCAGGGTAACAACTGTCACAGAGACATAAAGATAAGATTAATTTTCTTTCCGCTATACATTTGGGTAAATATGTTTACTGTGGCATTACACTGTCTGTTGTTTCTTCTTAAGTAAAACACATTATTTTTGGAAGATGATGTTGTGTATGTAACATTTAAGGAATAGTTAAACTAAACAATTCTTAATTTATGCACACTCCTGACTTTCAGAACCTGTACAAACACAAAAGGAGTTCTCTAGCAGAACGTCCAAGCTGTTCTTTTCCAGTGTAAGTGAATGGTGAGCACAACTGTCAAAATTCTAAAATTCAGCCTGTTACCCACCCAAAGCAAAGTTTCAAAAGAATTGGAATATGGTGTGTTTTACAGACTACTTGTATGGTGTTTTATAAAAAAAAAATTATATAAAAAAAAACATTTGGAGATGACCTGTGGTCCGTCCCCTTGCATTGTTTGGAAGTGAGTAGCATAAACATTCTCCAAAACTACTACCTCTGTGTTCAACAGAAAATGGAAATTCCTTCAGAATTGGGATGCATTAAAGGGTGTAAATGATGACAGAATTTAACGGTTCCTTTTAAATGGATGCTTCTCTAATTCTGCTGTAGAACACGAAAGAAGATGGTTTGATAAATGTTTCAGTGTTTTCTTTTTTTTTCATATATGCAGTTAAAGTCAGAGTTGACCAAAACTGTTTGCTTACCAACATTCTTCAAAATATCTTATTTTTTGTTCCACAGAAGAAAGATTTTAATTTCTTTTTCATTCGAACCGTTTTTTTTTTCTTCAAGAATTTGAATATTTTTCACTTGATTCATGCTTGAGCATTATCTCTTTTTTTAGTAATTTATAAATAGAATGCAATCATCTGTTTGCTGTTAGAACCAAATGTTTCTCGGAGAAACATTATATTCCGTGAAAATAGCCATAGATTGTTAGCTAATCACTCAAAATTTTGAGTCCAACACAATAACATATGGTTGTGTGTAATGTTACAGTTTTACTTTTGCAAGCAAAGTGCAGGTTTTATTGTTATTGAGAATATGTGGATTTCTTTTGGCTGTGTCCTCATTCCACTAACCACAATACACCTGTGATTCTGTGACTGAATCTGCCAGAGTCATCCACATCCTCATTACGCATTCTTATCTCCTTTCACTTGAACATTTGCCAGATGGCACATCCATATCAAAAGATAATAATGATGTACTAAAGAAAATTAAGACTTTATTAAACTCTATTTTATGTGGAGAAAAAAGGGGGAAATCAAAATACATGGAAGCATTAGTTGATCCCTGATGATCCCATCTGTGTTGTAAGAGGTGAATCTCTCTGTTAGAGATAAGCACATTTACGAGCCGAGCTGTTTAACGCTCTAATATGAGATGTAGTCTATGCATGCTAATCTAACAGGGTTCTTTCCCATTCCAAAAATGACAAAAATGTATAAATGTTTTAATCTAAAATACCATTGGGAGTAGTTCTTAAAGGAATTCCTTGTAAAGAAGTAAAACAGTTTAGCATAGTTTTAAAAAGAATACTTATTACAGAAATAATATACTTAAAGGGATTGTTCACCCAAAAATTAAAACTTCAAAAGAAGATATTTTGAAGAATGTTGGTAACCAGACAGTTGATGGTAGCCATTGACTTCCTTAGTATTTTTTCCTACTAAGTCATTGGCTACCGTCTACCCACATTCTTCAAAATATCTTCTTTTGTGTATAACAGAAGAAGAAGAAACCTCATACAGGTTTGGAACAACTTGAGGGTGAGTAAATGACAACATTTTCATGTTTGGGTGAACTATCCCTTTAATTGTGAACTGCTTGTAATGTGCTCAGTCACTTTATTGTTAATTACAATTAAAATGTATTATATTAAATACAATAAGCTGAACTTTAAAGTGCTTTTTTCTTTATGTAATCACATTACCTAAAATGTAATTTCTATTCTATTTTACACAATTATTACTCGGGAGGAGCTCAGAGTAGAGCCGCTGCTCCTCCACATCGAGAGGGGTCAGCTGAGGTGGCTCGGGCCACCTGCGCCGAGCCGAAGTGCTCCCAAGTGCTATTCCGCCATACATTATAGTTATCCATTTTACACGCTTAGTTTACCCGTAACTACTCGCATAACTGTATTTAAATAGGGAAAATGTGGAGGTGATAAAGAATTTTTACCACAAGTACAACAATCTGGTCTACATGACTGAGCAATATTGCAAGTTTTCTGAACTACAATATGATACCAATTGCGTGATTGCCATGTTTTGTGGTTTTTCATTTTCATTTTCAAGGTCTTAAATTACTGCCTATGTTTCCTTTATGTTGTCATGGTTTCTAGCATGTATATCATTGGTTGTCATGGTTACTCATTGCTTTATTGATTTCACACCCCTGTTCCTTGTTTTGTTCATTGAGTTCCCTCAGTATAGTCCTCATTCTCAGTAGTTCATTGTCTTGCTACTTTTGATAAAAGATCTAGAGAAGGTCATCAATGCATTTATTTACTCTCGTTTGAACTCTCGTCAATTCACTCTTGCAGCTAGTTCAGACTGCGGCGTCCAGGCTGCTTGTGAGTGCTAAGAAGAGTGATTATATCTCCCCTAGTTTAGCCTCGCTCAGGTGGCTGCCAGTTGACTTTAGAATAAAATATAAAATATTGCTGTATGTTTTTAAAGCAGTGCAGGAGATGGCTCCTGCTTCTGTGTGAGCTCATCACTTTTCGCCAAACATCTAGGTCTAACATCTAGATCAACTAACAAGTTGCTTCTTACTATCCCACATCACAATTTAAAGCGGGGATAAGGCCTTTGCTGTTGCGTGTCTGGGGATGTGGAATAGTCTGCCACATGAAATTAGAGCGGTCACATCTAAACACTTTTAAAGCCCAGTGTAGTGTTAAAAAAATATGTATTGTCATTATCTGTTTAGGGGTTAAGCTAGTGTGAGAGTATTAGGGTTATCTTGTTTTATGTTTTATGGAATTGTATGTATAGTATTCTTATATTGATTGTATGGCACATTGGTCAGCATTGGCCGTTTTAAAGTGCTTTATACATAAAAATGAATGAATGGTGTTGTCTGTGCTTTGCACACTGTTTCGTTGAGTTTATTCTGATAATGGGTTGTTCTCTTGTGTTTTGTATATAAAGTTATGCTGCAACTACATCAGCGTTGCCTCTCCTTGTCTTCCTTCTTATCCTTGATGTTACAGTGATGAAGAGACATACATTTAATTTATTATCATTATTGTTGTCTAGTTATTGGGGCATATTAGTTAGTAGTTAGCTATTTTCTTGGGCAACCAATTAACAAGTAAAAAAGAATAGTTGTCACATTCATAGTTGTTTGTTAGGGATACTGTTAACGCCTGTACAATATTTTTATTTTATTTGTTTGTACCTCCCAGCCCTTTCATAAAAGGACTTCAAAGTTTCCACTTTTGTAAATGAAATCGCAAAATGAAGGCACTTCAAAAATATATCAGACATTTTTTAGCAGAATGAAAAGGACAATGAAGAATTTTGCTCTTTGGTATATTTTTATTTCACTTGACAACCTGCACTCTTGGAAAGCTCTGGATTCTTGTTTCATCCAGATTACGCCTCTCGGCTCTGTCGTTTTAAACAGGCTGACTGATGGAGATGATTGGCAGGCACCACTCAAAGTTCACCACTGAAAATAAGATCAAGAAGGGCAAGTGCACCATGTGCAAATTTGGAAGTCTGAAAAACAAACCCAAAGTAATTTCACAAAAGAAGAAGAAAAAAAACAATGTGTAAGTGTGAGTTGATAAGTTTGGCAATCCAACAAGAGAAGCTGTAGAGAAAGTTCAGGCCAATCACATTTGTGTGAATGCTGGGTGATTGAGATGCCTGCAGACTCTCTTTAAATAATGCAGTGAATTATCTGAGACGGTGCCCGCTAGCATTCTCACAGCGTTTATTTAAATGAAGTTGGGTCAGGCTTGTCAACTACAGATTAGTCTCTGTTGTCCAATAACATGCTCACTGCTTGGGAAAAGAACAGTTCGACAACATGTTTCTCTCAAGCTCTCTGACCCTGCAGGGGAGTGGGAGGGATGAAGGGTGGAAGTGGGCTGTTGTTTCAAGCAGGTTGAGTTCATCTTCACTTCAGGAAACAAATGATTGCAGATGCGTGTTGAAGGGTTAGTAATGTCATCAGATCTTATCTCTCTTTCCCATCCTGAGATTAATTCTGCTAGCTACTGGACACACACACACACATACATTTTTCACACAAAAAAAATTTAATTACTTAATTTTTATACCAGACTTACAAATTAGGACGTCCCTAATGGGAGGTTTTTGGAGATTTTGTCAGGTTTTGGTACAAATTTGTCCCCAGAATAGTTAAGTAGGTTCACACACATAACTTGAGGTACTGGATTACTTTGAAATTGTATTTATTTAAATGAACATGGTAAATCAATTAAACAAGCTATTCCCCAGTGATATTCCTGTAATCTGTTGTTGTGTGGTTCAAGCACATCATATCATACAAAGAAATGTGTAAATGCATTTCCGTCTATTATGTTTTGTTTTTGAAGTTTAATATATTACTCAACTTGAAAACTGAAAATGTGGTGCATTTGATTGTTTCATATTTAAGTTTGCTTAAATTGGTCAAGATTCAATTTCAAATACCTAGATAATGCCCATGATTTATTTCCAATGCAAGAGCATTTCAAGATACCAGAGGTGTTGAGCCAAGATAAAAATGGCCTCCGCAATTGGAACAAGCTGGCCACAAATTGAGCTGTCTAAATCTCAAACATGCCATGATTAATCTGTTTGGTTAAAAAGGTTCAGATTTGCATGGCAGCAGAGACAGAGAGTGAGGAGGACAAAAGTGCTCTTAGATTTCTTCAGTGGGCCGTACAGAAGTGCAGAACTGTGATATAAGGAAATGGAAGATGAGGTGGGGGTCATTAACAGCCTTTTTGTCAGTTCTCTACAAGCTGTGTATACTTCTAGTCAGGTAGCAGGTGTTCCCAGAGGACTGATGTCCTAATTTTTATGACCCCTCGGTTTTGATAATGACCTTGATTTAAACTACAAGGGTGTTCTTCGGCATCTTGCACTGTTCTAAATAGGAGATGAATCAGTAGCACTTTAGCCTTGACTTAGACAACATGCACTGCCTCACTTCTAGACAGGGTCTCATCAGCACCCCCTGCCGAAGACCCTGAAGTTTGATCAATTTTGCCATTTAATTGATCTAATTATCTCATCTCATCTCTCTCGCAACAACATCTGTTCTTTACTAATATAGTCATGCATATGGCATCAAGAATATGATTTAGGGCCTTTTGTAACTTCCCAAGGAGATTGTGGCGCATTCTGAATAGCTCATTTCATCACGCAGTCAGCAACACGCCCATGTATTTGGATTGTTTTGCTCATCTATCACAGGAAAGGGAGTGGATTACACCTAATAAAGGTGCTGATGAAAGCTGAGACTCGGGTGCTGAAACAGGGTTGTGCTTCCTCAGCTGCGAGCGAGTCAGGCCATCTGGATCTGATCTGGATAAGGCTGCAGGACTCTCAGTAATCGCTAGAGTAACTCAGGTAAACTATCACAGATGTGAGATAATTGCAAGGAGCGGGCTTTCAAAACAACATCATTTGGGGGAGTCTCAAATCTTCTAGCCTCTGCAACATTGAAGCTTATTGGGAAGTGAGAGTGGAAAACATTTTCGTTGGTGCTCATTTTCTTGCACTTTTTTGGTTGAAACTTTTAGAGGCTTTGAAGGAAATTAAAATGTGTTCAGGTCTAAAACCTTGCTAAGACATCTTAAACAAGCCTGAGCTGGTCTGTTGGTTTTAGTTGTTTTAAGCTGGTCTTAAGTTGAGGGTTTTTTTCTGCAGCAGACTGTTCTTTATATAATTATTTAATTTTTAAGATTTTTCAAGATTTACTTGAAACGATGTTATATAATATAGTAGCATTACACTTTTGGGTGTGTGACATTATATATATATATATATATATATATATATATATATATATATATATATATATATATATATATAATTATTTATTTATTTTTAAATAAGTGATTAATTATTGTTATACAGTACATATTCATCTGTCCATCATTAATATATTGGATAAAATATTCACACTAAAAACTGATATTTTTTAAACATGATAAAGATCATAGTTTATTTTCATTAATCACAATATTACATTAAGTGAACATAGGGGTGAGTTTTAAATAATTTCACTACTTTGGAATATGCCATGTACTTTAGTTCTTCACTGTAACATTTTAAAACTATACAAAATTATTATTTTTATATTTTCCTGTCTTTTTCCCCCTTTCTATATTTTAAATGTTTCAAACAAAACATGTTTTCTTGGGAATGGTTGTGATTGTTCATTTTTAGATGTTTCCATCTGTTTGTTTTTCGTAAATCCCTTTATAACAAAAGCCAGTTCCCTAATAACAGAAGTGACATAATTTTTACTTTTTAAATGTTTTATCAACAAACTTCGGGAGGAGCACGTTCAGATAATTAATACAAGTGGAGAGCACTCAGCAATCAACGATAAGAGGTATATATAGATTCAGCAGTCTCACTTCAATCCATTGACAGTTTAGCAGCATCCCTCCACCACACCTTCTCCACACTTCTAGTCCTAACCACTTACATACGGAGGGAGTACTCTGGGTCCGAACTCCGAGCTCGGAGCCCTCCCCCCGGACAGTATGCCAAATACGCATTAAACTTTACCCCCTCTAATTGTATGTAAGTGTGAACTCGTGAACTTTCTTAACTCTCAATAACTGTATATTTCCACCCTGTCAGGCATCCTGTTTTTTCCCCCCTTTTATTCTAAGTAAAACGTTTAATTGCCTATATTTTTGAGTTTGCACTGTTATAAATACTTATAAATACTTCCTAAAAATGCTAAATAAATACATTCATTATTTATTTACCTAGAGAGTTTAAGAAAGTACTGGATAAATGTGCCAAACTTTGCATTAAAATCTAAAGCAAAATGCATACAATCTGAAACATCTGAAGTGTAATTTAGAATTTGTAGGATTTCAAGAATAATTTGTCCCAACTATATCAGTGCCAGGTCTGAATTATGAGCTCATTGAGTTGTGAGAACAAACAACTCGAGAATATTCCAGCTCTGATTAAATGAGTCAGGACAGGTAATGCAAGCAAGTCACACCTCGCTTCTTCTGCAACACTAATACAGTTTTGTTTTTAAATGTGCTTGTTATGAATATAAGGGCGAAATCATCTTGTGAATATCTTGCGTGCAGGGCACTATAACATTATATATGTATATGTTTGTATTTGACCTGAATAGCTTTCACAAAGCAATTAGACAGGAAGAATCTGGAGAAAGACCAGAGCCCGATCTAAACAGGTGCTTTAAAAATAGAAGCCATTTTGATGAAATTTGTTGCAATACAGCAATTACCGTCTCACCATCACATTATTATTTTTTTCAAATTCTCCCTAGAATTCTTCCTATCAGCGTGAGAGGGGTTTAGAGCATTTTCTCTGATCATGTTAAAGCAGACAGCATGTGACAGCAGGGGATGAAGATTCAATATGATCAGTGAGAAAACCAGTAGGGGAAACCAAGACAGTTGAATTCAACCCATGTGCGTTAGAGAATATTTTCTATAATTGTAAATAATTGGTTGCTTTGCAGAGAAGTGACACCGATGCCAAGTAATACCAGGCTACATGGTTGGATATTCTAACTAATTGGCTCTTTAAAACAGGCTAGGCATTTTTAAGGTCCTTAAATTGGTCCTCTTCCCTTCAGAGAGCAGTTTGAGTGCCAAAACTAATTAGACCATTGCTGATTGTTTAGAAACCCAGAGCACACTAAGGCAAACCAGACGTCAGAGAGAGGAGTGGAGCCAGGAGCTGACTTACAACAACTCAGCTGGGGAGGGAAGCAAAATGTTGCTTATTAGGTACGAACTTAGAAAACGATCCACTGCAAGGCCCGAAGAGCTGTTACAACATGTGCTGGGCAAGACTTAAAACCGAATACAACTCTTTAATGTGTGCGTATGTGCCCTGCGTAGCCTTGATTTCTCTCTCCTCTTGTCTAACTCTCTTGTTTTAGATCCAGGCTGAGTAAATGTGGCCTAACTCCGAAGAACAGTGATGATAAGTAGTTAGAGTGGTTACAGAAGCAAAGTATTTAGCTGTGTGTCTATGTATATGTGTTTACCTGGCATTCTCGCATTCATCCTGGGCTTTAACAGATCCTTGACCTCTGACCTCTTCTCTCATCAGGGATTGACGGTAGATTTTTCTCAATATGCGTTCTTGTCAGTACTTGTGCTCTTGTGGACTTGTGAAACATCATCAGTAGCTGCCCAAGTCATTTGTCATCAGTCGTCATCAGTCGCTGCCCAAGTCATTTAGAATTTAGAATTTGTTCCAATTCAAAAGTTCACATCTAGCCAAGGACAGTTTTCAAAGCTCAAATCTGTGGTTTATTTATAAAGAGTGCCTATTTGAAAAGTTGCTCCTCCTTTTTCAGGGTTTGTGAAATCCAGTCGATCACTGGGCTCTCAGTGCTCATGTACCCCGCCAGCCTTACCTCGGCTAGACCTTCTGAATATTTGCCACTGGCTCTGATGTCTCTATAATGGTTAGATATTGTATAGTTTGTCTTGTGTATGGGAAAATTTGGACTCATGAATCTATTATTTGTTCCTGGTCATATTGTTTTGACTGAGTGCAAAGTTAGACTCATAACTTTATATATTTATATATACCGTTCAACTACTAGAGCACTAACTTTGTATGTGTCACGGTTGGTTTTGGGTTTTCTTCTTCTTTGGGGTTTTACGGCAGCTTGAATCCAATTTGTTGCATTACTGCCACCTACTGAACTAAATTCCCTTTACACTATATTCTATTGTCCAATTCGGTTCCTTTTAAAAAAAACTACTAAATATTCCCAGCCTTTCTGTTTCTCTGCACATTCTAAAATACTTTTAACATTTATCTCTAGTCGTTCTAAACTCTGTAACTGGGTTATCATTTCTTGTCTTTCTTAATTAAAACCGTCTCATACTCCTGACACTGACTGCACATTCCTGTTGGGTGTTTTCCCATGGTTTTGGATTTTGTTTGTAATTCATACTCTTTAGTCTTGCTTCCTGTTTGTCATGTGCTTCCCTTGCTCCTCATGTATTTTGCAATCATGTGATCATGTCTTGTGCTTGCATTGTGTTATGTTCTGATTGGTTGTTTTGGTCATGTGTCCTTTTCTTATTGGTTCCTCTTCTTATGTGTCACGTTTTGATTGGTATTTTTTTTTTCATTGTGTTTTCATGTGTTTCTTGTTTGATGATTAGTCTTGTGTGTACATTTAGCCCTCATGTTTTATTGGTCTCTTGTCTAGTGCAAGGCAAGGCAAAGCAAGGGCTTATACTTGTATAATGGCTATTATTGTTCATTAAAACTGACATTTAACAAAAGGAGACAGGGTTGTGCTTTGTCGTATTTCATTGTATTATACATATACATACACTGAAGATAAGCAGAGCCTATGCACATATTGCCTGAACCACATTAACATGTTACATATTTTAAAAATGAAAACGAAAAGAGCCAGTATGGGGTTTTATTCCATAATTATTTTTATTTTGAATATGTGAAGATAAACATAGTAGCCAATGCGAGGTGAGTAATGTTAGCAAGTAGCTATTCCATTTGCTGAATTATCGGACTTTTATCCTCCCGTCCTCGTGAGTTTGTTCTCTTGAGTCGTACCAAGGAAGTAGGTCCGAAATTTGTGTTGAAATTGAGAAACGCCACTTGTCTCTGTTTCCATTTATTCCTGAAATTACCACACTTATTATTCACAGCCTGCTGCATTTGGAGTGAGGAAATTTTCCAGTGTTATTTTAACTAAATGTATTTCCCCTCACTAATTCTTCACAGATGCCATAGTAGGCAGTGCTCAGAACATTAATTCATTTTGAAAATTGCTCATCTTACATTTTGAGGCTGAAAACCTTTTGGGCAGCATTTTTTTGATTCCGTCATTCTTCCAGCTCCTATGGAAATCTGAATCTGCCTCAGAGTAAAAAATGTTTCACAGGCGCATTGTGAGTAAAAATTATGACAACTGCAAATGCATTTATCGTAATTTTGACTTAAAAAAAATTTGCAATGCAACTTTATTTTTCATAATATCAACTCATCATTACATGATAGTCATGAAATGATGAGTTGATATTATGAGAAATAATGTTGCATTGCAAATTTGTTGCAATAATGAGATATAAAGTCACAATTGACCCTTCGCAGGGAGCTTGATTGACATGTGATCTGACCAATCATACTTCGCCATCCGCCATTTTGTCGGACAAAGCAGTCAGGAGAGTTAGTAAATTAACATGGGAGAATTTGAACTTGTGTACTGACGTCTTTCCGCTGTTAAAACAACATTCCTTCTTATGTTCATTCATGTTTATTTCATGGTATAAATGAACTAGAAGGAAGAGATCGGTTCACGAGCAGCTTTAACTGATGCTCTATAGCGATCTGACAGACACATTAAAGAGCCACAAAACGGTATTTATTGTTGAAATTTCTTTAAAAAAATTACCAAATTTGAAATGTGAGACTTTAATACGTTTAATATCAAAAGTAACCGAAAACTAACCTGGTCTGTCCTGTACTGTCAGCGTGTTGTCAGTGTCCTCTCTGCTTCACGAAGTATTTCTCCCTGATTTAGAACATGGTGTGGCATGAGAGCTGCGTAGCTTCTCGGGCATAGCGACAGTAACTAAGGGGGCGGGTCTTTGCGTATGGTCAATTATGACAAATACAGTAAAAATTACAAGTAGTTATATGGTTAGATATGAAGTAACATTGCCATACAAAGTTGATGTTGTAATGCATAAATTCACAATTATGAGATAAAAAGTCAGAATTAGGGGTAGTAAAGTGGCTATTGTGATGAAAAATTACAGTAGTTTTATTGCGAGTCAAATTATGATATTTGAAGTCACATTTTGAGACGCATTTGCTATTGTGAGATATAAAGTCGTAATTGCAAGGTTTAAAGGAAGAATTCAAAGGAAGATCTTCACAATTGAGAGATGATAAAAGCAATTAAAAGAAATAAAATCGCAATTAAGAGAGTTTGTTTCTCATAATTTATATTTTATTTTGCATAATTAACTTGCAATAAAACTTGCAAATGCGAGAATGTAATGCAATTACCTTTCTTATATTTTTAGTCAGAGGTGGAAACAAGCTTTCATAAATATCAGCACCAAATCCAAAATCAGCATTACTAGAATGAATGGAATGGAAATTCATGCTGGCATAAAGCCGGTCTTTTCAGCAGGGCGCACAAAAACGATTTGCCTTCATATGTGTGTTGCCATTTCTGCCTGGGCCCAAAACGTGAATTATACCATGCCCACAACATAATCCAATTTTCTGGTATACAGACGGCCGGGAGGTTCCGGTTTGGTGCGTTGTGGTACAGCCAAACCCGCACGTAACATTGTAAGGATTATTCTCAGGTGGAGGAAGAGAGAGAGAAGGATCAAGGGAGAGAACAAGCCAGTGTCCTAGTAGCCTCATTCTCCCTACTAGTAGAGCATGTCCCAACTGTTGTCAATTTATCAATGTAACGTGCACTAGTGGGCACAGTTTGAGCCTCCATTAGGGCAGGTGCCTCCATCCATCTTCGCCTCACTCTCTTACTCTACCTTGTCAGGGGAAACTAAATGGGGCTTTTGAAGAAATGTAAACAACCCTCAGTGGACGATCATTGCGTCCAGCCCTCAGCAGATGGGAGAAGTTCTGTTTGGTTGTGTCAGACTGCTGATGAAAGGATCTTTGGAGCCTACGGATATCTTTTGTCCTGTCAAACCATTTTACTTGGTGGGAATGATGTCATTTGTTTGCTACTTTGTATTTATATTTGAAGTATATAATGACTTATTTTATTTGCTTTGAAAGCCTTGTGAGTAAGTTGTAAGTTTGTGAGTAAGTTTCTACAGTAAGTTGCTTTTCCTGTGGTGTCTTCATACATGTAGTTGTGACATGCGCATTTAGTCACTTTGTCCTCAGATGTCAAGACTGTTAGCAGGAGGGCATAGCAGTGTTCAAGGAAGACTGAATCTACATTTCACATAGGGATGTGGAAAATCTTGTCCTTATATTCCTTATTATTAAGTTTCTTCTGAGGATTTTTACCCTTAGGCTTCTCTCTATTCATTCTGCTACACTCAAAGCTGTGCAGTCAGGGGTAAATATAACAAGCTTTTAATTAAAACAGAAAGAACTTAAACTAGGGTGAGGTAGATTAATTCAAATCTCTTGGATGACAATGATTAGACTCGTCACCAATGCTGGACATTGTCAGGAAAATGAACCACAAGTTTTGTTTTTATTTCGCTCTCCAAATTGACCCTTGTAGCAATGATGGGGGACGCGGTGAAGGAAACGGACGGCTGTTTTGTTCGACAATCCAGCACGGTCCAGCTCGCTAACTGCATGTGCGTCAACAGCCTGGAGAGAGAAAGTTGAGCTAATGATGATTTGAAGATCATCTCACACAAATCAAACACTGAAGGCGTCATCTCTCCCATGTCACTGAGCATGTCCTGGTTATTTCTATTTTTATATCATTCAGGCCTGGTTGATATGTTTTTGTCTTCTTGTATTGGGTTCAGAGACGGTTTCAGTTCAGAATTTAGTTTCAGTATCGATTCTGATTTCATTTTGATTCCAACCAGTGGCTTGCATTCAGACCTGCCTCCATTCAGTCAACCAACTGACAGAACCAAGTTCCCACAGTATTATTTTTTTTTTTCTTTTCAATAATCTGATTCATTCAAAAGTACATCACAATAAGGAAGGAAAGATCTGTTGCTACTTCATTGCAACTTTAATGGTTACATTAATTATCATTTTAGTAATTGTAAAGAATAAATATTTAAAAGAAAAATTATTTCCATTGCCAAGAGTTGAGGTAATTTCATTAATAAACACATTATTTTAAATTGTGTGCTTATGCTTTTTAATGACTTTTCATATCCTTTTCCATGGCCAAACATACCATCCAATAATTGGATAGTTAAATGTTTCCACCATTTATGTTTAGTATTGTTGTTTAATATGTAATTCAATATATTTTAAATAACTTTTTATATTACTGACAAAACTATAATCATATGCATCTTTAACAAGTCTTTACAACTACACTGATTTAACCCTTTCAGATGTTTTTAAGCTGCACGTGTTGGAGTCATTAAAATAACTCATGAGTCATTCATCATTGGGAGTTGGCCCTGTCCCAAATGGCACACTTTCATGTGCACTTGTGGTCTTGTGGACTTACAATGGATGGCTTGTGCGTTCGTCCGTCAAGTCCACAAGACCGTAGGTTGGCCCATAGCTATTTTAGGTTTTAGAAGGGTGCTCGCGAGCTCCCCCTTTGCTGCCGATATGTACCCTCGATGTGCACTTTTGCCGAGCCTGCACCGAGGTGTGAAAGCAATCCGGACCAACAAACCAATTGGTATTATAATTCATAACAGGAAATATGCTATATAACAGTAGGGTTTCATTCTATGAACAAGCACATTAGTTATCTCAGTTGAAAAAAAAAAGCACCTCTTCATCTTAAAATGTTGTGTAATTAATGGACTTTATGCCTGAACTTTAGCCAGCTCCTTTGTTTCCTGTCTGCCATTATTGGACAAACTGATTAATCCAGGTGTGCCGGACCAACAACAATAATCAGACACACCTGGATTAATCAGTTTGTCCAATAATGGCAGCCATGAAACAAAGGAGCTGGCTAAAGTTGAGGAAGTAGTGCAGCTGTGCATAAAGTCCATTGCACTTCTCTGTGCGAGAATGCTGTCCTGATGAAGCCTTTACTCCTGCTGTAGCTGTGTTATAACATTCGTATGGTGTTTGCCTATCTTGAAACAGTAAACCTCTAGACAGCATTGGGAGATCCAGAGAGAGCGCATTTGAATTTGCTGCAGTATTAATACGAATGTAGTATATTATTTAAAAGCGGGAATTACGGCTACATTCGTAGAGTGTTTGCGTGTGTTGATACAGAACAAATAAAGTCACAATAAGCTCATGGAGCGAACAGCGAACTTGTCAATCATCTTGATGGAGAGGAAACTCTGACCAATAAAAGGACAGTTGTACTCACATGAGACTTGCATAAACACATTTGGTTTATTGTGATGGTCCTCCAACAGACACTCTACTGACTATAAGTAACTTTGCAACTACATGTCAACTTATTCTAACCCTAACCCTACCAGTCTACTAATACTCTACTAACACTCTAATGAGATTTAGTAGACATGTAGGTGCAATTTTACTTATAGACAACATAATGTGTTAAAGGGACCATCAAAATAAAGTGAAACCACACATTTTGGTACGCTTTGAAAGGTTGCCTTGTGAAAGCGAACCAAACTAAGAATAAAATGCAACATTGTATCAAATTAAGTCCCTGTTTCAGAACAAAACAAACAATCTACAGGTGTGAAAATGCCCTAAGAGTTATTCATACTATAATTGGACTTCGCTGTTTGCTTTTGATTAAAAATATAAAAAATAATATGGCTCAGGAATCAGACTACAAGGTTGGCGCTGTAAAGCCATTGGCACTACACAAGTAGTGCAGGAAAGTCTGTCACAAGTATTTTATGAGTGTCTGTCTGCAGCGGACAGTGTGAGAACTGTCAACAGAACCGTTCCTGTATTTTATTTTATTTTAATGAACAGGTTCTTAACCCTATTAAATATAAATAATAAAATTAATAGGGAGTGAAAGGATTTGAACTTTGTTTGCTTAACTATTTTAATGCCCTATTCTTGTTCTCCCCAATCTTGCATCGGGGAAGCTCTGACAGTGAAGATTGTTTCAGCTTTATAGCCTAAGAACATTCTGTGAGATGGAAATCTAATTATTCAGAACAAGGCCATCGACTAATGAATTTATCAAGATTCTGAAAGTAAGTTTATGTCTGTCTCCTGATATTCATGTACATGTTCTCTGTAGTCAGCTTCCATTGAATTGGAGGACCGTAGCAACCATGCAAATCAGTGCAGTTTAATGCCAGTTTATCTTCAAGAAGTTTCATGAAGTTTCTTCATGTTGGAGTTTGATTGATTAAAAGTGATTTTGATAAGCATACAGGTATATCTGCATGGGCAAACAGGAACGACGCACTTGCTGCTTCGCTGGGCAATGATGTGCAGTGATTGATGCACCCTACACGCTGTAATTGGCAACAGGTGCAATTACAATAGTCATTTAAAAGATTCTGGAGTTATTCTCGCTGTTTTGCAAACAGGGCACGCAAATAATGACATAATGAATTAATGACATTAACCTCTCCAAACTGCTATGCCTGTCAAACAGCTAATTTCACAAGTTCTTGTTTGCCTGGTGATGCTTATTCACAGAGATGTTTTTAGCATAGGTTTGCTATGAAAATTATGCTTCCAAAATAGTTTCAGAGGTTCATCAAGTCGTAACAGGGTGAAAGACACTTCTGCCTTCGCTTTGCTTTCCCTATATCTGCTATACACTATAAGTTTGCCAGATTGGGTCGCGTTTCATAGTTCGAATGAGACATAAGAATACTACAAATTTGGCTTACTTTACGTCAAGCGTTACAGTAGTCATTATTTTGTTTTTCTTCGTTTCTGGTGTCGCAATACATCATACTTTCATGAAATCATGCAACATACTCTACCTTGTATGTGGACATCGTTCATTCCAAAGCCGGTGCTGGATAAACAGCGTGCGACAGTAGGCTGCGTTAGGCTAAATTATTTACGACAGCGGTAATGGACAATTCCGCTTCCAACCTGTAGGGCGACCGAAGAGGAAAAGTTATTTAGTGTTGCTTTAACTGTAAATTGATCCTTCGCTAAGACCCGCCCTCCTTAGTTACTGTTTCTAAGCCTGACAAGCTTTCGCACCTGCCACGTCTATGTATGCACCAGTGTCAGACATTCCTGAGGAGATAATTAGTCTTGTTTGGCGAACAAGTGAAATATATGAGAGAGCAATCAAAAGGGACTGCAGTATGCATTCGAGGGATATATCCACGACATAATATGCAACCGAGAATAATTTCATCAAAATTGAAGCTAAAGCCTATAGGTCCCACCGCAAGCAACAGCCGCCTGATACGCTGACCATTCAAATGGGAAACACACAAATTGAGGAACAGCTATGTTCATGCACAGCAGGGTAAGTGAAATGTGAAAATAATCGTATAATTATAAATCAAACAACATATCCATAAATCTTGTGGAATAACACTAACACCAGGAGAGCCGCGATCGGATTGGGGTAAAGTTACTCAGTGTTAGGCCGTCGATTAACAAAATGCTGAAATATATTTTAAAGTATGTCAGTGAGCCTCTGTCTTGCCTTTAATTGTCTTATTTTATGTTAAAATATATGCATTATGAACAAAGAACCGTCATTATTTCCAATCAATCGTTTTTTTTTTTTTTACATTTAGTTGTGAATGGGGCGTCCCACACTGCTTGATCCACGCCCAGCATTTCTCCCCTTGGGTTTAAGGTTTTTGGGAAGGAAAGAAAACACACCCACCCATCCAAACGTTTAGGATACTGAGTATCAGATTTGCACAACGCTTCGACATGTTTCTCTCGCTCGAAAGCTTGCCAGACCTCCCACGTTACGGTTGCTATGCCACGATTGGCCTGTGGCGGTTTTCGGGCGTGGCTTAGCGAAGGGTCAATTTATTGATGAATCTGTGAAGTAAGATCGTGATTTTAACGGTAAAAGACTGTAAAAATGCTACAGTGAAAAACTGTTAATTGGTTAACAGAAAGTTTCCTTACTATGTACGGTAAATAACTGATAGATCTAATAGTACATTTAATGTAATTTTACTGTAAAATACCGTTAAATTTACAGTTTTTGAAAGTGAAAAAGAACAACTCATTGTATAATTTACAGTGAAAAAACGTAAATTGGCATTCCCACAATTCCCTGCGTGACACTTCATATTTGGTGTATTTTTGTTGAAATAAGTTTCTTCATAGTTTTCTTCGTTTTTTTTCTAATCAGTTATGTACATTAGGGTTTTATGTTACATTTAATGTTGTTAAATGAATGATTATTGCATTTTTTATTTTCATGCGTGTTACCATGATGGTGTTTCCTGTTTGTGTAAATTATACTATGCTGCTTCTATATATTAGTATACTTTATTGTGGAAGAGCTGCTTGTGATGAGCATTTGATTGATCATGTGACTCTCATCACTGCTGTGAAGTTGGTTGTCAGTGTATTACAATGGTACAAAACAGATATTAATACTTCAATTGGTCGGTAATTTAACATTATATCAGATAATGAAATACGGTTTATTATTATTTAAGTCTATAAAACCTAAAATGTTGCTACCGTATTTTATACAGTAAATTTATGGCATCCACAGCTGCCAGTATTTTACCGTACATTTAACAGATTATTTTTTACAGTGTGCCCATACTGCTCATTTGCATAGCAGAACACACTCAGTGCTATACTGGGGAAATTATTCGGATGACACAAGACTTTGAGGTTACATAGACAATATAATGAAGATTCTGTCATACCTTCTAATCATCTTAATACTCCATGTCTTTATCCAACCTTTTTTTCCCCTGAATATTCATTATTTCAATATCATCTTGCTTAATAATTCATGAGACCCAAATGCAAGTCAATTAGGTACTGCTGATTATGACATTGATAATAGCACTTTTATTGGATAATTTATGGAAATATGAAAGGTAAGGTGGGTCAGGGATTATGACGATATTTTTCGCTCGACTAATCCGTTTAACCTGAGTTCACTTTACAAAGCCTTTAAAAAGTGAGTCACAACTCATCTGAACTTCAATAAAATAAAATAAAAACTGGTAAAACCGCTCCAGCTTTCGGTGGTGAGGTGTCCACTTTGAGATTTAGCCACATGAATATAGGTGAAAGTTTGTGGTCGGTATAAGATATTTTAAATACCTCTCATCCTCACCAATGCTTTATTTGATCAAAACAGTAAAAACTGTAATATTGTGAAATAGTATTACTGCTCAAGATTAATTTCTTATTATTATAAATGTTGACAACAGTGGTGCTTAATTTATATGGAAACGTGATTTTTTTTTCTCTCTTTCTATGATCAATATAGAGGTTAAAAAAACATTAATTTTAAATATAAATATTTTGTAACAGTGTCCTTACTTTTACTTTTGACCAAATGCATAATTGCTGAATAAAAGTATTTATTTATTTATTATCGTCTGACCTAACAGATGGCATACTTCATTTTACTCTACGTCAGATGATCCAAAAAAAGATCATGTACTGCATTTCGGGAGTTTCTGACGTTAATGCGCCAGTATTTGCCCGTCTACAGCGAAAACACAGCTTTATCTTTGATATACTAATAAGAGAATGGATGTTGCTTTAGCCAGCGTTCCTTTTCAGCACAGTGCTTTGAGATAAACTACATAAAGCTTGATGCACTCTAATGTGCGTATTCTGTAAATTAGCCTAATTTGGTCAAGCCCTGAAAAAAGGAAAGACTTGAAAGCTGTCATACTCATTTTAATCCAGATACATTTTATCTTCTCATTTAAATAATTTGCTCTGAAGTGAACTTGATTCAATATGAAAGTAATTACTATCTATTATATTCAAACAAGATGTTGTAAACCTTTGGTCATGCTAATCAAATCTTCTTTTATTCCAAATTAAGATTCTAGTTTTCTCGCCGTTCCCTCCTTTTCACATTTGATGCTTATTATCTAATTTTCTTTTTGAGGCCTTGATTACACTTCGCCTGAAAATGGACAGTAATTACTGCCCCACTGCTTACAAAAGGTCTGCGGCAGAAAGAGGCCAAAATCATTTTTATTCAAGGAACAACAAAGCAGGCAAATGAATCTCTTTCTACCGTGTCTCGTTTCTGTGCTCCCAACACACATCTATCCTCTGGATTAAACCCTCGTACCCTTTCCCTTCCGCCGTGAATCATACATGCTCTATTCAGAGACATAATACGCACAACAAGCATAAAACAGAATTCAGAGGACGCCTCGTGCTTTGAACAGGTTGGCCTGGAGCTCTGTTACCGGAGTCACTTTGATGTGGATCTTAGCTCATGAAAGACGGGTCCACTCTGGCCTGCAGGTACTTGCTGATATTTACACATTTTAATCGCACGCTCGCCTGCTCCGCCAGGTGCGTGTCAAGCGCAAACCGCCCCGTTTAGTTTATCATTTCCAGGATGAGGAGTCTCCTAACTCGCTGCGACAGAACGGTGTGAAACGATTTTTTGCTCCAAAAAGGAGATTTCATTATCGCCGCGACACACCCTTCTCCCCCTCCGGTGCGCGTTTGTGCGAGCTCGAAAAAGACGAGCTGTAGGGGCTTTGTGGGGGGAAATCTGAAACGGTTTGTTGGTTTAATGCTTTATTAAAGCCAAAGATGGCAGAACCTGATTACCATCAGCTTTAGAGAAGCAAAAGGTTAATGATGCCCTTTTTCTGATATAGTGAGAGTAAGGTGGGACAGGAAGTAGAGGTAGAGAGCATCTATTTGCTACTGATAAGATTGCTGCTCACCTCGTACCACACCCAAAGCAACCTGAAGTGGTTTGTTTGCCTCTGTCATTGGTAACGTCGAGCAGGTGAGGGACTACTTTTCTCTGGTGTATGAAATGGACGCTTGTTTATGTCAGATGAAACTGGCTCCTTCTCTGAATTACTCAGATAAATCAAAAAGACAACAGAGGATTACAAAACAGGAACATGAGCTCGCTAAGGTGCCTCACCTAAGAACAGTCCAACTTGAATCCATGTATATTATTGTAATGCCAATTTTGATTTAACGAACTTGAAATGCCCCCACAGTTCTAAGAAACTAAATGTGGTTCTTGGGTCAATCCATGGATTTTAAAAGGCATAGTTTACCCAAAAATGAAGATTCTGTCATCATTTACTCACTCTCAGGTTGTTCTAAACCTGTATGAATTTATTTCTTCTGCTGGACACAAAAGAAGATATTTTGAAGAATATGGGTAACCAAACAGTTCATGGGCCCCATTGACTTCCATAGTATGAAAGAAAAAAAAAACTGTTCAACTCTTTAGTGACTGACATTCTTCAAAATATCTTATTTTGTGTTTAGCAGAATAATTAATACTTGTTTGGAACAACTTGGGTATACAGTATGTATGCAGATAAAGGACCCCCAAGTTGCCCCAAACCCATATTAATTTATTTCTTCTGCTGAACACAGAAGATATATTGAAGAATATGATATATTTTGAGGTATATATATATTTCTGTTTATTCAGAAATTATGCATTAAACTGATCAAACATTACTGTTAATACTTGCGTCTCATTTGTTAACATTATTTAACGTATTAACTAACCATGATCTACTGTACACATTTGTAACTGTATTTGTTCATCTTTGTTAATGTTAGTTTATACAAGTATAGCTGTTCATTGATTTTTCATGTTACTTCACAGTGCATTAACTAATGTTAACAAATACAACTATTTTTTTAAATAATGTATTACTAAACGTTGAAATTAACATTAACAAAGATTAATAAATGCTGTAGAAGTGCAGTCCATTATTAGTTAATATTAACTAATGAAATCTTATTAAGTGTTACCAATATTTTTTTAAATAAATGCTGTTCTTTTGAACTTTCTTTTCATCAATGAATACTGAAACAAAGTAACTTTTCGGCATGTTATGTAGCTTTAAATCTTATGATGGATGTAATGATGTAATGCACAAAAGTGAAATGCATTGACAATTGAAAGGGCTTAGTTGAAGTTGTGTTTGAAATACACGAGGAGAACAACCATAGCTGTTTTCAAATACGATGAGATTTGACTGGTAAAGAAAGCAATTGTTAATAAAAATAAAGTTTCGTGTTCAGATATGCTTGACAATGTCACAAAGCCTGGTTCCAATGACAAAAAGTATATTTTTCCATATTATACAACAGCAAGTTGGAGGTGTGCTGAAGCTTCTGAAACATATTAAGCACACTAGGCAGTCAGCATGCTGCGAGCACATGCTGCTCCTATAATCTACCAAGAATTTGTTTTGGTCATATTACATTGTGTATTTACTCATTTTGTCTGGCTGCATTGTGAAATCTGTGGACACTTTTGCATTATACCAAGCACTATTTAATTTATGGCCATAGTAGACGACACACCACAGTGTGGCCTCACCTGACTATCATATTAACTCCAGCCACACTTTCCCAGTTTGAGTCATATTACAGTCGGAAGGAGGGAAGAGACGAATAGGGTATCAAGCTAGAAACACCGAGCATATTACTCTCTTATCCCTCACCCTCGGAATACAAAGGCTTTACCTCATGTGCTATCGCAAAGAAAACAGCTTAGCAGCGGGGCATTTGTTTTCCATTCAGCTAGAGGCACTTTGTCTTTCCAATCGTTACCTGTCTTGGAATCAGTTCCTCCATTAAAGCCGGACTAAAGAGGGGAGGTGCTGTCTGGGGCTAAATTGCAATTAGCGGTCCGGCGAGTGAGTCTGCCACCGGTTAACTTGGGATATTGGAGTGCAAGGGCCCAGTAATCAGCCTTCGGTCATGTAGAACAATGCATAAAATTAAATTGACATTAATGAATAATTGTGTAATGAAAATGGAGGAGGCGAGCTAATTGCATGTTACAGTGAGTGTAATGCCCAGATAACCTTGTGTCTAATGCTATTCTTAGGGGCCGAGAGCCGGAGCTGCTCGCCAGGGCCTCTCTCGGCGGGAAGTCATTAGAGCAGAGGCGAGGAGATAATGCCGTGGAAAGAGAGAGAGAGAGAGAGAGCGGGCGAAAGTGGAGTGGCAACAATCGACGAGTATCTTCGCTTGTGCGTGCATGTTCTCAGTGGGCTTGACTGAAGTCATTTGTATACGGTCTGAGTGGAATTAAAGGTCAGCAAGTGGAGCTAAGCACTGGTGGTGCCAGAAGAACCTGAAGAAATTTCAGCACTTCATGAGAGGGTGAACTTTAGCTAGCAGAACTCAACTAACGCTAACCTTAACTACAGACTACAGTTCTGCACGGATTGTGTATTTTTTGTGGGCTAAAACCTAGAAATGATTGGATTTTTTAAAATGGGTTTTTGCTTAAATGCCTGAAATACACAAGCTCAAGATATTTTCAAGTTTTATTCTATGACATAAATATATATCAGCAACACCTTTTTTAAAGCTGTTACTTGTCTTTAAAAATGTGGATGTAAACTATTAAGTGAACTACTAAATGGGATTACAGAGGCTGTTGAGGACATTAAACGTCATCACACAGCACAGGTAAACTCATCTACTCACTAGTCACGCTATTAGAGCCTATTGTAACTCAAACCTTCAGGGAAAATGTTTTTAATGTTTTGGGTTTTTTAATAAATACTGAAAGAGTTATCGGAAGCTTAATCATGCGATGATGGTCGGTGTAGTTTGTTAATAGTCTAATGACTGCCTCTGAAAATATGCCCTATGAGGCAATGGCTTTGCAGGCAGTGCTTGTGCTCAAAGGTATCTGATGAAAGTGATTCCGGACATGATTCTGAGGCATCTTAACGGTTTAATGATCTGCAACAAAACAGAGAGAGCTTAAGTGATGCTATGCAAATATGAAATAAATAAAATACAAATGTATCGCTAAATGACATCAAAACTGGAAAAAGTTGGTCAAATTGTACAAGTACACTCAAACTGAACACCAACAGCAATTTGTTTGAGATCAACTGTCACGGAATGGAACGCACAGGATTGTGGGATATCAAAGGCTGCCAAGGATACATCTAAGCTGCCAAAAATCGTTTAGATATCTATATAGACAGGATGTGGTACAATCATTGGATTCGGACGTGCTTTTTTGCCTTTCCACCTCCGTATCATGACAGCGGAGGCAGCATTTTTCAGCTTTTGGATGCAGCCTGCGTTTGTTTTTTGCGTTTGATTTTTACCTCTGCCAATTGTATTTAGGCTTCAAAATTTCACACGATTATCATGATGAGCAAAATATGTAAGAATCAAAAACTTTTGTTGGTTACAGAGCTTATTTCCTGCAATAATCCAAAAGCCAATGAAAAAAAAAAATCCTATTGGGTTTTTGCCGAGGGAACCAGGGTGATGGTAACTTCCGGACTGGCCTACAAATATATCCCTGCTGCTCACTCTAGGGGGTGTGAAGTGAAGCCAACATCTGTTGCAATGACAAAATTATTTGTATTCAGATAAAACCAATGTAGGCAGGGCTTAAACCGTATATATATATACATATATATACATATATATATATATATATATATATATATATATATATATATATATATATATATATATATATATATATATATATATATATATATATTAGGATTGAAGTGAAGTTTTATATATAGGTTTGAAGTTTATATATATATATATATGTGTGCATGTGTTTTTATATAAAAACATCCTACTACATTCAGCTGAGAAATGACTTGCATACTTCACTTCAATCCTAATTAATTTCAACTAAACAAGTTATATCATCAAGATCTGACTGCATATTTACTGTAAATATGAAATATAACCTGCTTCTCAGCAGTGAACATTACACATCTCAACAGATGATTCAAGTGCATGGCTCTTCTATCGCACAGAGCATTTAACTCAAGTGCCATCCACTTAAAGTTACATGGGCTCGAATTACATGTAGAGGTTATTCAGCCCTGTTGATATTTCAAATCAATTACTCGCTCTGTCAGTTAGTCCATTACTCATATTATAAGGGCTGTCACAGCATGTGTGAGCTTTTGAGTGTGAGGGTGAATATACAAACTTTCTAAACCGTTGTGGGGCAACAGTGATTTCCCATGAGTCTTTGTTAATTGAAAAAAAATGAGAACGAGAAGTTCAGCTGTAATTGTTCACAGACACTTTAGGGATAAAAGATGGCATGGACCAGAGTTTTTGCAGCACAGATTGTCAGTCATTATGCGCAGGAATCTAAAGAAACATCTTAATTAGCTTTTACATTAAGCATACATTAGCTTTGTATGGAAACAAGAAATGGCCAAAACATTTGGAAGTATTTCAGAGCTTGATTCTGATTGGTCAATCACACTGAACAAATATTTTTGTATCCACCTTATTTTTAAAGTAAGAGCAGGTGCGGCCATTTGTAACTTGAATGTGTGAGGCTTCCGTTGTCATTCGCTTCGAGTTATTTTAGCTATACAAAAGCAATCCGTTATTCTGCCTGATATTGCAAAGTTGTATGTGTTTTTCATGTATTATCGTGATCAGTAACACGTTGTTTTGGAGCGCAAATCGTTTTACTGTTTACTTCACTTTATAATTCTTCTAGTCATTTACCTTGTGGCTAATGAATCGGAAGTCGCGCACATTAACAGAAAATAGCTTTCACATTGCAAAATAAGATGGTTAATGACCGCTAAATTGTAGACTTGACTGTTGTGCAACCAATGGTAATGGTAACCAATTTCCTCCCCTCTGCAAGTTTTATGTCTCTTGTATAGTATGTGGTCTCTTTATGCTCACACAATAAACACAATATTCGATATTTCATATCCATGTGATAAGAGTACAGTCAGCAGTCAATTGTCACGGAATTAATGAACACTTTGCTTTGGTGCCTTGATCACTGTGTTGGATTTTATTTTTGCAATAATGTCAGCATTATAATATGATATAATGTAATATTTTAATGCTTCTCATTCTTCTCAATTATCCTTCTCAATTGTTGTCACTCTGATGTCATTGTTTTTTTCTGTTGCACCGCATATGTGAAGCGAAACATAGCTTGACCACTTCCTGAGGTGCTATAAGTTTGAATTACTTTTGTGTCATTATTTGTTTCTATAATGGAAAATACTCTTGTCGAAATGCTAAACATACTGAAAAACAAAACAAAACAATGATTCCTGACTATGGTGGTTTGCTGGGTCTTGCTCATGTCTAAAAGCCAGTGTAGTTAGTATCTGTCTTGACTTCCTACTTCCTGCTGGAGGGCTGTCTTTTTGAATGCAGCATGCTCCGTTTCATCTTCCTCCATTAATGTGCTCTTGATCTAGCTAAACAAAGGGCTTCACAGCCAGGACGATGCGGCTAATGCACTGCACGGGGTCAGTGTGACCATTACAGAGGCATGGTGACCACCAATGACTGAAAAGAGGAGGCTCATCTGAGAGACAGTTCAGTGTGGTAGGGGCTGGTTCCCCTCACATTAACGAGAATGTATTAGTTTTGTGGAAGGTAACGTTTGCTCATTAGCGTTGGCTGTAGGTGAAACACTAGGCCTGTCCTTGGAGTAATTAGGCAGACAAATGAATTATGCTAAGGCTTTTTCACACCTGCTCTGACTGCAAAGCAGTGTTTTCCTTTCATTCCGCAACATTACGTGCAGCAAAAGCCTGTCACAGGCCTAAATCAACACTGCCCATAGTCTCTCTTTTTTTACATTTTTTCTTTTCAGATTTTTTTTTTTTACATTTTGAAAAGACCTGTGTCATGTTTTAAAATGCTTTCTAATTTAATTCTATCAGCCAACATTTTTTTCTGCAGTGGAAAAATTTCTCCCTGGTGATCCGTATTGTTTGTTAGCGTTTCAAGATCTCATAAAATTGCTTGACGAGCACACTTTTCTTTCTTATGCTGATTTGTATTTGTAAAATCATAATCCAAGAGGGAAAATATAAGAACATTTATTTACAGTAACATGTTAAAATAACAAACGTTAATGCATTATCATATTAGTGTATGTAGAAAATAACACTAACCTATAGATTTCGTAAAAGCATGGTACCTATGCATTAACTAATGTTATTAAATTGAATTATATTGTAAAATGTTACCAACATTTAAAATGTGTATATCTGCTAAAAGTGTAGCTACCAAACGTTTAGCCACAAAACGTGATTTCACGGGACTCTTTAAAAGTGAGCGTTGTACACACTCCTTGTGTGATGCAAATCCAACAGGCTCGTAACCTATTGTGTAATTCAGATGGGAACTGAAAGATTTAACTCTGTCCCGCTGGTCTGGTTTAAGTTGTAAGCTTCAGCTGTTATGCGCTCATCATATAAGGCTTGATCAAATTGGTGGGCTGCTCTGAGAGAGAGGATTACAGCGACTGGAGGAGGGAAGATGGAGGCACTATTTTGATAGGAGTCATGGTGCAGCCGCTTTGACATTTGGCCTGAATGATTTGAGGAAATAAATTTGGGCAGAAACGATATGGGAATTGAGATAAGGTTAGGATTTCTATTAGAACTTTGAATCAGACTTGATCATATGAGCAAAGTCACTGGCCTGAACACTTTATTAGCATTTGAAGTAGGAAAGGAAAAACACTCTCCTGTGGGTGGCACAAAATGACATCCGACAATAAAAGAGAAGGCTGACGACAAGATACGAATGCTCAAAATGCCAAAATTCCACCTCCAAATCTCCTCTGCCTTGCTCCTTGTCCAGTCAAACTTCTGTCTGATGTTCCTTCATTGGGTAGCGCTGGGTTATCTGACAGATACATCATAGAGCCTCGCAGAGGTGTGTGGACCGACTGCCTGCTGCTTCCCTTGTTGTTTTTAATGGGGTCTTCACAGCAGGCAGCCACAGAACCATTTGTGTTTCACCAGTCCCCTTTACTTCCCTTTATCCCACCCCCTCTCTCCCTCAAGAATCCTCTTTGGCGTTCCCATTCTTTGCCTCGCTCTTTACTTGGCACTTCAGTTCACGGTCTGTTTTTTCAGACAGGCATCTTTGAATTCTTCTTCAACAGAATGTAATATCAAACACATTCCATTAAAGACACTACGAAATCTACATTATGTGGCTTTTAGTCCATGTGTGTTAGCTTTGAGGCTAATCTGTAGCCTATGTTAGCGTTCTCATAAATGCTGACTAAATTAACTTTCAGTGGATGTAGGTAATCTAAATTTGCAGAGTTACTCATAAATATTGGCAACATATGTTCCACTACACAGTAAGAACAAAAATCGGTCTTGGCCGAAAATTAACTTTACTAAAGTTAAAATAGCTTTTCTTCAATTCTAAAAACACAATGCATATTTTCAAAATATGGGTAAAACGCCTGCAAAAAAATCACTATGGAAAATTAGCATGGTTAGGTACATTGAGCCGTATTTTTTATCACAGACTTTTCTTGGTGTACACAGATTTTTTTTTTGTCCAATCAAATGGTCTCTACAATGATAATGTCCCTCCCCTAATACTAATTTCAACTAACTAGCAAGTAGCTAATCATGGTTCATGGCTATGACGTAAATCCTAAAAATGCTTGAAGGTCTGACTGGTTGAAATGTTGAGCTGTTTTACTGAAATTCAATCTGACATCTTATCTTTTTTTCTGCAAATTCTAGGATTTGGATGTGCAAATCCATTTTTATTTTTTTTAAGACATAAATCCTAAAATAAATAAATTATATGTTGATTTGTGCTGGCCAAATTATGAAACATTTTAACATAAAAGAAAACTACACTCGTCACTCTGCATTCATGGGGGTATCTCTTAAAAAGCTATAAAAAAAAAAAGTATTATATATATATATATATATATATATATATATATATATATATATATATATATATATATATATATATATATATATATATATATATATATATATATATATATTCTGCCATTTGCATGTTATTGTCTCTAACCCCAACACCTGTCTGAACTTTCTTTCTGTCCTCCTTTCTGTTCATCTGCTTTATTTGAACATGCTTCAGTAGAGGTCTGGAATGTTCTGGATGCTGGTGTGTGGAAAAGTTTATCTGTTTATGGGGTGGAAAATGTTACTCATGAAGATGGTAACCTCACACCTCACTCAAACATCTAGAGATGTTTCCTCGTTTACTCATTTTGTGTGGTCAGTACAGATTTCGAGAAGGAATTCTGCTGCCTTACCAACCAAGAAACAAACTTGCTGTGAATTTAGGAAAATGTAACCAATTCTAACTGAATAAATAGATAGAAAGAACTGGGCACCACAGGGTTGTGTGTTGTCACCACTCTTATTCTCCATATACCAATGAGCTACAAATTAAGAGTTATACATCGGGTCTGTTTAAGTATGCTTATGATATGGTTCTGGTGCAACTTTGTTCTAAAAAATAAAGTAATTAGTGAGCAAACTTATTTTAAAAATGGGGTTGTTCTTGAAGACTGATGCAAACTGAGGGCCTTGCACATAGATGTAAGGACAACAAAAAAGCTGATTTTCAATGTTAATTCTGGCGAACAACGTGTTTAGGGAAACTAAAATGATATGATCAGGTAGTTGAGATTGTGGAAAGATTGATGTATTTGGCAACTTAACTGGATACAAGGTTTAGTTTTTGTGAGAATATACACAATATCAAGATCAATTCAAAGGATGTTTTTTGTGGGTAAACTGAAGAGTTTTGATGTTAGTCAATCCGTTTTGGAAAATGTCACGTTGAGAGTATGTTATTGTGTAATATTACAGCCTGGTATGTTAACTTGGGAGAGATGAATAAGTTGCAGAGGATAATGCGAATGACAGGGGAAAAAATTATGCCAGCAAACACAGCTCAATCAATCAATCAATCAATCAATCAATCAATCAATCAATCAATCAATCAATCAATCAATCAAAGTGCATTACAAATAAATTCTAGTATTATTATTATAAGTCTGCAGTCTGTCCTTTTATAAATCATTATAATATGCTGATTTGGTGCTTAGTTAACATTTATTATTATTATCAATGTTAAATATAGTGCTGCTTTTATTTTTGTGGAATCCATGGTAGAAAGCTTAAAATAACATTTATTTAAACAATATAATACAATGTTACATAATGTAATATAAACTGTCACATTTGATCAATTGAATGTGTCATGCTGAATAAAAATATAAGTAAATAAAAATTCTGCCCCCATATTCTGAATAATAGTGTCCTTAAAATTGTTTGCTTCTTGAGAGGATAATAATAGAAAACAGAAGAAATTATAATATAAGATTTGCTTTAGGGATCCATTCATATGAAGAACTGTTTTAAACTGGTTTAAATATAACCAAAATTTGCATATTTGCTAATATAGCAAGAAAAAGTTTGGAAACAGAACTGGGGCAAGCTAAAAAGAGTGCCCACATGAAGAAGAAAAAAACACACACATTTTCATTGTTACAGTATTTTTTATGTATTTTAATTGAGGGACCCTGAAAATCAATTATATATGCCGTTACGTCCATGCAAATAAAGGTTGTTTCATGAGCTTTTAGTCATTGCACTTTTGACATAGATTTGTGTTTTACCTAAAAACAAGGTATTTTGTTTGAAGTAATTTTAAAACTGCAGATGTGCACATGAAAGTGATGAGAACGAGGAAAGAAGAAAAAAAAAACTATAAAAGCCAAGCCCCAAGGTGTTCATAAGCTTTGGTGAAAACTTTGCAGAGTTCCTGTGCATATTGACGCTTGAGGGTATGCAGGCTTACCTGTCTAAAAAGAGCATTAGTGAATAATTTGAATGCATTTTTCATTTCACACGGTGTGCTGAACAAACAGGAATCTGTGATTAACAGTTTTAATTAGGATTTTAACGTGACGAATTCCGACAGCCTCGCAACATGCCTTAGCAGAATAAATCACGAGCCAGAGTTTGTCAAGCTGCCGCTGCTAATGGCCGAGGACTCTCAAAGCGTGACAAGCTAAGACCTGTCAGGACATACCTGCCCCCCTCCCTCCATCTCTTTCTCTCTCCTTTTCTCATTCACCCATATTTCACATTTATCTTTTTATTCTCTTCGATTCCTCAAGTCTCTCTAGCTCTCCTCCCCACCTCCCTCTCCTTTTCTCCTCCATCCATCCTGCTGCTCAGCATACATATGTTGAGGCATATGGCCCGTTGTATTGGTTCCGCCTGCTCTCTCCAACGCTCACCATTCGCCGTCTCTGCCAAGGTGTGGCCAGTGCAGATAGCGGATGCGAGCGCTATAAATCTCAACACGGACACAAAGTAAGACAGAAAAGAACCGAACAAATGCAGCGAAATGAAACCAAAAAGATCGGAACGATTGATTCTCAAAGTGAGATTTACTCTTTTGTCAAGTCAAGTCACCTTTAAAGTATTTCTCTAGCGCTTTGTACAATAGAGATGGTTTCCAAGCAGATTCACAGTAATACAAATAACCAATGATGCAAACATAATCAAATATTAGACACATTCTGTAAAGCAGCTCTAAAAAAAGTCAGTTCAGTGTTGGTTCAGTTCAGTTCAATGACTGAAAAGTTCAGTAATTATTAAATAAGTTCAATTTCAGCTGTAAAGCAACTCTACAGAAGACAGTAGTTATTCAGCTCGAGTCAATGCTGATTCAATCAATGAACAGCAGTGTCGATGTTGCAAAATTCGTCAACTAAAACAAATTAGATTCAGTTATAAAGCATCTCTAGTGTTATAATTTTGTTAGCTCATTCTATGCATGTTCATTCGTTAGATTGTTGGTACACTGTTAGACTTTGCCGTAATTTTACAGTTACTTACCGCAAAAAAGCCCAGTAAAATACCACTTATATTATTTACGGTTAACTACTGTAATATGCACTGCATTGTGGGTATTTTGTGTGAAATTTACAGTAACTTACTGTATATGGTAATTTACAGTACTTTACAGTTTACGCAAAAGCAGTAGTGCTACTGTAAATGAAGAAGACAGATTTCTTTAAGTGTGTAGGCTTCTTTTGACAAGGCCTGCCTCTCTGCAGTATATATGAATTGGCATATATGCAAAGCACTATACAGGAAAAAAAAAAAAAATAATAAAAAAAAAATATCAATACATTAATAAATTAAAAAAGGATTTTAAATACAGAAATGTCGGCCCTCTGAAAAGTATAATCATGCATAGTTATATACTAAATATATTAGTTTCACCTTTTAATTTGAATTACTGAAATACATGAACTTTTGCACAATATTGTTGCCTAATCATTGCCTTATAATTCGCGGGATGACTGCACTTGTGTTCATTGTGTACACAATGTGTATTAGGCTACTCATAGGGCTATGCATATTGTATTAATGTGTTAGGCCTATTAAAATGTCATATAAAAATGTTTTATAGTTTTTTCCCCTGTGTTCTGCAGATGAAAATCATGAATCTGCATTCTCAATAAGCAATGCACACGCTGGATGTTTAAAAGTTAAATAAAAAACACGTGGATGGAAGGATTTATTTTAATCCTATATAAATAAGTCATTTTTATATTAGAATTTTCTCAAAAAACTGGTTCCCATACATAGACATTAGACCTTATTTTTTATAATTTTATAAAATTAATATTTTAATTGTTGCTCGCGTGCAAAGCCCGCGCAACAGCCTCGCAGAATGTAAACAGAGGTTTGTGTGTGAGTGTGTCAAGCGCGCGCTTATCAGACGTCCCTGCTGAGAGTGGATCGCCACAGACGCCAGCTGTGAGTTTTTCTGAGGTAAGTAGGCTAATTTAACCTAACAAATTTCTTTTATGTTACTTTTACAGCGTAAACTATTACCAATATCAATTAAATATAGCTAAATGTATGAAGAAAGTAAATAATACAATCTAATAGGCTATTATTACTAAAAGGACAGTCTGAAGGAACTTAGTTTTCCTCAAAAACTGCCGCTTTCATATCCCATTATGTCTGACTGCCTTTTCCAGTCGATGGACCCAATCTAGTATTTACACAAACAATGGTTTTCCGTAATTTTTACGACCAGTTAAGGCATATTTTACTCGTCATTTAAGAAAATACCGTTAATGTGTGTGACGTTAGGCTATTTTGAAGTTACCTAGCGCGTTTTTTTCAAAGGCACTCTCTCGCGCTCTCGCTCCAGGCCGATTCTATGGGAGTGCTATGCACCCTCAAACGCAAGCAAGAGCACCCTCAATTGATACTGTAATAATATTTTGGCGCAACAGATTTGCCAAACGCCCCAGTGTATATTTGTGCTTATTTGTGTTCACGTTCTGGAGAACGGAAAATTAATCCATTTACAACGGGTTTTGCAGCGGTGAGCAGCAGTAGCCAATCAAAGATTACCGGTAGTTGTTGGTCTCTTGTCGATTTATGCAGGCTCGCGAATTTCGGGCTCGCGAACAAATGTCCTCTATTGAGGACAATAAAGAATGAATATGAATGTGATATGAATATGAATCCTCTCATTAACAAAGTGTAAACACGATGTAAGAGATGTATTGGACCGACAGCTGCAAACTATTTCTGAAGTGACAGCTAAATTTACATAATAGTATCATACGTGCTGTACATGTTCATAACATATAGTCATTAGCCAATATTCATCGATGAAAAAATAATGTTTCTTTTTTTTCTCTTTTGTCTGTGTCAACAGGAGCTAACTACAGCCCAAAGGCTCTTTTAAGAACCACAGCACTGAGGGTCTTTGGCTTTGTAAGTATATGTTTTGAGTAAATATCAGATGCATTATGTGATAATGGAGCCTTGCAGGCCCTACGCTTTCTTTAATTTATTCATTTAACCATATTAAATGTGTCATATTTTGGGCCCTGGTTTTTACGATCTAAACGTATGATAGGGCCCTTTATGTCAAATTTATAAATTAATATAAATTGAGTTATAATAATACAACACAATCAGGAAGAATAAGTTATCAATCAAATTAAATCAGAATCAACAAAATTCATACTTCACAACACTGGAAAAAAGTTGTTTGCAACTTCCGGTTCACTGGGACTTAAATGAGCCTCAGAAGTGGCAGGAATGCATTTAAATTCTTGATAACAGTGTTATGAGATTAAAGTCAGCATTAAAATCAAGATTGACCCTGTTTACTTTGTTAGCGCATATTACTAGTCTTGTGGTGAACAATGAATCCGTGCAAGTTAATACACAGAAAAAAATAGTTTGCCGTGGTAATCTATAATCAAAGTCTGAAAAGTTACTTCCAGTCTGAAATGGCGTTCCTTTTCTGATGATGTAGGCTTGACGGCTTGGGTTGGAAAACGCTTAACCACTCCCCTCAAACCGTTACTCTGCTTTGAGCGAGAGATGGAGAGGAGGAGCGCTGAAGTAAAACCCTGCCCTCTGTTCAATATTCTGTTTCACTGGGAAATACGTCACAACACTGGAGACAAGTCATTTGCAACTTCCGGTTCACGCGTACTTTAATGTTTTAAATAGAAGGTTTTGATTATAAAAATATAAAATGATTTAAATAATACTTTAAAGGGTTAGTTCATCCAAAATTGATAATTCTGTCAGTAATTAATCACCCTCATGTTGTTCCAACCATGTAAGTCTTTCGTTCATCTTCCGAACACAATTTAGGATATTTTTGATGAAATCTGAGAGCTGTCTCACTCCACCATAGGCTTTCAGAGGGAATGAATCTTGCTGGCCCAGAAAAGTTATTAAAGAGATCGTTAATATATTCCAAGTGACTACAGTGGCTCAATCTTAAGTTTATCAAGCGACGAGAATATTTTTTGTTTGCAAAAAAAACACACAAATAACAACTTTATTCCACTATTAATTTCCTTCTCTCTGGGCCTCGAGTGAGTTCACTAGTATAACTGTGCAGCGCGTCTGTGTTAGAGGGCCGCTTTTAAAGATGACTACTGTATGTGTTAATATGAAAATGTAAGACCTGTGTTTGTTTTAAGATTCTTTTTAAGGATCAACCCTGAAGAGGTTGTGCACGGCCAAAGTTGGCACAAGTCGAAAGACAGGAGGTGTTGTAAAGAGAAAGGTGACTGCCATCAACTCCCGGGTAGCAACGTTTCTGCAGAGGCTCACCGAAATTGAGTGGAGAACATCAAATTAGGTAAGTTTCTTATGCAGTGCTGGACTGGTACAAAAAATTGGCCCGGACAGGCCACCACAATCAGTCAGACACCAACACCAGTACACAATTTTTGCAGTTCCATTAAATATTTGTCCCTGCTGTTCTCAGGGTGTCCGTGAATCCTTTAAAGGACAACTCCGGTGAAAAATGAACCTAGGGGTAATTAACACATGGTTACCGAGTAGATCGTTCTCTGGGATGCGTTTTCATGATAATCGAATGTAAAGAGTTTTATCTCTAAAAACAGATTAGCTTATAACGCTAGTATATGGGGCAGAGAGTAAGTTTAAGTAAATCGCTAGTTAATACCACTAACAAGGCTCAAAATAGCCTCACACTACCACGGTAGCATAATGAGGGTCCTTACATGCAAACCGAAGCATTGAGAACTTTGTAAGTGTACAAACAGTTTAATAAGAAGATACTTAATAAAGACAGTACAATACGCGTATTCAGACACAGCCATCTTGGAAAACAGTCTCGACAAGTCGAGCAACGATTGCCATGCTAAGTGATTTGAACTGTGACTTGGAATCTTCTGTTGTTTCCGGAAGAAAGCACTGAACGCAACAGAGAAAATAAATAAATACAAATAATAATACAAAAATGAACAAGTCACAGTTCATATCACTTAGCACAGCGTTCGTTGCTCGACTTGTCGAGACTGTTTTCCAAGATGTCTGTGTCTGAATACGTGTAATGTACTGTCTTCATTAAGTATCTTCTTATTAAACTGTTTGTACACTTACAAAGTTCTCAATGCTTCGGTTTGCATTTAAGGACCCTCATTATGCTACCGTGGTAGTGTGAGGCTATTTTGAGCCTTGTTAGTGGTATTAACTAGCGATTTACTTAAACTTACTCTCTGCCCCATATACTAGCGTTATAAGCTAATCTGTTTTTAGAGATAAAACTCTTTACATTCGATTATCATGAAAACGCATCCCAGAGAACGATCTACTCTGTAACCATGTGCTAATTACCCCTAGGTTTATTTTTCACCGGAGTTTTCTTTTATAGGAACACTCCACCGTTTTTTTAAAATAGGGCTTATTCACCGTCTTTCCTACATTTAGATAGGTGGGCAAATGCATTTGTCTCAGTGCATGCATTGTTTTAGTTTGACAGGGTCGGCGCTTGCTTAGCTTAGCATAATGAATGGAATCCTTTGTTGCCAGCTAGCATGTACTGAGTAAAAGTGATAAAAAATAAAACACCTAATTACTACTGCGTATTCACAAGTACAAATAGCGATGCAGATTAAGACTAGGTGATTTCCAAGGCAAATATTGACTTGGGACTATATCACGGTGAAGCACAGGCGAAGCACTGCTACTTGGGCGCAGAGATATCACGCAACACATGAAATCTGTCAACTTACCGGCGTGACCTGCACCGAGTATCTTCGCTTTTGGATTGTGTTGAGTTTATTTCAGTCGGCATAGGTTGGCATATTCCCCCACACTCACACCACCAGTTTGTGTTGGCTCTCATCCTCAGGTTGTTGAGCGATCGCAACCTCCTCCTCCTGTTGTTCTATTTCCAAAGCACGCAGCTCCTCTTCTGAAAACTCTGGTTCATAGAGGTATGGTTCTGGATCTTGACTGTCTGAGAAGTCACCCTCTTCGTCTCTCACAAAATCAGCCATGTTCATCGCCATTTACTATGTCTACTGTAGTAAAAATAGTCAGCTACTATTATGTTGACTGGGATTTCATGTGTTGCGTGATATCTCTGCACTCAAGTAGCAGTGCTTGCCTGTGCTTCACCCTAATATAGTCCCAAGTCAAAATCTGTCTAGGAAATCGCCTAGTCTTAATCTGCATTGCTATTTGTACTCGTTGTGAATACGCAGGCCACAAGAAGTAATTAGGTGTTTTTTTATATCACTTTTACTCAGAACATGCTAGCTGGCAACAAAAGATTCCATTCATTATGCTAAGCTAAGCTAGTGGCGACCCTGCCAAACTAAAACAACGCATGCACTGAGACAAAGTCTAAATTTAAAGGTGCTCTAAGCGATGTCACGCATTTTTTAGGCCAAACATTTTTTTGTCACATACAGCAAATATCTCCTCACTATCTGCTAGCTGCCTGTCTCCTGAACACACTCTAAAAAAACGCGGCCTCTGTAGACACCCCAGGCTCCACAAACAGCAACAAAAACAAACTGGACTAACCCGCACCACAACATAACAAACAGTGTTCCAGCCAATAACCGACAAGAAGGATTTGGGGGTGGGGTTTGGGTTGTTAGTGCGCGGATGAGGAGGAGGGAGGGTCTAGCTAGCCTCCGTTTTGTTTGGCAATAGTTCGAACGTCAACAAGAAGTGACGTCACCCAGGATCGCTTAGAGAACCTTTAAGAAAGACGGTGATTAAGCTCATATTACATGTGCGGTGCTACCAAATCTGGTGCTGGTGCTACAATCTGTAGAACTTGCTGTTTGAGTGTGTTATGTCCAAGGATGTATTTTTTATTTATTTATTTTTTTTAATTTATTTTCCCCTTTCTCCCTGTTTCTCTCTCTCTACTTTCCATAAGCAGAAAGGAATTGCTGCCACCTGACGCCAATGATCGGGTGTAAATCTGCTGTGATTGGAGGAGAGGAAGCTTTGGGGGCAAAAGCAGCACCATTCCTCAGATCAGTTATTTATTTGTAAACTTTTGTTGTATTGTTCTTTATCATACAAATGTATATTGTTATTTTTTTGGGATTAGTAGAGAGGTGGGTGCCATTTCCTTTTGATTTAATTTCCTCTTGTTTTAGCTGAGAACTCTTAGTGTATTTTGTATTTGATTTAAGAAAAAAAAAATGTGTATTGTCATGATCTGCTTTTATTTGTTATGCATGAATTTCTCTTTTAAATGTTGCATCACAATAAGTAAATTGAATGTAATTAATTGTGATAGTAAATAATAAATATGCTGATGTACATGAACTCAAGTAACTTTTTTGGAATTTATTCAATTCAATAGCATTAATAGTGTAAAATAAATGAAAAATAAGTTGCAGTAAGGGTATTGTACTGTAAAATGAAACTGCGGTAAGGGCATCATACTGTAAAATTAAATTGCAGTAAGGCATCTTACTGTAAAATGAAATTGCAGTAAGGAAATCATACTGTAAAATGAAATTGCGGTAAGGGTATCTTACTGTAAAATGAAATTGCGGTAAGGGTATCTTACTGTAAAATGAAATTGCGGTAAGGGTATCTTACTGTAAAACACATTTACAGGTAAGCTACTGTAAAGTGGAACTTACAGTAACTTACTGGCAATAGTGCTGCCAGTAAGTTACCGCAAAAATACAATAAAATGTCTAACAGTGTACTTAAGCGCTTACGAAGAGCATGGAGGAGTTTGCTTACAGGGGGGAAGTGTTTTTGAGTGAGTCACAGGGTGTTTAAATAAATCAGATGCCCATTGTGTGTGTGGTCATGATTTGCACTGGTATTTTTGTGCTTCAAGCACAACACTCTGCCCTGACATGGCAGAGCGAGAACTATGAAGTGGTCAGGGTGGTTTTTCCCTCAAGTGAAATGGAGAAATAAAGGGATTTTATCTGGAATGCTTTCTTTTTGTCTGTCTGTCTTTTTTCTCCTGTTCCCCCACTCTCTTGCCTTCTCTTCTCAAATAACGCTTTGGTGGCTTGCAGTGTTGACAAATATAAAAAGAAGGCCGCAGTGCCTCTTCAAGTTAGAATAAATAAGTTTGACATTTTGAATGGCTTGGGGAGAGTAAACAAGTTCTACAAAGGCTCAGGCTTTGGGACGGCGCTCTATTTGATGTTCCTGCCTTTCACGCGCGTTCCCAGCCCTCCGCCTGCCGTTGATTAATTTTAGCAAAGGCAGATCTAATGAAGTGTTGTTCTGATAGTTGTCATATTCGTTTCTCCTTGTCAGGATATTTCAGCGATGGTAAAACAAGTCAGCCTTTACAAAGCAGTATGTTATCACAGGCTAAAGACTGCGCTGCTCACTTCTCCCAAACAGATGGGCTTGAATGCATGAGGAGGCTTACTGTAAAAGCACTTCTGTAGGTACATGTATACCGTCTTCGGTTGTGGAGATATACGTCCCCGTTTGCCTGTAGTTAGACAACATCTGGTTCGTGGGACTGGTAAATACGCTGCTTGCGTCCATTTCATCTGAGATCAAACTTAACAATGATAGCATTGATATTGTAACCACAATTGGTCATTCATCGAGGTCCAGTAAGTTTTAGCATGCACTTCTGAGTGCCAATTGCTGCTGCCTTACTGGAAAAAAGTAGTCGGGGTCATTAGTTGGAATCTGGGGATCAGTTTTCTGTTACACTGGAAGCAACCAAATTACCTTGCCATTTTGTCAGAAGGTACGATGATGTTGTGTGCTAATGAATATGTGGACCTCTGAAAATGCACTATTTTACTGAGGAGAAAATACGTTTTTTTTTCTTTTCAGAATGTTAAAATATATTTTTTCTAGCTCATTTAATGAAGCTTCTCTCATTGCTAGAATAGGCTATTTAAATCCGCCAAATCTCAAGGACGTTCCTCATCCACTTCAATGCAGAGATGTTTTCAGACGGCATCTTCAGATACTGATTAAAACTGTGTGTGTGTGTGTGTGTGTGTGTGTGTGTGTGTGTGTGTGTGTGTGTGTGTGTGTGTGTGTGTGTGTACGGAAGTAATGATCATGAGTGTCTGTGTTTAAAAAGACGTCATATGTTATGACTAGACTGGCTAACTGCATATGTCTTCTTTCCTGAAGTTTATCTAATTAGTAAAACGAAGACAAAGCCTTGGACATTTTATCTTTCGCCATTTACGTCTACATGATAGCAATGAAAATTAATAATGAATCATAAACACGTTTAATGATTGCTTAAGATCTTTTGAGCAAAGCCATTTGTATGGATATCAATTAACAAAAACAAATTAAAATGAAATGAAATCTATACATACAATAACTTGAATACTTCTTTTTATTTAAGCTTTTTCATAAAATAAAAAAGGCAAAAATGTCAGGATGATTCAACTGTCTTTATCTCAACAATGAAGATAAAAAATCTCATAAAAAATGTATTGGAAAAAAGTATATTTGTGAATCAAAGTTAAAATGTCTGATAATTTACCCCTTTTTTGCCTAGGCAATAATAATTGTTCATTCTATCTGTAAATAAAGAAATACGTTGAGCCCCCTTTTTAAGTAATGATTAAGATGTGTACATACACATGATTTCATGGTGTGAGGAAACTGTTATTTGTTTTTAGTCATTACACTGAAATTGTTCTTGAAAATGATAGAAAACTTTTTTTAAAACCACATGAAACATAATTCCAAAGAGTGCATTTCTAAGAATGTGGCATATGTGCTGTAAAGTCGGATTAAATTATTTTTCATTTTCTTTATGGGCATTCTTATTTGTCATTGGCCATGGAGCTGCAATGAGGAGTTGTAGAAGAGTACGCAATCATTTGTAATGAGTCCATTGAGAACGATCGCTCCTGGATTCCTCTGAACCAGGCTGAAGAACTGCTTTTCTTCTTCATGATTAGTTGAGTAAATGGGTTTATTAAGCTTGCAATTGTGCTGATATTTTGAGTTGAACAGATATCCACTCAATGTGAGGGCTTGCTCTCGAGTTTATGGAAATGACACAACATCTCAGGCCACTTTTCACATTGACCTGTTGGTTTGAGAAGTGCCACCCCACCCACTACTTTTTATCCTGTCATTCTAGTGCATGAATAAAAAATAAAAAAACACGCCATTTGCCTGTGTGAAGAGCAAAGGGCCCTTCACTGTGTGAAATAAGGACGAGCTTGAACTATATTTCATCAAAAAATGGTAATTAATTTGTTGAGTGGTACTTTCAAGGCCGTGGGGGACGGATGCCTGTTCTGCCCTAAAGCTTGCATGAACATTTAAGACACACCCAACAATAGAACAGTTAAAAGGTTCACTCAGTATCTGCATTTTTCATGTGGGGGTTGACAGTTTAACTGGTTTGACGAAATTCAAAGGCTGAAATTAATTTGTGATTTTTTTTAAATCAATATTCCAAGTCAATATTCTGCATTTTATCTTATAATCAATATTGCTGCAAAGTGTGCACACAAAAGTAGCCTACCTAAATTTAATCATTTTACATTTTCGAGATGAGAACTACTGCTTTAGTAGTTTCATTTTGGCAAAGAGAGAGGGGGAAAAAAAAAACTCCCCATGGCTTCTTTTGACAGAATTAATCAACCTGCATACAGCTTTTGAGGTGAGCAATGATTTTGCTGATTGAAACACCTTCAAGTCAACCGGAAAAGCCACTAATGACCAACAACCTGAGCTAAATTAAACGGGGGAATGTTGGATTAAAATTTTGATGATATGCATCATAAGCATTGTAATTATAGATCTTGGTTCATTCCTCCATTATTAATTGTCCAAAGCGTAGTGATTCATTGTGGTGTTCGAAAATGATTATTAATTTTCTGGATGATTATACTTATGGAAGACTAAATGCAGGGCTCTGGTTTGAAGAGAATGTGTTAAAAGAGAGAGAGAACAGAAGAGGCAGCCTCGTATCCTCGTATCCCTGAGGACAAAACAGTTCATTTTTACTTTAATCAACACATACTTAAAAGAGTTGATTACGCTCGCTGACAGTCTTTAGGGAAATTTGTGCTAAACATTATTTGCTTTGTTATTTATTAATGTGATCACTGATCTGTGTAGTTTGTGGCGAAGAATACGCTGTGTTTAGAGTGATAAATATTATTATTGTTAGGGGTTCTTGAGCATTGCTGAAAATATTCATGTATTGTAGATACAGTAGCTTGGAACTTTCACTCTGAACTGTACATTGTGATTGTTATATGGCAAGGTTCCATTTGTTAATATTAGTTAACTACATTAGTTAACATTAACTATCAAATACAAAATACTGTATACTACTAATCTATTTATTAAATTAAAAGTTGTATCCGTTAATAGTACGTAATTGACCTGAACAAACATAAACAAATGTTTAGCAGTTATATCTTCATTAATAAGTGAAAGTGACATGTGAAGGCCAAGTATGGTAACCCATACTCGGAATTTGTCCTCTGCATTTAACCCTTAAAGTAAGTGCGCACACATTAGGAGTAGTGAACACACACACTGCAAACCATGGACACACACACCCGGAGCAGTGGGCAGCTATTCAATGTGGCGCCTGGGGAGCGATTGGGGTTTAGGTGCCTTGCTCAAAGGGCACCTCAGTCATTTCCTTCTGGTATTGAGAATCGAACACGCAACCTTCGGGTTACCAGGCTGACTCTCTAACCGTTAGACCTGTCATAATTTATTCACCCTCAAGTTGTGCCAAACCAGTATGAATTTATTTTGTCTGCACTGCAATTTGACGTAGGCATCCATAGGTGTAAATGTCTGGCTAGTCCAGTTGAACTGTCATCTGGAATCGCCCATTTTAATCATTATTGTGTCCTAACATCAGCAAAATATATAGTATGCTGAGTGGTTGGCCAATCATAACAAAGAGTTTTTACATGAGAGTTTCTTTAAGATACAGCAGCAAAGACTGTTTAATATTAAAAGTCAGAGAGAGCAATTAATATGTACCTGATAATGTCAGGTAAATATAAATGGCAACTGTTTGTGGCAAGAAACCATGACTAACATTACAAGTGAAAATGTTTAATTAAATTGTAAAATTATATGATATGACCCCTTTTTATGAAATGCAAGAATGACTTTTTAGATCATGGCTCCAACCAATCCCCCCTTATTTGTATTAATCACTGAAATTACCATTCCATCATGAGTTATCTGCCTAATCATTTGCAAAATTACTGCCATAAGGTATTTAAAGGCACTCATCCAAAGTCAAACACAAGGGATTGGTTTAATTTTACATAATTGATGTCCCACTTACTTGTGTAAATGTCAGATGTAAGTTCTTTTTTTTTTTTACGAATGTGAATGAATTAAAATCTTGCAGACTTTGTTTTTCAGAAGGTTTTGGGCCAGAAGTGTATATATAGGCTCTTGTGTAGTGACGGATATATACTGTAAGTTTAAATCTCATTCACTGACACTGAGCAATAAACGTTCTGCAATAATTACTAGAAAGATCACTTCAAAAAGGCCCTTTCCTTCTGTTTTATGGTTTGAAATGGACATATAAAACCCATCCACAAAATTAATTCATCAGTGGAGACCGTTTTCAAAAAAATTAATCCAGTCCTTCCAGTTGCATAGTTCGCCGGTGCTAGGCTAGCGCGAGTCAACAGTATATGCTACCCTGCCAATGAAAACAGTTTTACCCACTCCACAGTACACCAAAATCAAATAAATTATAACGCCTGACTGTCGATGTAAATGTCTGTTGAGAGAATAATGTTAGAAATCAAACTACCCTTTCATCGCATTGCAATAGTTATGCTTTGTTCCCTGTATTTATAAGCACAGTCTACAGCAGCGGCGGAGTGATATTAAGTTACCTAGGCAACCGAGAGAGCCGGTCCACATGACAATCACACAAGTGTATTTACCTGCCGCTGACACTCATCACTACAGAAGCAGAGTATATTTCACGAAGAAATCAACATAGGACTATGGCAACGTTTGAAAGCAATGCCAATGTTTAAGACTTTGGAGACAATGAAGACGAGGAATATGTTTTATTCAATGAACCGTACATGTATGAGCCGGAATACACAGATCGAAGAACTAATCGAGATGGATGCTAAAATGGCAGAAAGAGAAAGAATGTCTGTAGAGACAGCAGCCGCAGGAGATGCCGTAGAGAATTCCTTAGTTTACAATCGAATGTTTTTCAATATCGTTGTTCAAGGCTACTACTAGCTAGCTAGACGTCCCGACTGTAGTGTGCTTCTGTTCTGTTTACTTTTCGGTGCAGTACTACTAACCGGAGCAAAGTAAAATTCCGCCACTGCTGAGAAACTAGTTCCTGTAAATGTAATGCGATCATTGAGATGCAAGAGTACTTTGATTTCTAACATTATTCTTTCGATATTATTATTTATTTACATCGATAGTCTGGCGTTATAATTTATTTGCTTTTGGTGTACTGTGGAGTGGGTAAAACCTACAAAAGCAGGCTAGCATATACCGTTGACTCGCGCTAGCCTAGCACCGGCGAACTATGCAAATGTAAGGACTGGATGACATTTTTTGAAAACTGTCTCCACTGATGAATAACAACCAGGCTAACTTGAAAATGAGGTCCGACGTCCAAAATCCTGAACCACCCCTTTAAGGGCCTAAGGAACAAATCAGTGTATTATACATGTAAACCAGAGATGTTACTGAACTCTCACACACACACACACACACACACACACACACACACACACACACACACACACACACACACACACAGGTGTTCATATTTTATAGGGACTTTCCATGGACATAACATTTTTATACTTTACAAACTGTACAGTATATTGAATCCCTTGAACCTAACCATCACAGAAAAATATGGGTAGGATCTGCATATGTACATTTAAAAAAAACATTACTTAGTGTGATCTATAGACTGTTTTCCTCATGGGGGCCAAAAAAAATTCCCCACAAGGACAAATATTTCAGATATTTCCATTTGCCCCCAAAATGTAGGGTTTACCAGGCCACACACACACACACACGTTGAGTTTCCATGTTTTACAGTATGGGGACATACCAAAGACATAATGATTTTTATATTGTACAAACTGTATAGACCATTTTGGTGTTTTGGTGACTGTTCTTCAGTAGCAGTCTATGGCAAAATATAAAATGTAAAGGTTATTGCTATAGTTTATATCTCTCAATTCTGAGAAAAAAAAACTGAAGTCCGAGATATAAACTGCATTTCTACATTTAGGATGATTTATAAGCTGGGCCATTTGTCACACACACACACACACACACACACACACACACACACACACACACACACACACACACACACACAGACACACACACAGACAGTGTATCTCTCTTTCACTCTGCACCTTTCATTTCACTAACTGATGTTTTTACCACAGCTTAAGGTTGTGTAATAGCTCTCATTTCACCACAGTTGATAAGCTCAGTCTGTGCCAAACATACCATACTGACGCATATTAATTAATGGATCTCTGATGTATCTGTCCTGTCCCATTTGTTATGAGGGCATTCCTTTTTAATTAAAAAAATCCCCGTGCTTACAATCTAACTCAGGTGTCAGACTAACCTTGAGTGAATAGTAGTCCTTTTCATCTTCACATGTTTATACATATCACTTCAACTGAGGTCAACTGGATTTTGCATAGAGTATAAAGCTATAGCCCTTATTCACAGCAGTGCCATATTTAATGTTTAACGTTAATGAAAGCGAGGCTTTTAGGGATAGACATACATCTCTTCAGTGGGTTATACTGTTATTAAATGTGCTTTTTTGGATTGTTCTGCTAACGGAACACGGCAAAAATATCTTTCCAAATAATCTCAGTAGACTCCAGACAACATGAGCTGTGGAAAATTATAAGTGATCTAGGAGCTTTATGCAGCTTTTTAAAGCGGATGCCATTAAAAACACGGTAAGTCTATCCCTCACAGTCTCGCTTTCATACCACATTGTGCTCCTCTGAATAAGGTCTATAAAGCCTGCTCTGTACACAAAAAGTACATTTCCAGGGATATTTTTGTATTAATTAGACTTTATGAGTAATTTGTGGTATGTTTTTGCCAAAGGGAGAAGCTATCAGGTGTTTGTAGCTGGGGGCCCATGGGTGCACCCCTCTCCCTTGTACCACCTGCAAATCGAAATTGTGTAGAGCTGCATAAAAGCCAGACAAAATTTTAGGTTAATCAACACAATCTCATGGCATTTTGTAACTTTTTTATGTTTTGATCAATTGGTGCATAATTTGTGTGAATTCATACATTCCCGTACGATCTGCTTACACCCTAGTGTAGTTTAATGTATGCTTGGGCTGGGGTTAGGAGTGGACCTTCATGATTTTTTTTTTAATAATCGTGTGTCTTTGAATGATCAATGTATGAATTGATATGAAATCGGCATTCATAACAGTTACATTTTCCTATGAGATCTAATAACTACCCTTTAATACTGCACATTTGTTGTGCCCCCTGTTCAACATCACTGTGTACATTACAAACCTCCATTTGTATCCTCAGTTTTTTTTCTTCCACCCTATTGCCCTCCAGCCCCTGATGTGGAAATACTCGCATAACAAAAAACAGAGCTGAGTCACCGCAATCCAACACTCTCATCCTGTAAATGTGACACAGTCTGTGAATCTGCCTATCGATCATGACTATTGATTCTGTTTCCCAGGCTTAAAATAATAGTTTCTCTTTTGTTGCCGTATTAATGATTAGACAGAAGAGAATCTCTAAAGTGCTGCAGCTGCTCCTTGATTGATCACTGGAGATATCACTGTCCCCAAGACAAAGTTTCCCCCAGCTTTCATTATCTGAATTGAGTAACTTATCCGATTATGGAGGTTCGCTTGATTGTGATGCACTATCTGTCATTAATTTAATAAGGAGCATGAGCAGATTGTAAGGTTTGAGACGGGGCTTTGGTAATAGGTCCCGCACTTCCACGAGCCTCCTGTTTCAGCTTCTGGTTGACATTTGGATGATATGCGATGAACAGATTTGTTTGGAGTGGCGCTGTTGACCTCTGCAATTTGGTCACCTGGGCACAGACCGGAGAGGGGAGGGCTGGATTGAATATTAATAGTTATCAGGCTGAGACGGAAGGTTAGTGGGTTTTTATTTTTTAGCTATTTCGCCATTTTATCCAGAACGACCAGCCGCTAAACCCTTGAGTGAGCTGAATAGACGGACTCATGTAGCCAATGAAGACAGGTGGCAATAATCCTGCTAAGAGACAGATCTGAAAGCACTCATACAAAACCAATTTCGGCTGCTCTCCATTTGTCAAAAGCTCATCAGAGTGAGGGACGAGAGCACTGAGGCTGCGTGGCTGCAGAATCACTTCACTCCTGATTGCCTTGTCAGGGCACCTTATCCTCCTGAGAATGACATAACCGCCCCTCTCGAACACACACACTCTTACCTGGTTGCCTCCATCTCCATCTCGGACTGCTATTTCCAAAAAACTTCCATCTTGCGGACTCTGTGAGCACCTTATAAGACCTACACGGTTAACCCTAATAAGTTGGCATAACTCAAAAAATGTTGAGGTAATCGGTTATACAATTGTTAAGTTGACAAACTCAAATATTAAGTTAGCAGAACTTTACATTTTGATGTTGAACTATACAAACGTGTTAATTGCAATTTAATTGAAAGGTTGACTAAACAAATCCCTGCAAAACAGCAACATAACACAACAGAAACCCCTATAAATCCCAACATAATAGAAGATTAAAAACCAGCACATCTCTACCTACATTAACCTTGTGGAAAAAGCACACAAAATAACACTTAATTTCATCATTAAGTCTCATTATAGAGAGCATGGTGGTCTGACTGCAACTTAGTCAGTTTAAGTTCAGCTTAATTGAATCTGTTATTGAGTTCACATATCTTTTTTTTTTTTTTTCTATTAAGAACAATTAACTTTCTGAAATATTTGAGTGAATTGAACTCATTTACTTTAATTTGTGTAAAAGTAATAAAGTGTAAAAGTCAAGCCTCTTGGTCCAGGAACTTGACTAATCCAGTCTTTCTCACGGGAGAACCTGCACAAAGCAGATGATGACATATAGGTGGACTTCTTTCATGTCAGAATAGATCACATCAGGTGGCAGAAATGACCCTTGGTTGCATGGAACCCTTCTAGTGCTCATGCTAAAGTGCTGCCACTTATCTCCTCCAGACCTCTCCATCTGTTTACCTCCCTCTTCCCCCACTGAGATGGACGGAGGTATAGCGAAGCGGATGGTGGAATGGGTGGATGGAAAGAGCGAAGGAGGGAGGGAAACCTTAATGAAAGCGGAGATTCCAGGCAGCCTGCTGGTTCTCATCAATCAGCCGTGTGCTTTGGAAGTGTAATCCGAGGGAAGGGGAGAGGCATCAGGCTTTTAATCTCTATTAGTTAATGGACTCTACTCTCATGCTTCAGGAACGTTAGACTGTCGTTTCAGAGGCTCTGTCCGAGCTCTTGCTCCTCAGCAAAACTTTGAAACGCTGTTGGAAAATCTTAAATTAGTTATGCGACTATAAAGCTTCCTTTGTACGCAAGTAGTACATTTGTTGGGATATTTTTATGTATTAATTAGCTTTTATGTGTAATTTGTGGTACGGTTTCGCCAAAGGGTGGAGATTTCGGGTGCTTTTGGGTGGCTAAGCAAGGCGCTGCCAGTTGTTGAATTAATTTGACTAAAGGTTTATTTTTATTTTTTATGAGAGACTGCTTGTGAGTGAGCCAAAGAGGCAAAGCTGTCATGAAACTTGTCATTTCTTTTTCCCAGTAGTATTTTACAGCACTCGGATATGTTCCATTAGCGCTGTATGTTTTGCAGAACAACTTGCGCTCGGAACATCACTGTGCGCTCTGGGGTCGTTTTTCTATAGGCCCCTGGTGTTAATGAAACAGTTTAAATGTGCTCTCATCCTTGGGAGACCGGGAGTTAGGCAGAGCCACATCCATCCGATTCAATTATAAATTAAATTGACTAACGAACTGTGAATCATTATGGAAAGCAATTGCTTAGAACCGTTGTTGTTGCTTTTTACCAAAAATTTGGAAAATAAAAACAAAAATGATCGTAACACTTCAGTGCTTAAAACGAAAGACTCTTAAAAAACGTACTTCTTTCCCCTCATTGAGCTCCATCTAAATTATCTGCTGTATTATTGTAGTATCATTTTTATCTGTCATTTGGCATTTTTTTATTACTGCACTGCTGAATTAGATGTCAATTGTATATTTGTAAGAAAGAAAGAAAAACACTCCCATGTAATGTTTTTAGAGGAATAGGTCACCCAAAACTGAAAATATTGTCATTATTTGCCTACCACCACGTATTTTGTTTTTGTTTTTGAAGAATACCCTGGCTACTCTTTAATATAATGAAAAGTGAATGAGGACTATAGCTGTCAAGCTCCAAACATACCATAAAAGTATAAAAAATGTCGTAAGATTCTGTTTTCCTAGTCATTTTTTACTTCTTTGTAAAAAATTAAGTACTTTATTTAGGTTAGGAACACAATACGTCTTTTTGTTAGGAACAGATGCATTATTCACTGAAAATCAGGCCTTGTGCATTCATAAGAGTTGGTGTGTAGCAGTGTGCATTTCATGAATGAATCATTCAAGGTTGATCTGATTCACAAAACCAGCCGGAATGATTCGTTCACGAATCTGACTGATCCGGTTCTCAAGTTCTAAAAGATTATCAGTGAATAATCACTTAAATTTTGGTCTGTTTGTTTCACAGAGCTAAGATCGTATGTTTTTGGAAGACTTTGGTCACACTTTAGATTAGGGTCCAATTCTCACTATTAATTAACTGTTTACTATGACTTTTGCCTCATTAAACTCCTAATTTACTGCTTATTAATAGTTAGTGAGATAGTTGTTAAGTTTAGGTAGGGTAAGATTAGGGGATGTAGAATATGGTCACGCAGAACATGCCTTAATATGTGCTTTATAAATCCAATTTCCTAGTAATATACATGCTAATAAGCAAGTAGTTAATAGTGAGAACCAAGTTATCAAGACTTTATATTATATTTTTATTATAATCTCCTTGTGCTTTCTGTACACCGCTCACTTTTAAAGCAAGTGGAACCTCTCAGCAAACCGTCAGTATTCACTTAGCTACAGGAAATGAGTCTTTGATGCTGTAGTAAAGTTGTCTCTCTGAATCTCGTAGTGGTCACAAAGTGTTCACTTCAGGGTCCATCCTCTTTCCTGTCAGATTCAGACAGGCCCTCTGATCAACTTATGCTAATGCTGGTCTAACAGAGCCCTCCACTCCCACGCCAACACAGCAATGTCTATGCAAAACAGCAGCCGGAGGGAGAGGACAAAATATATGCATGCCTTTTTTTCCTCCATCCTTCTTTTCCAACTCTGTCATTTCTCTCCGGGGTGTTTTTATCTTTCACTTGACCATTTGTGCTTTTGGTTTCCTTTCTTCAGCCGACATAATTTACAGCATGTTAAAGATGAACTGTGCCCCTATTTGATCAGTCATTATGAGTTCCCCTGAGAAAAATGTGATTGTGTAAGTTTCCTTAGACTCCGTATCCCAGCGTACCTAGAATGACAATGGATCTGTACTGGTTGTACCACGGCAAAGCTTGAGTACTGTTTGGACTTTGTTTGGTTGCATACTTTATTTTTTTGCACTAGTGCAAAGAGGACATCTTGTAAATATAGAAACAAATTTATAATAGATGTGTTGTTAGGCCCTCAGGTGAAATGCATTTCCAAAAATGATGTCATGTATATGTAATGCACAAATGTAGAAAATGTATTTGGGTTGCCTTATTAATATGGATCATAAGAATGTGTATAGTGTCCTACTTCCAAGATGTTGGCTTTTAAATAATCCCAATAGGCCTTGTGTCGCCTAATTGATTGATTGGGATGGCTCCTAAAGGTCATTTTCATAAAACATTAGGAGGTGATGAACACAATGCTGTCTGTGATTGTTAACCAAGAGTTAATTTATTACAACAAGCATACTAACTATGCAGTTATACTGGATTACCTACTTAATATGTTACAAATTCACACCATTTGGCATAATATGATGTTTAATTATCCACCACTATTTTGAACACCTAATTACATATAAAGCATCTCTTTTATCAAATCAGATGCCTGACCCAGTTAATTTTTCCTTTACTTCCACTTTATTGCACATATGTATTCATAACATGTAAAGAGGTCATGTATATCAAAAGCTGCAAGAATAATTGTTTACATGCATTACCCATTAGAGAGCTAATCTGTATCAACTTATAGCAGGTTTGAATTTATCCCACTTGAATATGAGATGCACATCCAAAGTAATTGCTTTATTAATGTTAAAAATGTTCATTGTAACAATACAAGAGGGATTTTTGCTATTGTGGTGACTGTATATGAGAGTGTGAATATTTTCAGTT